>NC_143499.1:1840625-2450000 GCF_051622355.1 Phaseolus vulgaris
AATCCGGAAGTGTTGGAGAAAGCAAGGATTGAATTGGACACCATGATTGGAGAAGAGTGTTTGATGAAGGAAGAGGATGTAACCAAATTACAGTACCTTCAGAATATAATCTCCGAGACTCTGCGGTTGCATCCTCCAGCGCCAATGCTATTGCCCCATTTCTCCTATGAAGATTGCACGGTGGGTGGTTATGATGTACCAGGTAACACCATGTTAATGGTGAATGCATGGGCCATACATAGGGATCCAGAGCTGTGGGTTGACCCAACAAGCTTCAAGCCGGAGAGGTTTGAGAATGGTCCCATAGACACGTACAAGCTAATGCCTTTTGGGGTGGGGAGGAGAGCGTGTCCCGGTGCAGCCATGGCACAAAAAACTTTGAACTTGACTTTGGGTTCGTTGATTCAATGCTTTGAATGGGAAAGGATTGGAGAGGAGGAAGTTGACATGACAGAAGGAAGGGGAACTCTGGTGCCCAAGGCCATTCCATTGGAGGCCAAATGCAAAACGCGTCCAATCATTAGCAAGATTTTCTGATTTCCCCCTTAATTGTTAATGTACAATCAAATTATCACGTTGAATTATGTAATGGTTTGTCTTTATTCATTTCGAAATATCCAGAATGCGAGTATAATTAGTATGTTTGAATTTTCAATAAAAGGGACTTGAATAGACTTTAAATGTGTATTCAAGTATTCATGGAAGTAGATTTAATGTGTATTTGAACTAACAAATAGACTTAATGTGCACTTGAAAACAAATTCAATTATTTTCATAAGCTGTGATCATTCGAGTGATACTAACTCTTATCTCATACAACAATAGTTGTACACCACCACACCCAATCTCTTGTAAACACGAAATAGAGATGCATAATAAGAAAAGGCCGATAGAAGATACAGCTTTTTCATATAGCAGTAGCAGATCAGGTACACTCGCTTCTATTTGGTTTTGAGGAGACGAAAACCTGTTAAAATTTACAATGTAAAAAGAACATCAGGTTATTTATTCAATTCAACATTATTAGTTTTATATATTTCATACCGAGAAAGAAAAAAAAAATTCAAGAAAGAACTATCTTTTATTAATCATATAATCGTTACGCATCTACTCAAAATATAGCACATACAAAAAAAAACAAAATATAGCACATACAAAAAAAACAAAATGTAGTTATTATTATGCAGTTACTACTCAAAACATTTACAATTACAATTGATAAGTTAAAATATAATATGAGATCAGATTTACCATCTAATATATCACCCCACAAGCAGAACATGTGTATCTTCATGTTCAACTTGGATAAATTGTCACAAAATAATCAAGGAGGCAGATGTTTAGTCAATATACCACCACTTGATTTAGAAGAAAAAATATGAATTAAATGAATGACACTTTCTTGAATTCTAGTCCAAACGAAATGACAATTGATTTCAATGTGTTTTTATCCTCTCTCGTGAAACGTGATATTTTTGGCTATGCATATAACAAATTTACTGTCATAATAGAAAACAAAAATATTAGTATGCAAATTATAGAAACAAATATTGTAACCACTGAAGTTCACAAACATGTGAAACTAGTGCTCTATATTTTGCCTCCGAGGAAGACTTGAACACTTTAGAATACTTTTTAGACTTCCATGATATTAAAGAGTTTCTCATAAACACACAATAACCTGTGATAGACCTTCTAGAATCAATGAAAGTTTTCCAATCAAAATCAGAAAAAACTTTGATAACAATTTGATTATCACTAGGAAAGAATAGACCAATATCAGGACATCCTTTCAAATATCATAATACACGAAAAATTGTTGTCATATGAGGTTCTCGTGGATTTGAAACAAACTTGCTAATCTTATGAACCGCAAAGTTGATATCAGGCCTAGTATGAGTAAGGTATAACAAACACCCAATCAATCTTCTATATTCACTTGGATCCAAAAGCAACGAACCTTCACTTTTAGAGAGAGAACATGATGATTTCATGGCAGGAATGGGAGGTTTGCAAGCCAATAAACCACTATAAAAAGAATATCTATACAATATTTTCGTTTATTGAGAACAATATCAGAAGGTGAACGACTTATTTCAAATCCCAAAAAAAGTGAAGTGTAGCAAGGTCTTTAATACTAAATGAGTTATGAAGATGAGTTTTAACACGTTGGATTTATTCAAGATTATTGCTAACCAATATATTGTCATCAACATATATCAACAAAGTTGTGAAATAAAGATTGTGTGTGCGAATAAATAAAGAATGACCAGCTACACTTTGAACATAACCAAGTTGTATTACAGTTTGAGTTAATTTTGAGTTCCATTGTCGACTTACATTCTTTAGTCCATATAATTTTTTTTTCTAAGTCCACAAACTTGCGCTAGATAAGAAATATTAAGGCCCACAGAAGAAGCAAAAGGAATGGCCCAGAGCACCTAATAGAGCGGTTACAGGTGATACTGATAGAACGGTTTTAACTGGTAGAACGGTTTTAACTGGTAGAACGGTTTTAACTGGTAGAACAGTTTTAACTGATAGAACAGTTAAAACTGATAGAATAGTTAAAACTGATGTTAAAACCCTAAACCCTAAACTGATGTTAAAACTGGTAGAACAGTTAAAAAACTGGTAGAACAGTTAAAAAACTAGAACGGTTTTAACTGGTAGAACGGTTTTAACTGGTAAAACAGTTTTAACTGATAGAACAGTTAAAACTGATAGAACAGTTAAAACTGATAGAACAGTTAAAACTGATGTTAAAACCCTAAACCCTAAACTGAAGTTAAAACTGGTAGAACAGTTAAAAAACTGGTAGAACAGTTAAAAAACTGGTAGAACAGTTAAAAAACTGGTAGAACAGTTAAAAAACTGGTAGAACAGTTAAAATTGATGTTAAAACTGATAGAACAGTTAAAACTGATAGAACAAAACTTGATTAATACTGATAGAATAGTTAAAACTTAACTTAAGTGATACTGATATATCGGTTAAAACTTGATTGATACCGATAGAGCAATTAAGACTTGATCGATACTGATAGAGCAGTTAAGACATACTGATAGGACTGATACATTTAAAACTTAAGCCATAAAACAGTCCAAACTTAAATGATATTCATAGAACAATGAAAAAACATAACTTGTATTCAGATAGTAGTCAAAACATAACATAACTTGTATTCAGATAGTAGTCAAAACATAACTAATTATACTAATAATAGAGTAGTTAAAACTTAAAACTTAATGGAGATTGATAGAGAAGGCTAATAGAACATTTAAAAGAGTTGATAATAGAATAGTTACAAGTGATAAATTAGTCAAAACTCAAAAACTAAAATATTCCTATCAAATTAGATTTATAGTATAATAAACATCCTACATACGCGTACTAAAACACTAAGACAATCTCTTTCTTTGTACCTGATAACCATCAAAGCTAGGAACCCAGTCGTTGGTGGCAGGGTTGCTTCTACATCCTCTGGGTTGGATTTCTGTTTCAACTGCATTAACATGGCCATCAGGCAACTCAATCTTATACCCACCTTCCCCTCCTTCTGTAACAGCCTTTATGAATCCACTCCCCGTCTGTTCGATAACCAAAAAAGGAAAAGGAAAAGTCCAAAATGCTGAATCGCATGGTAAGTTTTTTAAGAAACCACAAAATTACACTAAGATGCTTTAATTTCATTTAATTAATTGTGGATCCAGAAATGGTTGATGACGAACCGTGTGATGCTGTTTGTCAATGGACGCCAATTCTTTATAGTACTGCGTCTCCACAAACTCATCCTGTGCATTCACCACCCCCGCTGGTGAAATTATATCCTGTCAATTTTAACAGTTATCAGAAAAACACACACCAAAAGCTCTTCTTATTCTCAAATAACTGGTTGAGAGAGAGAGAGAGAGAGAGAGAGAGAGAGGTCAGAGACATGAGAGCAAGATTGAAGAGATTGAAATTTATGAAGCTCGGGAATATCGTTGTGAGAGAGAGAGTTGTTAACGGTGTGTTGCGGTTCTGGTTCGCTTCTGTTGGGTTTGATGGGTCGGTCGGGTTGCAAGGCATCGAAATGGGCTCTGATCTCATCGGCGATCCTCGATTGCTCCTCCGCCTCCAAAATCTCGTCGCTCCGGCTGGGCTTCGTTCTCGTCGATTGCGCCATCGTCGTCGTCTACGTCGTTTTGCAATTTTTGTCTGCCAAACCTTACGCCAAATTTGGGTGGTGATTGCTATATACGTGCGGAGACAGAGTGTAGGGGTAGAAAGGACACTGAAAATGATGAATGAAGACAGATAGTGACACAACAATATGATATGATAAGGACACCACGAAAACGAAACCATGGGCCTTCAAATGGGCTTCAGAAATTTTATGACACATCAGTGTTGTCATAAAATTAATCAGAAATGGTGTTTTCATCATAACTCCACTTTCACAATTCAATGTAACATAGTCATTAAAAAAAACAATTTTTTATATTTAAAAGAAAAATTAATATGTAATCTTTTTTATCAGATTAACATAAACATATGTAATGGAATACTAGTACGATTTTCATATTTACTGAAAATTAATACACTATTATTGGTTGTTATTTTTCAAGATTGAGCCAAATTTTTATCGTAAGGCTGTTATATGAATTGCAAACTCTCTCTGATTATTAAAGCAGTTATGGTTGTATATATATATATATATATATAACATATTTCAAAATGATTAATTAAACTGAAAACAATTTCATGCGCTTAATCACGTACTGCATTACGTACTCAGTTTTAGTTTCTGCATGATGCTGCCATAGGTTAAAAAATGTATAAGTTGTTATTTCATGTGCAAAGCAAGAACATATAGAACTTCATATTTTTGTTCTGAGAGAATATATATGAACATCTAAATATGATATTGACAAAGTTTACACAATTTTCATATTTATATGTACAAGGGTAAAGAAATGAATTGACGCCAGCGATCATTGACTGAAACATGGCGTTAATGACCTGAACCTCTTCTGCTTGGCCCTGAAGACATGGTGTTGACTTGTTGAGTCTCAATCAAAAGACGGGTTCTTATATTATCCTCAGTGTTGGCTTTCTCTTTGGTTACTGAAGGTGTAAAGTGTGGGTGATCCTTGATGGGTTTATGATGAGTGAGGTTTTGTTGTGGTGCAAGGACTCTACAATTTACAAGGGTTGGCATTGTGAGAAGCAACACTGTGAGAACTGCGATGAGTGCAGTGGAGCGTCTCATTATTGTTCTTGTGTTGGCTTCAAAACTCTTGGTAAGTGGCACAAGTGTTTATACCCAGGTAAAGGGACGTGGGGGGACACAAAATATTACTTTTGGCATCTTGAACGACCAAGCCAAACCAATGGGCTTTTGCTTTTGAACTTAATGAACGGTGGAGGGCTTTGTTGGGGTGGGACCCCTTAAGGGATGTTTGGGTGGATGGAGAGTTTCTGAATAGAAAATGAGAAGTGATTCAAGGACATTCGAGGGGTGTAAACATTCCTGAAAGAGATGGGAAAAGAAGAAAAATTAAATAAAGGTTCTCAAGTGAACATTTCACTGTTTCAAATATCAGCAACCACTCATAACAAATAAGAAAGATTTAAAGCCATTTTTTTTTCTGTTAAACCTTTTTAATCAATACAATTACTTTGAATAAATTCATGAGGTTAAAGTGTTGTGAAAGTCAATATATAGACTTAAAACCATAAATAAAGTAGCAAGTATGTATAATACTAAAAGATGTTACAAAAATTTAAGTTATGTTTCAATCGGGGAGATGATTGATAGCTGTTGTTTTGCGGTCAAATTAATATGATTCTAGTGTAGACTTGTCTAACACTAGAGAGATGATAGTATAATTGTGAAAAAATGTCCCCAAGTCGTCTCCCAACGAATCCAATAGTAAAATCAGTTGATCAGGTTTAAAATCTTTCTGCAATAAAGATGAAAAGGGGTTTGAGATAGTTGTGCAAAAAATATAAAAGAGATTAAAATAGCAAATAAAAAGCGGTTGATCCCAACTTCTTCCACCATTGAATTCTTCACAGGTTGTCTAAAGATTAATATTTTCTCAATCCTCCAACAGAGCTAAACCAGATTGAACATGCGCCAATCTAATTCAAATGAAACTCACCAGTAAAACATGCGTCTACTAGTTTAGTCAATACCCACTTTGTTACAAAAATTTAAGTTATGTTTCAATCGGGGAGATGATATATCAAGATTTGAGGGAGTGAGTAAGAGGAAAGTGAAGTTGTTTGGATTATGGGTTAGAATGAATTTGTGATGAAAATTTATTGAAATATGTGAATAATGTAATGTTGAGAGGGAATTTTTAATTTTTGAAAATGTGTAAAATGTAAGTTTACGAATTTATCTTTTGTTTTTAATAACATTTGAATAATAAAATAAGAGGTATTTTATAAAATGAGTAAAAATTAAGTTTTCATTTAGTAATTTATTGGAAAGTTTAATTTGATTAATGAATAAATATAAGGTGGCCTTAGTTGAACCTTTGACAGTCTAAAATTTGAGTAGAGAATATTTCTACTTGGAAGGGAAACAAAGAGGATCTATGGTTCCAAGATTTGAGTGCAAATGTTTTAATGTTTAGGGTGGAAAGTGAGTGGCGGATGCAAAAGTAATGGTGGAATCAATGTGGTAGGGTCATTGGCGACTAGTAAACTGAGTATTTGTACTTGGGTTCACATTCCCCCAGCAATCAAGAAAAATCGCAAGATTCTCAATTATTTTTCTCACGTGAATGCCAAGTTTTAGATCAAATTTCACTGGTTCTCCTCCTGCCATTTAAATTTAATGTTTATCAACCACACCAGATTTTTTAGTGTTTTACTTTTCATTTTCTTTACACCTATGTTTTCTAACACAATTTTGTTCTCATACACTCTTCACTCTTCTTCCCACAATTTTGTTTATTGCATTTTTTTATAAACCGTAGGTGTAATGAAACAGACTAACCCGATTTGTAATGGACAGTTAAAAATCAATTGAGATGGCTGATCCACTTGGAATAAATGAGTTGGTCGTTAAATATACTATTTTGTTTTCTGACTTAGAAAGAATTAAATTCATATAATAAAGTACGTGAGAGATGTTTCAATTTGTACAAAATAATTGTTTACTTATAGGAAGGTGTATAAATTGTTTATATGTTCTAATTTCACAAAATTAGGATAAATAGTTAATTTAGTTTATTAATAATATTTTCTATCAGAAATGAATTAGGAGAGTGCAACTTGGTGAAGACTGCGTATTTATAAGAAAACGAGCTTTCAGTTGGTCTACAATGAGAGATGGAGGTCTATATGCAAAAAAAAATTCAATGCTTAAGTCAGTGGGAGCACAAAGATGATGATGATAAATTCTTAACAAAGAGCTAATAGTAAGAGTATAGAATAAAGTTTAGTGTATCCTCTTACTGAGAGAGTTATCCACCTATTTATAAATCATGTTGGACTTAGACCATTAAGAAAAACATTAAATGGTTATCATGAGATATAAATGGATTTTATAACAGTAACATATAATCGTTAGTAACTTATAACTAACTTATGGTATAATTTATGTGTCTTAAATATGATATCAAACGAGTAATTATTGTTTATTTTATGTGCCTTAAATATTCTACTAAATGAACGGTAATTGGTCTGAATGTACCCGACCGTAATTGGGATATGTACATAAGTCCCCCCAGCTCGGAATCCGAGAAAATGTACATGTGGATCAATTTGAAAGATGAACGAGTTCAACTTGGATCCATTTGGATTTGGTTTTTAGCTACGCTCATGGTTGAACATGTTTCGTTTTTTATTGACCTTGCATTATTTTGCTTTGCTCTTGGTTGAGCTTGTTGGCATGCTTTTGGTTGAGTGTTTCTAGTTCTTGATTGAACTTATATTATTTTTGTTTTGCTCTTAGTTGAACGAGTTGTTGTGTTTTTGGTTAAGCGTTTTTAGCTCTTGGTTGAACTTGCATTATTTTGTTTTGCTCTTACTTGGATGTGTTGTCGTGCTTTATATTTTTTTTTAGTTTTTGATTGACTTGTATTATTTTACCTCGTTTTTGGTTGAGCGAGTTATCAGATTTATGTGTTTTAAATATTATATTAAATAACTTATTAATATGAATGTATGGTTGTTTTAATTTAATATATTTTAGAATGTGAATTGCTATTTACCTTTATTTCTTTTATATAATTGTAACGTCCCATTGATGGCTATTATTATAAAAGGTGATATATACAGTATACGCAACTTTACCAATTATACAAAATTAATTATATAATTTTGAAACATGAAATTTACAAGAAATGGTGTAATTACTTACACTGAAAGTCTTTCAAAATATTTATATTAAGCATCTCTTAACTTAACATTTATAAAATATTCTAATAACAATTCTTTGGGACACATAAAACAATGCATTAATATCACACATGTTCATATTAACAACATATTTTTATTACAATTAACCATTTACATCTTATCATCATACTCAATCATTTATAATTTATTATCAATTATATATATATACATATATTATTCACATAATTAATCAAATAATATCTTTAAATATTTTTATTTACTTAAATACACATATACAAATATATTCAAATGGGTTAAAGATACTATTGTGAAACATATATCATCCATTTTGTATTCAATCAATCCAGAGAATTAAGTTAGAAAAATATTTCAATTGTTTTTGGGTATCAATTTGTTAGACGAATTTTACTTTTTTTTTTTTTTTATAAATTTGTTAAGCATTTTAAAATTCGCTGAGCGGATCAAGATTGAAAGCAACGTTGTTCTCTTTGTGAGATTGGAGAGCATAATCTTATTCACTAGAATCAGCTACCTATATAAACTTTCATGTTATAACTGTATAGCCAATCATTTATAACTAATTTTACTTCATTTGGGCATGTTTAAATCTAAAGTTCAAGTGCAAAACATATAAATTCCCATAAGGCACCAATTAATTCACACATGCATCATCTTCAATAATCAATATAGCTTTCCCAATTCTTGATAATTTATAAGGAAAATGATTGTTTGACATGACTCCACCTACATCCTACTAAATATTAATATTTTAATTTTAAAAATTATTTTAATATTTTATATTTTGTCTATATTTTCATTAAAAACATTTTTTTATTTTTTTATTATAAATATTAATATTTTATTGTAAGTGTAAATTGAAGCAGGTGTCATAATATCATCACCCAATTTATAAATCTCCATATACAGTTGTTTTCTAATTCAACCTCCATATGTATACAAACTCAAAATAACTATTCAACCTATGTGAATCTGATTGAACTTATTTTATCATAAATTTTAATTGGTTAAAGTATTCTTAATCTACTACCTATATAATGTGTTATTGGATTGAACAAAATATAAAAGTCAACTCAATAAATTTAGAGAGAAGTCAAAAAAGGTTTAGATAAAACATTTAACAAACATGCTGAAATTTTTATAGATAAGACAATTAAATAGTTAAATTTAAAATTCTATTCATTTACTCAATATAAATTACAATTTTAATTCTTATTTTATTTTCAAAAGAAACATATCTGCTAAACTAAAATAAATCTTACATCATTAAAATTTCAAAAGTTGTTAATTTCTATCTCCGAAGTTTAAAATAACTTATTTTTTATTTTTAATGTTATTTTTATCTTCGTTAAGAGTATTAAAAGTGAATTATTTTCAAACTAACATATTAAAATAAATCACTTTAAAATTAAAAATAAAGTATATTTAAGTTTTTTTATGTATTTCAGAGGTATTACAAATACATGGGTAAAAATTATAAGTACTTTTATACTCTCACTTCCTTTTAAATTGTTGGTTTTCTAACAAAAGTTGGTTACTTTTAATTGGTTCGGTCCAAATTGAAAAATAATATATATTTTTCAATTATATCTTAATTATAATTAATATGTAATAAATTACTTGATTACAATAACCTTACAAGTATAAAAAAGATAAATTATTATTTTTATTTGGATAACTAACAATTTATAGTTTTTATGGTTATTTATTCCATTTTCTTTTGTGAAAATTGATGGATGAGAAAATGGTGCACCCAATCTCGGGACAACTAGAATCCTCATTCGTGGTCTCAATCATATTTCAAAAATTAAAGGAAAGGGTCTCACCTTTACGAGTATCCCTCCCTTTGCTTCACCGAAAGTTAGAAACATTTATTTTTCTAAAAAAAAAAACTATTCAGCTCTAAAATAATTATTTTTTTGGTGGTTGTTATAATTATTATTAAACAATTTATCATTTTAGTTAATGTAAAAATATATAAAAAAATATTGAATAAAAGACAAAAGTAATTATTCAGACTTTAATTCTATTGACATAACATGAATCACACAATTCCACATTCGAGATGTTAGTAGTTTTGAAGTTTAGAACTCTATAACACTTTTAAGAGATATTTTGATGAGTTAGTAGAGGAAAGTATAATGTGGAATGCAAATATTATAACAAAATATTTTTTTATAAATATTTGAAAAAGATAACTAATAGATAAGTAACTATTTTTAAAAAATTCAATTTTTCTCTTGTGGTTTCCTCACTTCATATCAACCAGATGTTGTTTCCTCCATCTACAAGATGTAGGTCTTTAGCTTTTAATGAGCACTTTTTATGCTTTCATTTAACTTGGGTTTAAATTGAGAAGGGAATGTACAAGGATTTCATGAAAAAATGTGAAGAGGGTGGGATTGATTGAATTGGGTATCTTAGAATAAATTTGTGAAGAATATTTATTGAAATTGGTGAGTGATACAATTATTTGTGAGAATTTTATTTTTATTAAATGTGTAAAATGTAAGTCTACAAATTTACTCATATATTTTACAAATATATGAATTACGAAATATGAGATATTTTAATGTAGATTTAAATTAATTAAAATTTTGTGAAATGTTTTTTATACTATTAAATAATTTATTTTTAAAAAAAATACGACTTACCTAACATTGTCGGAACATAGAAAATTGTCATAAAAATAACATTATTTTCGGAATTGTGTAGAATCTGGGTTTGAAAAAAATACAAATTATGTAAATTTGTCAAAAAATATAAAATCGTCAAAAAAATAATTGTGTTTGCATTAAAAATAATTATATTTCAAAATTCACTTAAACACATAACTAAGTTCTTTTAATCATATTTTTAAATAAAATTTAGAATTTTCATTTGAACACAACAAGCAATGGTAAACCAGGCTTTCAAAAGCAAAAATGAAATTTTTTTGTTTTTTAAAATTTGCTTAATCAAGTGAAAATTCTCTTGCTTGAGCGAGATTAAATCCAGGAGTACCCAGCATTTCATCCCAAACCTCGTCTGATCGAGATTTCTTCTCGCTTGGGCGAAAACGAATCGAGAGTACCCCATCTTTTCATTCAATTATCGCTTGAACGAGAATTATCTTGCATGAGCAAGATATGCAAAAAAAATTTGCACAATTTTGCCTAATTTCACCATTCAGACTCAAACAAAAACAATTTCAATAACTCATTCACTTCAAGAGTTGTTGGAGATCCCACATCGACTAGAGATAAGAACATTTCATAATATATTAAATGGGTGCAAACCTCACCTTATTGAGCCGGTTTTATGGGGTTGAGTTAGGCTTAAAGTCCACTTCGTAACAAGAGTAACTTACACACACTCTATCAACTATACAAATCAACCAAATTTTTTGATTCAAACAAAAACATCTACCATAAATCATCCTTGTCAAAATCAACATATTCACATTTTATTTCAAACAATAGCCTACATTACTCATAAACAATCAATCATACAAACAAATTGAAATTGGTTACCATGTCACCCCTATATCCAGATCTTCTAACATAGGGTTCTATTTGAATTTAGAACTAGTTTCCCTTACATGAACTTGAGCATATGCTTACTAAGATCTTTAAACCTACAAAAAGCTTAAGGGTTGCTTAACATGCACCACAAAGTCCTGATTAAAAATCTAACTATATCACTAGGACTTTGAGCTAACAAATCCTGAAGTTAAAAGAGTCACATGCAAAACCAAAATCGAGGAAAACCTAATACGTTCAAAATTTGACTCAAAGAGGAGAGAAAAAATGAACTTACTATATCAAAGATTCTGATCGGATAGTCTTGTAGTCTTAATTGTCAGGAGTCTAATAGCAGACTCGGATCGTCAAACTGATGACCGAGGAGATCAGAATCTTATAGAGAAAAGGAAAAGAGAAGTTTTAGAGAGATGGTGGTTCTTTTAAAATGAAATCTGAATAACTGAATTTTCTATTTATATCTTTTTTTATTTTTAATAATAAAATATTCAAGTATCATTTAAAATACATTATTTCTACTCTAAGGTTATTTTTTAAATCATTACACTTACCAACAAACATCCAAGAATCACGAGCTCAACAACACAACCACCTACTCACTCACAACCTCAATCTCACTAAAGAAGAATGGAAGAAGCTCTCATTGTTCATTCACAACCTCAACCTCAATCTCACAAGATGAATGGAAGAAGCTCTAAAAATATTTGGATCATTTGCTAGTGAAGGTGAGCCATAAACAAAAGCAATTTGACCATGTTGACATGCACAAACAAATTTTGGGGAAAAAGATAAAATTAACAAGTGCCTACGTAGCTTTTTGGTTCTTTTTGTGCATGTGAGGAGATACCGATTTCACTATTTCCAAAAATACACTCAACTCCTTTTCCACGCACATCCGTTGAAGCAAACGCGGTGCATTGTCTCCTTTCTGTTATCGTCTACAGTACTCACGTTGAACCAAACACATCATAAGGATACAAAATAAATCTATTTTTCGCTTGCCTAATTTAAAATTTCGTTTTCTCAATAAATTACGATTGAGTTATAACCATAACTTATTTGACTCATAAAAGGTAAGCTTATCGATTTCTCTTCAACATGATTTTGAAAATATCACTATAAGAAAATTTTTAAATAACAACTAAATTTAAAAATAAAAAATAAGTAATCACTATACTCATTAAATTAAATATTATTTTATATATTAAAAAATTATTAATATTAAAAATAGTTTATATTATTAATAAAAATTTATAAAATAGTTTCTAAATTAATATCTAAATTAACTATTGATATTTAAATTATAAATTAATTTTTAACCGACTAATAGATACTAATTTAAAATAAAATGTAATACGAAGTTAAAACTTAGCAACTAATTATTAAAAACAATTTTATAAATTTTTATTAATAATATAACTATTTTATATATTAATAAATTTTTTAATTTATAAAATGTCTGAAATTTAATTAATTAGTAATTAAATATTTTTATCTTTAAAATTAGTTTTTGTTTAATATTTTTCGTGTATGTATTACTTTTTTAACTCTTCATTTGGAACAAACGCTCTTTTTGTGCTTTTTTTTTTCTCAAGCTTGTTTTATGTTTTTGTTTGGTAGTTTAGTTTAGGTTGGTAGGGTTTTGAGAATGACTGACGCAATTTCAGTTGAAGTGATTTTGAATTTGCAGAAAAAGGACTTGCGTGGTGGTTGTACAATGATAATGGGAAGCCTGAATTTGAAAATCATGGGTTCGATGTTACATTGTTGTTGGTTGAGCATTCTAGAATGTTTTATTATATAAGGAATTGTACATTAAAACATATACATATACATTTTAAAATACAATTTGAAATATGAAAATACACTATGAATTCATAATATATTTCCAGACCTAAAAATGCTTTATGAATTACACGTTCCTAATCGAAGTTACATATTTCGAAATATGAAGGCAATTTTGTCATTTCACCCCCAATGGGGTGCAGCTTCAAAGCATGGTGGTGCAAAGCGAAACACTAACAAACCAATAGAACCATTAATCTAAGGCAGTTTCTTCCTGCACCCCACAATGTTATGCAAAGATCAAATTATCCTTATTATTTTTTAAAAACCCTAAAATACACTTGAACTGTATTTATTTTTTGCATTATGGATTATGGAATCATGAAAATTTTTGGATTGGCACTTCTGGTAAAATTTCGGATCCACCAATCCGTAATTCAAAATATGCATTTTTCATTCAAAAAAAGCATTCCAGATCCACCAATCTGTAACATAAATATGCATTCCGGATTCAGAAATCTGTAATTAAAAAAAAAAGCATTTCGGATCCACGAATCCGTAACAGGATTAGGCTTCCGGATTCAGCAATCCAAAAATCAATAATTTATGCAAAAATTGCTTCTGGAGCACCCCTTCATCCGAAAAAAAAAAATTTAGTTCCAGATTGATAAATCCATAGCACACTCCCAGATTCTTATTTCCGGTAACCATGGTGTCCTTTTTCAAATAAAAGATTAAGGCCAGTTTCGGGATTTAGAAAATTGTGTGGGTGCAGGAAGAAAAATGTAGGGGTGCAGGAAGAAGAAGCCTTAATCTAACCCAATCTTGGACAACGAGTGAGCCCACAAAGTTCATCCTCTCTCACTTCGGTCCTTTTTTTAGTAGTATTTTTTTTTTCATTTAAAAACTGTCTTGATAAATTTTTCTCATGTTTCTAAAAAAAAATATTTCTTTACAAGTTAAAATTAATATGTACATTACTTAAAAAATTAATTTAAAACATTAAGCTTTCTATAAATCAAGTTATATATAAGCTAGTTCTAGTTTATAAAGAAATTTCTTATTTCTTATTTCTATTGATAATAATTACATAAAACTTTATTGAAATTTACTTTTTATACCGTATAGTTTTGTTTCCTGGGTATCGGAGTATCTTGCAATCAAACTTTTAAAATAATATTTTATTTTTAAGCAACTTTTTTGTGAAATTTTTTTAATTAAGTAAAATTTATAGAATGTTTTGATTATTCACTTTAATTTCAAACGGTTTAATTTTAACGAAGTTTTGATGCTTATACTCGTAATTTTTTAAAGAGATTTTGATACTAGCATGTGAGTGTTTTGGATGTGGAGTTTCACATTTTTGTTGCATTGATGCAATTCTACAAACTGCGATTGCGTCAAAAAGTGTTACTGATGCTGAATATGGATTTCAATTTTCATTGTACTTTTCTTTCCATTTGTTGATTATTATTTTACGAAGTAGTTTGAATTTCGACTTTGCACATAACAGAAATTGTTCAGGTGATTCTGTGTAAGTCACTCACTACAAAATTAGGAATCTAAAATTAAAGAAAAAGCTATCATTATTGACTTAACAAATGTTTTAAAAAAATTGGTAGAGTGAAATTTTATTTATTTTTTATTATTTCAGCTTACAAACTAAGTGCTACACGTATTCTTTTAATTAATTTTAAGTCATTATTTGTGACATGTTTATATTTCATTAAACTCTAAGAAAATATACACTCCGTTAAAAATATTTCATTAAACTTTCAGTGATTTTTTATTTTTAATATCACGCTTTAATGAAAAACATTTTTTAAAATACAACTAGCATAATTAATTTATATTAACTAAAATTCTTATTAGCAAAATATTTCAGTTCAAAAAGAAATACCCTTTTCAATTATATTTTAAGCGTGAACAACAAATGTTCAAGCTAGCAGAATTAGTTAATTTGAGTAGTAGCATTTCTTTTTAATGAAGTTATATGTTTTTTTTTTCAAAATTACTCGTATTCGTTGACGAAATATATTTTATGTTTATCAATGAGCATAATTTCTGCAATGTGTGGTAAAAAAAATGCCAAATACCACCAAGTATTTTCAAATATATATTTATAGTTCTATTATTTATTATAGTCAATCAAGATAAATATTCTTTGTCTGATGTGGTGCATTAAATAAAATGCATGTAATCGTAATGGAGAAATGAAGGTTCTGATGAACCTTAATTGCAAATGAAAAAGAAATAATGACTCAAGTGTAAAAGAGAGAGAAATAGATAAAAGAAAATACATAATAAATTATTATTTACTTGTATATTAGAGAGTAAAATACATGGTGTATATATAAGAAAAAAAACTAAGACTTAGTTGAAACAGAAAAAGAAAGTTGGACCAAACAAACAAAGTTCAATAACTTAAAACAGAAAAACTAAATATATTAACATTATTATTAATAAATACATTATATATTTCAAATATTAGGTTGAATGTTTGAATTTAGTTATTAAATGAGATTTGTGTTTTTAAATGAATTTACGTTGGACTAATACTATTGAAAATTATCTTAGGAAGTTAAAAAACTCGTAATCAAACTAATTCTTATGATGAACTACGCAAGATTAAAGTTTTTTTCTCGTTATTTTTCTTGTTTGAAAGATATATTTCTTTTAAACTCAGAAGTAAAGGTAAATGCGTTAAAAACACTTTCATACTCAAACCAAATAAAGAATAACTAAGATTATAAATGTGAAATAAATTAACTCTCTATCATCTCTTATTCATACTATTTTAGTAGGATCATCCTATGTCCATACTTACCTTAAATGGCATATGTATATTACTTGAAGTTGAATAAAGTGTGTCCAAATGATGCATACTCTTTACTTAACATTGATTAAATTATTTTTGATTTTTTTGGTTGAGTTCAGGAATCATATCATAATATTACTTTAACCAAATGTCAACACATGATTGTTGTTGTTTTTTTCCTAATTATTATAATTTTAATTTTTTTGTTTCTATCATTTTATGTGGTAGGCCTTGAATTTTTACATCAAATTCAGTTTATTTTATTAAGTTTTATGATATATACAATTTTACTTAAATCTCTTATAATTATTTTTTTCCAATTATATTTAATTTTTTTAAATTTATTTTTAATAAATTTGCATGCATCCATAATGTTAAATAATTCATATTTTTTTCAATTGACTTCATGGTACATTTTCATCAGTTAAATATAAATTTATCAATCACACTAATCTTACCATTCACAAATTTTTATAAATTTTTCTTTCATTCTCACCTTGTGTTTGGATTAGGGGCAAGATGTGTGAGAATTTAAGGAAATAAATTTGGAGTGATTTGAGAGAAAAGTGTGAAGAAAGTAAGGTTCTTTGTATTGAGATATATTATAGTGGATTTGTAAGAAAAGTTGGTTGAAGTGTGAGAGTAATATGACAGTTGTGAGATAATTTTTATTTTTTTTAAAAAGTATAAAATCTAAGTTTATAATATATATATTTTTTAAATATTTGAATAATGAAATACAAAGTATTTTTTTTATATAGATTTGAGTTAATTAAAATTTTGTACATTATTTTGAATACCATTTAATAATTTCTTTTTAGAAAAAATACGAGTTACTTAATATTATTAAAAAATTATCATAAAAATAATACTAAATTTATACAACTTCACTGTTATATTTAAATAATTTTTAAAAAATAATTTATTTATTTATGAATTTTAGTTACTTATAATTATATTATGATAACTTTGTAGGAATTAACTTTGAAAAAAAATATAAAATTACGTAAATTTATAAAAAAAAAACATACTAAATCATCATAAAATAATTATTTTTGCATTAATTTTATTTTTATATTCATAATTGTAAAAAAAATTAGATAAAAAATGATGAATATGTATAATTTTTTTAAATTATAGAAATAAATAATTTAAATATTCGTAGTTTTATAAAATATAATTAGAAAAAAAATTGTATTGAATTTAAATAATACTATTAATTATCTAATAATTTTTATAATAATAATGAATTCAATAAAAAACAATTAACCATCAAATCCATCAACACACTACATATCAATTATGTCTGATAACGAATTATTTATCATTTATAAAATACTACATAATCAATTATACATTAAAAAATATTAAAAATAAAGTAAAGTTATACCATAAAATTAGGGTTGTTGTTGTATTTTTGGGTATGCACAGGTGTCTTTACTAACATTTCTTCACAACTTTGTGTTTTGGCAAATCCGCGTCTTCACTTCAGCTGATCAAATACCTTTGTCCTCCACTCTTCCTGAATATCTTAACTTTCACTCTCTTTTTTCCTTAAATTGATCATTTTCTTCTCCCAGATATGCATCATTCAATCCAAATAAAGCATAAATCCAAATAAAGTATAAATGATGAGCTAAATTCCACTGTCTACCGAAAGTGTTTTATTACATAATGCATAATTAGTTTTATTTTTCTTTTCTCCCACAAACGTTGGTTTGGATGTTGGTCTACCTCTTTCTCCTATTCTCTCTACCAAGTGGCCACCATTTTGGACTTTTCCCAACATCATCTTTCCCCTCAACGAATCTACCAAATTATTACGGATATATATA
The DNA here is from genome assembly GCF_051622355.1 of Phaseolus vulgaris. Taxonomy (NCBI): domain Eukaryota; kingdom Viridiplantae; phylum Streptophyta; class Magnoliopsida; order Fabales; family Fabaceae; genus Phaseolus; species Phaseolus vulgaris. The sequence goes on from NC_143499.1 coordinate 1,858,964, forward strand.
AATCAATTCCTAATTCAGTTTTCTACCATTTCACACTATTCTTTTTAATGTCTCAGACACCCAAATCCTGGACCTACCTCAACAAAATCATCACCCAGTTCCCCATTGCCATATTTGTAACCTAATTTTCAATATCTACCATTTTTTTTTTCTATAAATCACATGGATATGTTAGAAATTTTTATTTGTAAATTTTAAAAGAAATTAATGTATCTCATAATCATGGTTGAAAAAAAAACCCATGATAGAACAACTGAAATGAAATAAAGTCATTGAATTAGGAGAATGATATGGTGGCTTAATTTGGCTATCAATGTCATTGATGTGGTTTGATGTGAAAAATAAAATAAAATGAAAGTAGTGGTTTAGAATCATTGTTTATAGTTGGAATATAGTGTGGGATATACTGGTTTAGCTTTTACATTGCTTGAAACCGTTATAACTAAATGCATTAGCGCATCATCGGTTATTAATTTATTTTGTTTATGCAATTGTATAACTCCACTCTTTCAACTCATACATCATATTTGAAAGCACAATATTTCAACGTTTGATGCATGAGAAAGATTTGTTTCTTCCCAGCCTCTACCGTTCTGTGTATGCACTGTACCAGCAACTCAATCTTATCTCTCAGAACACATGGGGGCCACTCTCTACTGAACTGTTTCTTCAAGATCATCACTTTTTATCTTTAATCACTCGCTATTCTTGTCTTCACCCAGTTTTATATATTTGTTCAAATTTGCTCCTGCAATTCCTCCAATAAACCCTCAACTCATGCATAAATAAAAACCATAAAACTATATGTCTATTTTAGGTCCCGACACACAAACTGCACACAGACCGAAAGCAGCATCGATTCAGTAATATTCCCTTGGCTAAACTAATTTAACTACTACAAAGTTCAGCAACTCAAGTTTCCCCTGTTGTTGCGTGTGAATGAAGACCCCATGCCTAACTTGTTTTAATCAGAACCCAACCCAGATTGAAATTTATGTTTGCCAAGCAGGAAAATAGAGTTGAAGGATTTTTGTTTATTCTAAGCATGTTTTTTCTTTTTGTTCCACTTGAGAACAGGACCAAGAGACCATAAGAACAGTTACACAAATTTCTCAGACTCGTTTAACATCTATTTATCTCCATCCATCCTAGTTTTCTCCGCTTCTTCCAAAGGAAATCCATCGAATCCGTCTCGTTTCTCTTGGGATCGAGTTCTCTTACTGACTGTACATTGACCAAAATTATTTCCTAGAAATTTTGATGATAAAGAAAGACAGGAAAAAAAAAATTAAAGCTGCTTCTTTTTTTCCCATTTGCAGGAGGAGGAGCAAACCAACATTTTCTCTCATCCCAACTATTCTCTGATTATATTTACGAATCCACCCTGCTAATCCCAATTCGCTTGACGGAAGTATTCCTAAAGCCATCCTCTGCTGCCTGAAAACACATCCCATTCGGATTCTGGCGCTCCATGTAACTCCTCACCTCCTTCCTTATCATTTCCTGCATCACCACCAAAAACTCCGCACTCAGATTGAAAGCCCCCAACCCCGGTGGCTTCAACTGCGGCACCATCGCCACCGGAGCAGCCATCATTGGCAGCAACGGGATAGTGTTCGAGGGCTGTGGCGGGGGTACGGGATGGGCTGGCTCGGTTACCCGATTGGAGACCTCGGAAGAGTCGACGCCGGGGAGGGACAGTGAAAGGGAAGTTGGAGGGTCATTGGAGGAGGAGGAGGTAGTTTCTACGGGAGGAAGAACCGCGGCGGTCCTGGGCACGGGACGGAAGACGTGTGAGGGGGAGGCAACTGGCGCGCTGGATTCACTCACATCGGATCCGGAGGGACTACCGGGTGTGGGAGGGTTGATGTAGAGGCCGGTGGAGACGGGGATGGCCGCGCCGGCACTGACGGACCTCTTGAGCGGCGGAGGGTGGTCGTCCATCATGGTAGAGGCGCACTTGCGCTTCAGCGTGGAGTTCCAGTGGTTCTTGATTGCGTTGTCGGTTCTGCCCTGGAGCAAGCGGGCTATGGTGGCCCATTTGTTGCCGAAGCGAGCATGGGCCCTGACTATGGTGTCGTCCTCTTCGGGCGTGAAGGCCCGGTGCTCGACCTGGGGGGAGAGCTGATTGCACCAGCGGAGCCTGCAGGATTTGCCGGAGCGGCCAGGGATGGACTTGCTGATGAGGGACCAGTTCCTGGGCCCGTGCTTCTCGACGAGCCTCTGCAGAGCCTCGTCCTCCTCCGGGCTCCATGGGCCTTTGATACGGTCCATGTCCTTTCTGGAAAGAACAACGCCTGTGTTCATAAATACGTTGAAGGAAATAGAAATGGGGGAGGCTCCAGGCTCCTGTGGCGTGGAGTATTTGCTTCCTCTGCTTCCTTATATGTGAGAGGGGGAGGGTGAAAGGACACCGGTTTGGCAAGTTAGGTTTTGGAGTTGTCAGCGAGCGTTATGGGCAATCGGTACCGCTTGTTCCAGGGAAGCGGTTGGGTTGGGATTTGGGATACAGCTGTCACAAGACACGCGTCGACTTGTGAGCTGCTCCCATTTACAGAACTAAGTGACCTCTTTTTTGCTCTCTTGAAATAAGAGGGAAAAATGATTTGGCCATGCAAGAGGAAGAGCGCGTCTGTTACACACTCAACGCTCCTATTAATTATACCCTGGAGCTTTGCCTGGGGAGAAGAGCCTAATATTATTATTAGAGAAAATAATGAAAAAAAAAAATTTGTTGGGATGCGCGGTTGAGGGTTGAGGGTTAAGAGAAGGGTAATAATAAGAGAAGGGAGATAACGATGAAAACGGTTGGTTGTGGTATGGTATGAGTTTGACTGAGGAGTCCAGGCTGTAGAGCATTTGGTGTGGGATTTTGAAGTTTCGTCTTGTTGTGGGGGGAAAAGAGATGAGTTGGGTGAGGTGGCCAAAAACGACAAGATTGATCGCCGAATCAGAAGGCGAATCATTACTGCTTTTGTGTCAGTCCAGGCTGTATTCTATACCTGCCACCCCACCACCATATCATCCTATAACGGCCTATTCCCTATTCTTCCTATTCCCTATTCCCTATTCCATCTCCCTACACTCACTCACACGTGCCGCTCACTTCCATTTCTGTATCCTCTTGTACGGAACCCCCTCCTCCTTCACTTTCCTCTCTTCTTCCCTCTCATTTTTTTTAATCATTAATTAACTCGTAATTTGGGAGTGGAGATTATACAAAGACATGGGGAAAGGGCGAGGGACTACATTGTCGGATACCATCCCCTATTCCCTATTTCTTATTCAAACCAAATGTATTATTTATTACGCTCAAACACATCCGTATCCATTTCTGTTACTCTACGTCCTACATGTACTACACACTCTCTATCTCTCTCTCTCTCCAAGAACAAATACTCTTTCCTCATTCCATAAATACCACACTCCTATCGTAATTCATCAACCACTTCTACCCGCTATAACAATAACATCGTTACAACAATTCTTCATCCATTCAAACCTTTTTTTTATTAAACACCACGCTTAAAGTCCTACCTGTACCTGGTTAAGAGAACCTCTGCTTCTCCAAAATTGAAAATCATAACCCAATACATACACATATATATATATGTTAATAATAAATAAATTATTTAAAATAAATAAATGTTGAAAACACGAACAATATTAGTTTTATGAAGAGTAGATGATCATTGTCCATAAAAATTATTGTGTAAGTTTCCAAAATAAAACATTAATTTTTTAAACAATATTTGTAATAACTTAGAAAAGTAGTCTTGGATAGAAATGATACAATTAAAATCACATCTGAATATTTTATCATTAAAATTAAAAGATTATATAAAATTAAAATCACATCTCTTTAAAGTTCATTGTTCCTTTCTTTTGTCTTTTGTATGAAATTCTAACATCTTCGCTCATCAGTTTGACAATCGGAATCCGTCATCAGTCTTCTTTCAGTGAATATTACAAGATTGTCAATCAAAATCTTTAATAGAGTGAATTCATTTTTGCTCTTCTCTTTTAGTCAAATTTTGAACTTGTTAGGTTTGTCTCTACATAGCCTTTGCATGTGACTCTTTTAGCTTTAAAGTTAATCTCTGTAAATTCAAAGTCCTAATGATATAGTTATATTTTTTTATCAGGACTTTGTGGTGCATATTAAGTTACCCTTAAGCTTTTGGTAGGTTTGAAACTCTTAGTGAGCATCTGTTAAATTTCATGAATGGAAAGGTAGTTTAAATTGATTGAGCATTTTAGGGATATGAATCTGGAGTGAAATTTCATGTTAGCCATATTAGTTGTGGTAAGTTAACCATAAGTAATAATTTATTTGAAATAATTAAGAAAAAAAGTTAGAGGATATTACACTAAAGTCTACTAAGGATTTTATGATTGAAAAATATGAGATGTTGATATTCGATATGCATACATACTGATGAAGAGCTGAAAATAATGATTCTAGAGAAGAGTCATCTAAGTTATCTTAGTTTACAATGAAATATACTAAGATTATCTAAGAGGTGACAATTTCACATAACAAACATTCAATACTTGAGACAATAAAGATGTTGTGGATTATTTGATTTGATGATTGTATTTAAAGTAAATTTTACTTATGAAACTAATTATTAAAATTAAAAAATTAAATTAATATTGTAATTCTTTTGATAAATAAGTTTTTTTTTAAATATTATACAAAGGTGCGATGATATATTTATTAAAATTAAAAAATAATTTGTATTTTTATATTTTTAAAGTAAAAAACAATTAATTATAAAATACATTTTGGAAGGTTAAAACTAGTTGGTGTTTAAAGTGAAATCAATTTTTTTATTTCAATGATAATGGACAAATGTACTTATGGTTCGAAACCATTACTTTCAAATACTTACCATTAATAAATATTTAATCTAGTATAACTGTTTTTATCAAAATGAATAGGAAAATTTAAAATTAAAATGATCACTATCAATAAATTATTGGGCATCAGTGTTCTTCCACGAAAATGAATTTGAAAAAAATTGATAGACTAGAATTATTAAAAAGTCATTAGCCACCATTAAAACACTCACTATGCATTTTTTAGATTCATGTCGTAACGCAACATTTTGTTTTTATATGATAAATTCTACATGTATTAGGTTTTTATAAATTGAATATGTACAAACATTATAAAAATAAAGATATTTATTGAAATAGAAAACTAAAACAATGATAAAATGTCTGTAATGATGGAAGTAAATAATTTTTTTTTATGTAAATAAATTTTGGAAAAGTATGAGAAAGAGATCAAATACTTGAATTTAAATTATTCAAACAAAATAATTGAAAAAATTATAATAATTCACGTGCTTATCCATCTTTTAACTTAAGTTTTGATTAAGTATTTAATAGTTCAAATCAAATCTTTATTATAAAATACAAGTAATGTATTTATAAATCAGAATTTTTATTTGTTTATAATTATATAGTCCCTTCCATTCCATTGATCTTCATTATTGATAATTTTGATACTGGATTATGTTTTTCATCTGAATTCTCTATTTTTTCCACATTCATAACATTTGAAGAAAAAAAACCTACTTACAAAAATTTCATCTTTTATTAGTTACTAATTTTCGTCACCTTAACTCAAATTCAATTTAACAAACTAGCATTTGATTTAATATTATTCTTTAGTTGGTATTGTTACATATACAATACATGTTTTTCGCGGGTAAATTCCCTATCTAGCACCATTTACACTTTTATTTCCCTAACTAGTACCATTTTGTTTTTATTTCCCTATCTAGCATCATTTTGTTTTTATTTCTCTATCTAGCACCCTTCTATTTTTTATTTCCCTATCTAGCACCATTTCAAAAATAAATAAATAAATAATAATTTATTTATTTTTTTGATAATTTTAATTTTGAATGCATTAAAAAATAAATAGTTTTAATGTTTAAAATAGTTAGAAATATAATTAATGAATAAAGAAATGAGTTTTTATAAAATAAAATAAAAAAAATTAAAATGTTTAGTTTAAAATTATTATTCTTAAGAATGAAGAAAATAAAAAATTAAACCCTACAACAACATAAAAGTTGAATCTATAAACATAAATTACTATTTATTTTTATTATTATTGATGATGTAATCATGTTAATTTCAAGTAAAAAATACATAACATAATTATAAAAAAACCAAAGTCAATTAGTATTAATTAATAGTGGATACACAACTAATATTAAAGTGTCTATCCTAAATGCAAAATCCTAAAAAAAAAACTAATGCAAATGTTACACTTAATGCTTAAAAATGAGAAGCAAAAAATGAAAAAAAAAGTCTAGAAAATAAAAACAGCAACAATAAAAAAAAGAATGGTAGAAAAAAAATAATAACTAAAAACATAGAATATATAAAATAAAGGCAGAACAAATTAAGATAAAGATAAAAGATATAAAAATAAATCAAAATAAGATAAATATAAGATATATAAGACGATACTAAATAAGTATATGTTGATCATAAAAATGAAAATAAATAAAAGATGATAATTTATTTAATATTTTCTTCAATGGTACATTAAATAGTTTGTGCGAAATGAAACATGATTAATGACGATGAGTGCACAATTAGTAATGTTGAGACATATTCTTTATGTGTGTCTTAGTGTTTGACCATATGAACATTTTTTTTTTTCCGATCATGTTGTTCTTTTATGTTCATATCAGTCCTTATTTAACTTTGTTTTTTTTATAATTATGTCATGTATTTTTTACTTGAAATTAACATAATTACATCATCAATAATAATAAAAATAAATACTAATTTATGTTTATATATTCAACTTTTATGTTGTTGTAGAGTTTAATTTTTTATTTTATTCATTCTTATAAAAATATTTGTTAAACTAAACATTTTAAATTTATTACTCTTTTATTTTTATTTTGTAAAAGCACATTTTTTTTTATTTATTAATTATATTTCTAACTATTTTAAACATTAAAAATATTTATTTTTTAATGCATTCAAAATTAAAATTATCAAAAAGAAATTAATTTATTATTTTTTAATTTATTTTTGAAATGGTGCTAGATAGGGAAATAAAAAAATAAAAGGGTGCTAGATATGGAAATAAAAACAAAAGAGTGCTAGATAGGAAAATAAAAACAAAAGGGTGTTAGTTAGAGAAATAAAAGTGTAAATGGTGCTAGATAGGGAATTTACCTGCTTTTCGCATCATTTTTTCTTTTACATTCCTCTCTCCTTTTAATTTATTTTTTAAGTTAATCAAATTTTAAATAAATTAAGACAAAATAAAGACATGAAAAATAACATAAAATAGTACCTCAAGACTAAAAAAACATTAAAAAACATAGTGTAATAGATTATTAAAAAATCTATAAAATTAATATAATATTATTGAAATTATATTCTAATTTTTTATATGTTAACAAATACAGAGTGGATCCCTTTACCTTCTTCACATATCATGTGTTTGGTTTAAGAGAAAGTTAATGAAACAAAGATTAAACAAAAAATAATAATAAATGAAAATCGTGCTAATTGTATTCTTTTATTTAATTATATAAAAAATTACAGGTATAAAATGACATAAATATTTTAATAAGAAATAAATATATTTTACTCTTAAAAGATGACAATGTTTTTTTTTAAAAAAAAAATATAAGGTAAAATTTATAGTAATGTTTAAGGATCATATCTTAACTACTAAGTTCTTATTAATGTGAATTTATGTTACTAATTAATATTGATTTATAAGAAATTATTATAAAAATACAAGCGATGATAATTTTTTAAATATTATATTTACATTTTATATTACTTATCTTTTTAATTGATATAAAATATATATATTACATTTATAACTAGTAGTAACAAAAATTGTAACTATAATTTTAATGTACACAATTCACTGGATTTTTTTCATCAATATATTCCATTTTTTATATTATTATTTTTTATTTTTTTTACAATTTTCTTTTTAAATCAATTAATTACCTTATAAAATTATAAAAAATATGTTTTATAAGTCTAAGAATATTTTTTTATAAAACTAATTATTATTTTTTAAAAGAAAGTAAATACACATCTAGTGAGTTATAAAAATAATCATAATTAATGTAAAATATTTACTTTTGAATACTAATTTTTTTCACTTAGTCTTTCTTTGAATCTTACATTTTTTAAGTTTTCCTAGGTGATTAAATTTTTCGTCCTCTCCATTTTCTATATTTTCATTCAACATCAACACTTTTCTCACAACTCTTCTACACTTCCTTTAACTCCTCTACACTTTTTTTTCTTCTCACAAATATCTTCTTTCACTCCACTCCATACTACTATGTGAGAAAAATGTCTCCTTTCTACTGTCTCAACCACTTTCTCTCTTTACTTCCAAGTTAATTACACGAATTTGTTATTTTATTATTTGTTTAATTCAATCATTGGTTAAATCTGGTTAGTCTAAAGTTAGATATTATTCAAAATTTATTATTTAGAGATTATGAGTCAAAGTTAAACAGTGATAATGTTTATAACTCTTTAATTAGTATATTTTAGACATCCACAGTCGATCAGAGATTAGAGTCTTTCATTGTATATAAGTGGATGCAAACTTCACTTCATGAGTTAGTTTTATGAAATTAAGTTAGACTACTCTATTTCTTAAATATGATATCAGAATCATTTTGAATTTATCCTAACAAGTATTTGTTGGTAGTTTTGGTTGGACCAGATATTTAGTTAACTTTAGAAGTGAGCGCACCGGCAAGGTGATTGATTAGGAACCTGAATCTGAGGAAGTGGTTATGGTTTGTGTCTCTACAATACAATTATTTGTTGAGGTTGTCTGTGTGTGTGGAGAGAGGTTTGGTTTGTCTGGTGGAAACTGGAAACTGTTGTTGCGACGGGTTTGGAACCGTCAATGAAATTAAGCCTTTGGGAGGCAACGTCATGGGCCACACTGCCAGCTACATCGCATTGCATTAACTTGTTTCCATCTGCAACAATTTTCTAATAATAATAACAAATAATAATACAAAGAAGGTACAATTTTCTTAATCATTTTTAATGCAAATGATCCCTTTTGTTATAATATCTTTTTACAGGAATGGATATAGTAATTAAATGTTTTTATTTTTTTTGTAACTGCGAAAAAGATAAAATATTAATATTTTAGAGTTGTTTGGGATTTGCAGAGTAGAATAGTTTGATGATAAGTGAGTCTGACACCCTCGTATTCATATCCCACGATTCCCGCTATCTATCGTAAAGCCTACTGCGCTCCTGTGCCCCCATGCGGCATCGTTTTGTTGTAGTATCGCCTTCATTCTCGATATCCGCAATCTTCTTTTTCTTCTTCTTATATTTTACTCTATCACGTTTCCTTTTCTACTTTTTTTTCCACTCCCTTTAACTATAAAATGCAAGAATCTTCTCTATTTTACAATTTTTATTACATCAAACCTTTTTTTGTATTTCTACTTTTACTACTCATTTATTTTTCCTTTCTTTATTTTAAGAATTGGGTAATTAATCTTTTAATTTTTAAAATATATACATTTAATTACTCTCTCACCTTTGATGTTAAAACTACTATTCAATGTTAAATTTAATTATAAAAACCAAAATGTTTTTAATAACCAAGACGTCAAAAATAGTTTTCCCAATATTTTAATAACTAAAAAAGTAATTAGTAATTATTAAAATATTTATTGTATTCTTAATATCTCTTCCATTTTAAGATTTTTCAATATATATATATATATATATATATATATATATATATTATACAAACATGCTTTTAAGTGGTTTTTCTTGTAAGATACGTGTTTTAAAATTTAAGACCTTCATTGAAGATATCTTTTAAGTCTTTTTTTATTAAGAGATTTTTCTTTTTAGTTTCTCCATAAAAAAATTCCAATTTTACATATATTCTTCAAGTGAAATGTTATTATTGTTTTTATTTTAAATGTAAGAAAGTACTATTATTTATATCTCATATTCTTTTTGAATTTTAAATTTCACTTCCAAATACCTATTCAAAGTTTTCTAAAATAGTATCATTATAAACTTTTAGAAACTAATGTTATTTTTTACTCCATATAAGTATCATAAACGCAAATACTGTCTTTGACTCCGTGACACTAAAACACAACAACAAAAAATACTATAAAAAAATGTACAATTATCTTAAGCAGAAATATTATATATGTAATAGAAAAAAATTGTAAATAGTTATTTGAATTTCAAGAATAGTTGATTAAAATATAAAATTGTAAAACAAAAAATATATATAAAAAAGTAATAAACACTAACCAGAACACCCACCCAATTTATTTTTTACTTTGATAAACTAAATAAAAAGATCGAAAACTTAATTATATTTATTGCTATAGATAAAAAAGTTTTGTTGTGAAGATTTGATATTGTGGTGGATGAAAGATGCAATCTGAAGCAGGGGATGAAAACCCTAAATATATAATGATTGCTTAAAGAAGAGGGGCCATCATAGAGACCGTGGAACTGAAACGGTGGATATTAAAATGAAGATATCATTTTTGATACGTCATACATGTTAGTGGGTGTGGAGCTAATTATAGGCGCATGGCCAAAGAAAACAAAAATAAAGAACAACCCAGAATTTGGGTTATAAAAGTAAAAATAGCATTAAATGCTATTCTTAATATAGTTCATAAAATTGACACTGGCAAAAGTGTGTGCAAGAGGAAGTGAAAATGGAAGGTTGTGTTGCAGCACACAAGAAAATGCTGACATTAACTCATAAAACTTCATCGTATCTTTATGCAATAAACATGTTTAGTACATGAATTAAATAGGTTAAAAATGTATGAAAATAGATCTGAGAATCGTTTTTGATAAAACTGTTAAAGAAACATTTGGAATGCAGAAAGTAGAGACATGATGGTCCTCCAATAATATGGGTCTTTTGTCAAAGGGTGGAGCCCAGTGTCCCCTGCCTTAGGTGGTGTGGTTTGGTGGAGGGTCACCATCCTTTCAATTCTGGGAGCTTAGTTGGTCATTATTCAGTTTTATCTTAAACTGTTAACAGAACCACTACTAACAAAAAAGTAGTCATAAGAGTATGAAGGACAATATTCTAAGTTCGAATATTATGATTACCATGGCTGTTCTTTTGGAAACCAACCATATCCAAACTCTTCTAAAATATGACCATGTCGTTAAGTTTCCACCTCTTTAGTTCCTTCTAAGTTGCAATCAATGAACTAAGTACTAACTCAATTCAACTTCACATCCAGAGTTTCAGGATTCTTCTTTAATCGCTCTAACATATCCACATTCTGCAGTTAACACAATATTCAATTGTCCTCCATTCGACATTGACTTCGTTAACGATTAATGTTTTATTTAGTAATGAAATTACAATTTCCACTTACAAAAGTTAGAAAGTTCTTCATCTTTTTTAACCTCTAAACTGATATTGATTTTAGTTTATGATTTTTTTTTTCGTTCATGATAAATAGTGTATATATATATAAAGTTATTTCATATCTAAATTAGCGTTAATATGAAATAGATAACTATAATAAAAATGTATTTTTTTTATGTTATTTATAAGGTTTTATGGGTATTTGATACTGGATTGAGATTAAAGTTAAGTTATTGAATTAATTTTTAGATTTAAGATAAAATTTTGTATCAATTTGTATTACAAATATTCGTTCAATAATATTAAATAATATGAAACTTAAAATTGTATTGTACATAATTAGATACATTTTTTTTTGTTTTAAAATAAATTCATCTAGTGAAAGAATCATTAATTTATTGTTAAATTAAAATATAAATTATCTCTTTTGTGGGTAAAAAATGTACAGATGTTAACTGGTTGTCTTAATCAGGACTTTCTTAATAATGTTTTTTTCGTTTAATGTAAAGCACGCATCTTAAAGAAAAAAAAATTATAAACTTGTATGAAAAAATTAATGCTATTTCATTTAAAAAAACCTTATTAGTACATGGTTTGGAAAATTAAGAAAAGGACTTTTTAAAGTATTATCATTTAATCATTCATCGATATTTTTAAAGTGTAAAAAAAATGAACGGGGGAGAAAATTTTTAAGACCTTCATAGAAAAAAGTGGAATTTTTGGTGGGGAAATATCTAATATAATATAGATCGAGATTAAATTTGATTTGACATCATCAAAACTTAAAAAATAATTCACTAAATCATGTACAAATATAACAGAAAAGAGTAGATATCAACAAGGAATACTAAAAACCCTAATTACGATAAATGAATTATCTATATCAACAAGCAACTTTTAAGTGGGTTTTTTAGTTGTTTTTTTTTTTCCTGCCATGAGAAATCTCTGCACACGTGATTTTTTTTTAAGAAATTCATTACTTCCGTGTCTTTTTATTTTCTTTTAATTGTGATTAAATAAACTATTATGTCGTGTACGGATATCTAAAAAGTCATGTTATTTGGTTTTGATATCCAACCAATCAAGTTAGAAATTAAAGCAGTTATAATAAATAAGACACTTGTATAGACTCTGAAAATTAGGGACATATTCTACCAAAATTAGGTAACCAAAAAATCAAGAAATTTTTCAAAAAATAAATTAACACTGATATTGGATAGATTCGTCTTATTATAAGAGGGTCCATAATCATCATAACTAAACACTATAAATAAATTATTCTCTAGAAGTAAGATATGCATTTATCAAATAAATCATACACTCTCTTATATATAGTAATTACTGTAAGTTAAAACATGAATAAACGTAAATTGAACACATACAATAATGTGTTCACATATAGATCTTATCATATCATGATTCTCACACAAAACATAAAGTGAAGAAGTAGGCACTTACCTTGATCCATGAGTGATCCTAATTGAGCAGTTACTTTATCTCCTTTATCCCAATCTATTTCTTGCAATTCCGTTCTTGTCTCACACTTTCGTGATGGTTAACAGTGAGACAACTATTATTTGCAGAGACATAACCCTATAGCCTTTAGTACCCAATCTTCATCAGATGTAGGTTTTCATTAGGTATATCATCAGATATATATATTTCTCACATTAACCAATGGGCCTTTATTCTATTATTATTATTAAATCATATTTGGGCTCAAAGCCCAAACTCTAAGTCATGTGAGTCACTTTATAGAAATTAATTTACATAATTTCTTACATTCTCCCACTTGACTCATATGAGTTATAATACTTTCATGATTTAATAATTACATAAATGTGCATTTAAAAGGCCTTACATAAATTGGTTCTATCATTATTCATAATCAAGAATACAGAAATAATAAGAGTCATGGCGGTTACATGTCATTTGAATCAACACATTTCCTTCCATGTACTACTATATCATTCTTTCTCCTTAATATGACTTTATAGTGAGAAATCCATAATAGGTTCAAACATAATGTCATTGTCATCAATAACAACATAATTTGTTTTCCACACCATAATAACATAATTTGCATGCATATTCATAAAGTAGAAAACAACATAAATTTCAGAAACTTTATTTAGCAATGAGCTCAGAGTGTCAAATAAGCATTAACAACATTCATAATTCACTAGTAAACATAATGTCCATATTTACAACATGACCAGTAAATGTTTTGGGCGGTAACCCTTTTGTTAAAGGGTTAGCAATCATAAGATCAGTGCTAATATGTTCTATTGACACTTTATGTTTCTGAACTTCTTCTTTAACGGCAAAGTATTTCAATTCCATATGTTTAGCACCTTTGGAATACTTGTCGTTTTTAGAAAAGAAGACTGCTGCGGAGTTATCACAATAAATTTTCAGCGGCTTGGCAATACTGTCAACAATTCCAAGTCCTGAAATAAAATTCCGCAACCAATTAGCCTAAACTGTGGCCTCAAAGCATGCCACAAATTCAGCCTCCATAGTGGACGCAGCGATGACTGACTGCTTCGCACTTTTCCATGAAATCGCTCCTCCGGCTAAAAGATACACATAACCAAATGTAGACTTTCGTGTATCCACACAGCCAGCAAAATCTGAATCTGTATATCCAATCACCTCAAGGTGATCAGATCTTTTATAAGTAAGCATGTGATCCTTCGTTCCTTGCAAGTATCTTAAAACTTTCTTTGCAGCTTTCCAATGATCAAATCCTGGATTACTCTGGTATCTACCAAGCATACCAACTGCAAAACTAATATCTGGTCGTGTACAAGTTTGAGCATACATTAAACTCCCAACAATAGATGCATAAGGTATATTCTCCATCTGTTTCCGTTCCAAGTCATTCTTTGGACATTGCATAAGACTAAATTTGTCTCCTTTCTGTATTGGAACAGGAGATGTCGAACATTTATCCATTCTGAATTTCTCTAAAACTTTATTAATATATGCTTTCTGAGACAAACCTAACAGTCCTTGTGATCTGTCACAGAATATTTCAATTCCTATCACATAGTTTGCCTCACCCATATCTTTCATCTCAAAGTTATTAGAGAGAAACTTCTTAGTCTCACTTAATAGACCAAGATCATTAGTTGCAAGCAAGATATCATCAACATACAGAATCAAGAATATAAACTTGCTCCCACTGACCTTCAGATATATACACCGATCAACGATGTTTTCCTTAAACCCAAAGGACACAATAGTATCATTAAACTTAAGATACCATTGCCTAGAAGCCTGTTTAAGCCCGTATATTGATTTCTTAAGTTTACACACCATGTGTTCCTTTCCTTTTTCAATAAACCCCACTGGTTGGTCCATATAAACATCCTTTTCTAAATCCCCATTCAGAAAAGCAGTTTTGACATCCATCTGATGCAACTCAAGATCATAATGAGCTACTAATGCCATGATAATTCTAAAGGAATCTTTCTTAGAAACAGGTGAAAATGTTTCTTTATAATCAATGCCATCCTTTTGAGTAAAACCTTTGGCAACAAGTCGGGCCTTGTAACGTTCGATATTGCCATGAGAGTCACGTTTAGTCTTAAAGACCCATTTACACCCGACTCTCTTGCATCCTTCTGGCAATTCTATAAGGTCCCATACATCATTCTGTGCCATTGATTTAAGCTCATCTTTCATGGCATCTAACCACTTATCAGAATTATCATCATTGACGGCGTCTGAAAATGAAACTGGATCATTATCAATACTTAAGTCATTTTCTGACTTTTGTAGATAAACCACATAATCATTTGAAACAACAGACTTTCTTTCTCTTTGAGATCTTCTTAATACTATTTCTTGTGGTTGTTCTACTACAGGTTCATTGTTTTCTTCATGATCATTAATTTGTTGTTCTTCTTCATCGTTGCGTGACTCAACTACATTAGGAACAACAATACTTGAAGTAAAGGTACTAGTTAAAGGAACTTGTACTCTAACTTCCTTAATCTCCACATTTTGTGAAGTATTACTCCCACTGGTTTCACCATTTTCAATGAACCGTGCATTTCCAGATTCAACAATTCTTGTGTTATGGGTAGGACAGTAAAACATATACCCTTTTGACTTTGCTGGATAACCAATGAAATATCCACTGATTGTTCTTGCATCCAATTTCTTCTCTTGCGGATTGTATATTCTGACTTCTGCTTGACATCCCCAAACATGCAAGTGTCTCAAATTGGGTTTCCTTCCTGTCCATAATTCAAAAGGTGTCTTTTGAACTGCCTTACTAGGAACCCTGTTCAATAGATACATGGCAGTTTTTAAAGCATACATCCACAATGAAACAGGTACAGTTGACTCACTTAACATGCTCCTAACCATATCCATTAAGGTTCGATTACGCCTTTCTGAAATACCATTTTGTTGTGGTGTACCTGGCATTGTGTATTGAGCACAAATACCACGTCTCTCAAGGAACTTAGCAAACAGACCAGGGTGTTGTCCACTTTCATCATACTTTCCATAATATTCACCACCTCTATCTGACCTGACAATTTTCACCTTTCTGTCTAATTGCCTTTCCACTTCATTTATATAAACTTCCAAGGCATTCACCGCTTGCGATTTTTCATGCAGTAAAAAGACATAACCATAACGTGAAAAATCATCAATGAAGGTGATAAAATACCTTTCTTTATTGAAAGAACTTGCATCAAAAGGTCCACATATATCAGTGTGTATAATTCAAGAAGCTGAGTACTTCCTGTGGCTCCCTTCTTTGTGTGTTTTGTTTGTTTACCTTTAATACAATCCACACATACATTCAGATCAGTAAAATCCAAACTTGGAAGTATTTCATACTTTACCAATCTCTCCATTCTTTCCTTGGAAATATGTTCCAAACGTTTGTGCCACAAGAAAGCAGAACATTCATTCACCAAACTTCGTTTAGTGCCAACATTATGATGCGAGGTCATAAGAGTTTCAACATATAGTTTATCGAGATTCAATCTATATAATCCATCATAAGGAGTACCAGATCCAATAGACCTAAGTCTTGCCGCAATATAAGTCATTTTAATGACATGTTCGTGCATAGTACGAGAACCATCAAATTCCATGGTGGTTAATATACTCATTAATGTCCCAACAAGAGACTTATCAGTAGTTTGGGAGCGCTCTTCCACAAATTTCATAAATTCTTGTTATGCTCATTCGCATAAAGATACAGGAACAATACTTGATCACACATGCTTAACATTAATACTTTGAGTCATAAATTAAACATACTATACAGATTCAGAAAACATTCTATGTATACTAACGTTCTCCTTTGAGAGATCCATTAATACACAAAACATAATGATGCTAATAGTATTAACTTTATTTGGCAAGATGTATGCATTAACTAGAAACACTTGTTATCTTTGGATATACAAACAAAACTAATAACACATACTCACTACCAACAATCACATCCATTAATTATAAGGACAACTAATCATCCTTTAGGTGATCCATAATGCCCTATAATAATGAATTTCCATTTACCCATATACTTCATAATTTAGCATCCATTCTATAGGTAATTGGAATAAAATTTATCAGTAATCTGGAATTAAATAAAACTTAAAGATTTGATCACTTTGGTGATTAACAAATCTATCATACAAATAATTCCAGAAATTATATCATTAATTGAAATAAAATTCATCCATAATTTGGAATTAAATAAAACTTAAAGATTTGATCACTGGTGATTACAAATCTATCATACAAATAATTCCATAAATAATATCATTAATTGAAATAAAATTTCATCATCCATAATTTGGAATTAAATAAAACTTAAAGATTTGATCACTTTGGTGATTACAAATCTATCATACAAATAATTCCATAAATAATATCATTATATGAAATAAAATTTCATCCATAATTTGGAATTAAATAAAACTTAAAGATTTGATCACTTTGGTGATTACAAATCCATCATACAAGTAATTCCAAAATTTCAATTTAAAATTAAATACATAAAGCGGAAATATAATTTTTCATTCCTCACTTTCAATCAATTAATTAAACTTTAATTTAAATGCAAATTAAATTACATTATGACATAATAAAATTTGATTAAAACTTTAATTAAACTTTAATTTAATGCAAATAAAATTACATTAAAATATAATAAAATTTCATTAAAACTTTAATTAAACTTTAATTTAATGAACATAATCATTAAAACTTTAATGAAACATTAATCAAAATAAAATAAATAAAAATAAAAATAAAGAAACATGGCGTTTGGTGCAGAGAATTACTCTCACTATTTTATTTATTTATATATTGTTTCATTATTTTATATTATAATATAAATATCATTATTTTATATTATAATACAATTCCCCGTTCACTTTATCATAAAACCCTAGAAAAAAAAACACAGCCACCATTTTTCACTTTATCATCAAAGGGGTGTCAACCATAACTAAATGTGTCCCGAGAAAAGATGATTGCAGTTTCATCTTTCTTCAATTGAATTAAAAAAAAAAGGACATAAAGAGGCACACTCCATAAACCCCTAATTTTAAAATTAAGGTTTTTCAACTGGGATTAATTAAAATTAGGGTTCTTTAATTTTGATGATTTAGGACAATTAGGGAACTATCATAGAGGAATGAAAACCTTAATTTATAAACCCTAATTTTAAATTAGGGTTCTTAAATTGGGAATAATTTTTAAAATTAGGGTTCTTCAAATTTTGGAAAAACATTAATGGAGAATCACAAAAATGAGCAACTAGGCTATGATACCACATGTAAGTCAGAACATGAATGAACGTAAATTAAAACACATACAATAATGTGTTCACATATAGATCTTATCATATCATGATTCTCACACAAAACATAAAGTGAAGAAGTAGGCACTTACCTTGATCCATGAGTGATATCCTAATTGAGCAGTTACTTTATCTCCTTTATCCCAATCTATCTCTTGCAATTCCGTTTTTGTCTCACACTTTCGTGATGGTTAACAGTGAGACAACTATTATTTGCAGAGACATAACCCTATAGCCTTTAGTACCCAATCTCCATCAGATGTAGGTTTTCATTAGGTATATCACCAGATATATATATTTCTCACATTAACCAATGGACCTTTATTCTATTATTATTATTAAATCATATTTGGGCCCAAAGCCCAAACTCTAAGTCATGTGAGTCACTTTATAAAAATTAATTTACATAATTTCTTACAATTACTTGATCGTCGGAGAAACTTTTGCAAGTTAACTCTCAACCAAACATAAAAGAGTATTGAGAAGGACGAAGGAGGAGCGAACGAGGAATCAAAGACAATTATTACATCGAGTTTCAGGTAGTATCTAAGTCCATATATGTCTATACATGTACAATTGACGCTCATCGTGAGACATCAATAGTGTATATCAAACAAGTTATGTCATTCAGTCTCTATGACCAACAAACTAGGTTAAGTAATTATAATAAATAACAATTAAGACAATTGTGTTAAGAAAATTGTGCACTACTTGAAAACGAAAAACATATTCCACCAAATCCAATTGGGTAAGTATGTGTCAATAAAGTCTTTTTCTTTAAAATAACATACATGGTCATTAGATAATTAAAGATACCACCAAAATTGCTAGAGTCGAATTTTATCCTATTTCTTCGTCACATTCTGCAGTAAAATATCTCAAATCTAAAATTTTAGGGAAAGGGATTCTTTCAAAATTTACTATTTTATGAAATGTATATTAAAGTTTCTGATGTATTTACATTAAAGAATTCATAATAATCAACTAATAGAATAATATGATAGATCTTATGTGTAAGACATGGAATTGCCTATCATTATTTGTTATACTTCATTTTTTTTTTTTTTTTAAAGTATAAGGAAGAATTGTATTAACTTAAAGATTTGAAAAAGAATGAAAGAATTATACTGAATCATCCTCAATTTTAGCTCAAATAACTGAATCTCACTCAATTTCTTTATCAAATTATACTGAAGCATCCTCTTTCCAAATCAGGTTTCTATAACCAAAGATTCTGGCAAAACATGAAATCAATTGTTCCTGTACTATTTCTCCCTCGGGAAGGACAACATTTGTCTCCCTTCTCAAAGATGTTACTTCTTTATCTGCAATTCCACAAGGAACAATGTGCCTAAAGTAGCTTAAATCAGGATCAATGTTAAATGCCATCCCATGAGAAGTGATCCCAATAGCACCTATCTTCCTTTCTCCAACCCATACCCCAGTCTCACCAATTTGTCCAGGACAAGCTTTCACGCCATACATTGCAGCCAGTTCAATCATGGTTGACTCGATTATAGGATACAAAATGGCTTGGTGGGGACCATGAAAGGTAATGTCTCCTCCCCTTTGTGTGTAGTGAAGTTCAGCAACAAATTGTGAACGGTTTGCATTTTGCCAACAGTGTATGTAGGGGGTGTTGCAAAGTCAGAAGAGTATCACATCTCCTATGAAGCTTTCTATCCAAGGCCAGTTTTTCCTGCAGTTTCAATGCATCAATATAGTTGACAACTCCTAGTTTCCAGACCTCAAGGCTTCGCAAACCCCTCATTCCCTCTTCCTGCGATTAGGGTTTCTGGAGGCGCTAGGGTGCTGCGGTAGGGTGTCTGCGGCGGCGCGGGCTGTGCAGATCAGGCGTGAGGACGCGAGGTCGTCTTGTGATGGTGGAACGACATACTCTGGCGACGCGCGAATTGTAGATCTGCTGCGGCGGTGACGGTGCTGCAGTTTGCGGAGTTCGCGGTCGTTCGCTACGCAGTTTGCGGCGGCGCGGCGCGGAGTGAGCAGACCTGGTCCTGTCGACGCGCGACGCGGCGGTGTGTGCCTTTGGTGACGCGCGACGCGACGGTGTGTGACGGGGACTAGTGCAGTGCACGGTGGGGAGGGTTTCTGGTGCGGCTGTGCGCGGTTTTGCGCGGCGGTGACGTGAAGAGCGGTGGTGGTCCGCTGGCGGGACAGTGACGTGATGGGACGGGCTGTTGGCTGTTGTGCTGTTGTGGGCCCTAATTTGTTAAGGTTCTAAGGGTTTCTTATCCCTTATTCCATATAATTGTTTGAAGGATTTTGACTGGTCTTAAGAATTGTAAGATCTATGTAAGAATATACTTCAATTTAACAACTACTTTTATTAATTTTTTTATGTAAGAATTTAATTTATATTTAACTTAAATAAATTAATTTAATATTTTATTATTATACATAATTGTTAAATATATGTAAAAAAATACAAGGTGTTAAAATAGTTTTTTTTTTCTTTTTTCTATATATATATATATGTATAGTTTTTTTTCAGGTTTTTATGTTTCCCAGGCTCTTATCTTTTATGTTTTCACATTGATAAGAAGAGATTGCATGCACACATTTTACTTAGACGTATTTTGCAATTTAATATTAGACTAAAATATAATATCACAGAATATAATAATTAAAAAAAAATTAGTGAATATAATATTTATTATATATGTATAATTATTTACTGTTGTAACGAGAAGTTCCCAAATAGGACCGAAACTTACATTTACACACCTAATTGTTTCTATCAAAGAATGTGAAAATTAAAATGATAAGGGAAGGTGGATAAAAAGTAAAATAAAGTTAAAAATGCTTTGTTGAAAAAAAAATACAAAAAAATAGAATAAAAAATAATTAATAAAACCTGTTATTTTTTACTTTTCTTTCTTTTTGTTTTATTTAACAAACTTAATTAAGTTCACCTAATTGATTTGTATTTTCAAGTGGCTCTAACTGAAACAATTAATGTTGTTGTAGTTGTTAAAAATAATCAACATGTGAGAAGGTCAATGATTGGATGAGTAAAAGTATGAAGAATCAACTTTCTCAAAAATAACTAATTTATTAGATGATCTAAATAGTTTTATTTAAATAATTTAAATTTATAATATTGATACTAAAGTTCATATCTAGAATTTTAGGAAAACTTCTTGAAATAATCATTGACATGATGAGTGACTTATTACACGCTTAATAAAATAGTATTCACTAACTTATTTAAAAAATTAGTTCAACCGCATATATTTGAAATATAAAACAATTTAAATACATTTATCATAACTTTTTGTTTCATCGTCAAATTTAAATTAATATGGAGATTATATATAAAATTATTGACGTTATGATCACAAATGTCTATTGTAGTGATTAAATGTTCTATATTTAATTATGGCACACAAGTTTGATTTCCTCTAATAATATATTATTAATATTAATAAAATAATATTATCAATAATAAAATTAAGAACATGAATACTAATAATACTAATAAAATTTAAAATAATAATAATTATGACACTCATCTATGGAAAACATGTAATTAGACTATCTACAGATAAAATCTATAAAAAATTTATCTTAATGCATATAAGAAATTATTTAAAATTTTGAGAAACTCATATCTATATCATTCACATTGAAATAATATTTTTTTATTTATAAATAACTTTTTATCAAAAACTCTCATTATTAAATTATTCATTAGTATTTGACTTAGTAGGCACCCTCCTCCTTTTAATCTGGTAGGACCATGTGATTTCCATATAATTCTTGTACTCCTTTTTTTGCATATACATATTCTTCAGTTTTATATATATTCTTCATTTGATAATGACTACTAACTGTTAACTTGTTCCTTCTTTATATTCATCACCCACCTTTCTACCTCTTATATCCCTCACCATATTTGGCAGATTCATCTTCCCTGAAACCATGTTTGTTTAATGACTATTTATTTTTGCCATGTACATATCACTTAGGGGTTATTTGCTTCCGAGGTGGTCATGTTGGCGACGACGGAAGTTACAACACCACTCCATTTGGATCCATGAATTGTTGCGGATGAGGATGGAAGGAAAGAGAAATGTGAGTGGATTTGAATTCTTTCCAAAGATGAAGAGAAAGTTGAGCTCAAGAGAGGGAGTGTCACGTCATTTATAGTAAGTTACTTTGGTTTCCTTGCTTTTGTGCTGAACAGTGCCCCTGCATGCATGCCACATGGAAGCTTCAAATTCCTGACTTATCTCAGGAATCGTTTGACTGTGAAAGTGTGAAAGGTGAGTGAATGCAGTGGGTGAGGTAGGTGGGTGTGGAATGAAGCTGGCTATATAACACGAAGCATGAAGGTGGTTCCTCCATTCACAAAAAAGCAAAGAAAGCGAGCCATTAGAGAGTGTAGTGTAGTGTGGTTGGAGAGATTCGTAAGCCATCATAATTTGTGGTAGGGACTTGAGTTACGTATAGCTTGTTCATCTCACGTCCTGGATTCATCTCTATGGTTCATCTGTGGGTTCCTCTAAGGTGAGAGCATGTCTTTGAATGGTGCATAATATTTTCCCATGTACATATCACTTAGTTCTTAATTCAGTAATATTTGTATAGATTCGATATGCTTTATAAAAATTTAAATTCACAGTTGAATTGATACCTGTTCCATTTTCTTAACATGTCGTTTTTTCTAAATTTAACACTTCTTTTTATATTATGATTCATCAACAATCCATGCATGTAAGTTCGAATAAAACCATGAAATTATATTTATTGTTATCAAAATATACATAAATTGTGTTAAGTAATATGTTATTAATATTTTTGTATAATTTAGGGAATTTTTTATATAAGTCGAAACCGTACTTCCATCTAATGTTAGGAATATATTTTTTCTATAAAATAATATTTTCGTGAATTTATTAATTAAAAGCCGTAAAAAGTATTCTTCTACGTTAATATAGGTCAGCTCACTTTTCATGACCATTTCTTCACAATGCCCTGTGCATTTATTAGAAGGGAAAATATGAAATTATAAAACTTATATAGAAACTATCCTTACACTACATATATATTAGCAAAAGTACACATCATCAAATTCAATGTCTGTACATCGTTTATCTAAAAGTAAAGTTGAGAAAAAAATGTAATAAATTCTAATCTATTTTATACTTAGAGTAATTTTCATTTGTTAGTTTAAATAAATTTTGCTAAATTTTTTAAGAGAAATAAGCAGTTTGGTGTACCAAAAATTGAATTGTTTAGTTCAATTCTAACTTCCACCCTATAATATAACTAACGTGAAATATCAAAAATATTTCTTTAATTTTTAAATAGAAGTGTGGGTGCATGTGAGAAAGTAGTCTGAATTTGAGTTTTGTAACAATTTTTGGATTTGGATTTTAAGAATAATTTGCACCCTCATAATACATTTCTTGATCAGGTTTTACGAAATAACTTTACAGAATAGTCTTTCTAAAATATTTCCAGATTTTATTTTTTAAAATATTTTTTCTAAAACGTATTATTTGTATTCTTGAATCCAAGAAAATATTTCTCAATTATGAATTTCCAATTCATGAATGCAATGAAATACGATAGGGCAATTCTGAAAGTTTGGAATTTGACAGGGGTAGGAAGCAAAAGCCGAAGATGTATGGTATGAAAGCCCAATTAATAATTGTTATTTTAAAGCCCATAACGCTAGAAATTACTCTAATAAGCCCATAATGTGGTGTGGGCTTAGCCCACCGTTGCAACTATAACGCGGTCCACACCACATTATGGGCTTAGCCCACCGTTGCAACTATACATTGGTAAGACCGCGTTCACACCTTAATCAGGGATTTTTAGTAGTAATAATTATCTTAATAATAAGAAATAATGATAAAAATAGTAATAACTAATTATAGAACAAAAGGTTGTGATAGTAATATATCATGGTTGATTTTTTTTCGGTGATATTCATAATAAAAACAACAATATTAATGAAGATACCACAATAATTATATTTGTAATCTCTAACACTAACAACATTTAGAATTTGTTCGACAAAATAACTACTAAGCTTGTAATTTACAGGTTTGGTATTGAATTGTAATTTTTTTCATAAAATATCAATAGAATTGTAAAATTAAATAGAGATATAATAATATAAGATTTATTATACCAGTGGAACTTGTATTTCTAAACAACGATATATTATTACATAATTTCATCTTTTTAAACAATTAAATTTATTAATAAGTTTATTTATTTTTAAAAGTTATATATTCTTTTTAATATGTTATTTTATTTAAATAAGCTAATCTAATGATTATTAATCAAATGTAATTTTTATTTACTTTTCATAAATTTGTTTATTTTATATTTCTTAATTTAAACAATGTTAAATTGATTTTTTTTTGTAAAGTTTTATTGTGTGTAATTTTTATTTAATATTATGTAATGAAACATTTTTTATTTTAATTTCTAATGTTGAACATGCTTTAATTTGAATTTAATATAATAAAAAAATAAGTAGTAGTAATTCAACAAATAATAAAAACTAGTTCAATAATAATTATGTTTATAAGATTAAAATATGTAATGTTAGGTAAAATAAAATTAAAAATATATTAAAATATAATGGACAAGCTAGTTAGTAGTTGAAATAATTTATAAGTAGGAAAACTCTCACACAAAATTACCTTGACTTTCAAATTAAGTTGTAATGGAAATGTTGCAATGACTTCTTTAGATAGTCACTCTCTTACTGGTAAAGATAATACTGATGAAAATATTTCAAATAAAAATACTAATGTTAATCAAAACTCACTAAAAACATTGTTAGATATGCATGTATTTAAAATGAATTACTTGAATACATTTCATAATAGTTTTTCGTGGAAAATTAGATGTGGGTATCATTTCACAAATTTCTTATATTTGTGTTATTGACATTACAGTGGATGATAAATGCATAAGTAGTTAACTTCTAATAATTTTAACTCATAAAGGAATTTCATATCAAATATAAATTTAACCAAAAATAAAACAAGATGTGTTCACTCTTATTCTTACCTTAATCTAGGTATTTTTATCATCACCTTAATCTAGGTATAGTTCAATAAATAGTAAAATAGCACCTTAACAATTTTAAAAAATTTAAAAGATAATAGGTTGCAGGTTGAAACTGATATGGTGCATGAAGAACTTACCTATTATAAAAGCCTGCTTAGAGTGTTATTTTAAAGCCCACTACGCAAGAAATTGCTTTAAAGCCCACTACGCATGAATAGAAAGCCTAGCACAAAGAGTTTGGTCCACACAAAATTGGGCTTAGCCGAACGTTGCGTTGATTCCTTATTAAGATTGCGTTGAGACCGTTAATCACCAACCAGGGGATTTTGAATTTGAAAAACTCCCGCTCCAGTGTCCATATATATGCCACCTCTGTTTCTTTGTGAAAGAGCCGTTAACAGTACACAAAAGAGTATCCAGAAGGAGAAGAAGAAACGAGAGAGAGAGAGAAATGGCGACCAACATTGGAATCATGGATGCGGCTTACTTCGTTGGCAGATCTGAGATTCTTTCTTGGATCAACTCCACTCTGCAACTCAGTCTCTCCAAAGTCGAAGAGGTTAATCTTCTGATCCAATTCTTTTCATACTTTGATTTGGTTGTCTACTATAATTTCTTAGTTTATCTATTTCGTTGGATCGTTAATTTTTCAGGCATGTTCCGGCGCTGTTCACTGCCAGCTTCTCGATGCGGCTCATCCTGGGATAGTGCCGATGCACAAAGTCAATTTCGATGCCAAGAACGAGTACGAGATGATTCAGAACTACAAGGTCCTTCAAGATGTCTTTAACAAACTCAAAATCACCAAGGTAATACTCTCCCTCTCTCCTCTTTCAATCTCGTCTCTGTTTTACTTTAATTTTGGACGATCTTTAATTCGGTTACTGAATTGTTCGTTGTGTTTGTCAGTACATCGAGGTCAGCAAGCTCGTGAAAGGAAGGCCATTGGATAACCTAGAATTCATGCAATGGATGAAAAGATACTGCGATTCTGTCAATTCCGGACAGAACAAGTAATCTAATCTTAATTTGACTCTCATGCGTATTATCTTGATTTAGTGCAATGTTTTTGGTATTGCTGATGTAAATTATTTGAATTAAAAATACTGTATGCTAAATTTTTGTAGTTATAATGCTTTGGAGAGGAGAGAGGTTTGCAGAGGAGGAAGAGAAACGAGTAAGAAATCTGCAAACTCCCAAGCCTCTACTAAGGGTTCTACTTCGCAGAGACCTCAGTCTTCCCACAATTCTCGAAGAACCGAGGTTCTAAATGCAAATCCAACAAATCAGGCTGTTAAGGTCGCGAGAGCACCAATTGCTGCAGGTGGCCCTGCTTATGAGGAAAAGGTTTTTTTTCTTTTCACATCAAAAAAATTATCAAACGAATGATGAAAATACATTTCCCTAATGTTCAAGTTCATGCAGATAACGGAGTTGAAGTTGTCCATCGATAGTCTTGAGAAAGAACGGGACTTCTACTTTGCAAAACTGAGAGATATTGAGATACTGTGCCAGACTCCTGAGATAGAACACTCACCGGTACTGTGTTTTCATTGTTTTTAGTTATTGACTGCTGAAACCCAATAACTGGTATTACTATAGGTAATGATCATATGTGATTTGATTGTTGTCTATTTGTCTATGATGATTCAGATCGTTGAGGCGATTCAGAAGATATTATATGCCACAGATGATGATGGAACGGCTGTGGCTGAAGCTCAAGCCTTACTTTCTGCTGGTCATAAGGAAATAGAGGGGTTGAGTCCAATAGCTGAGGTTTCTGAGGAGAAAAGCAGTTCAGAAACTAACAAGAGAAAGAATATTTCCAATATTGATTTTGATGCTGCTGGCATCGCAACGTTGTCTCCCAGACAGAGGCTTTCTGATGTTTCGGATGTTCACTGTAGCGGGTCACCTCTTATGACTTGTTAAGGAATGAGGGAAGCGTCGTAAATTTCAATTAGCAACTTGTTCAACTGTTTTGGTTCTGTTTCATGTGTGAATTGACAGGGATATTATAATGAATGATTAGGGTTCTAGGATGTTCTGTTATGAAGTTATGAAAAATATAGCCAGATATATTTTGCCTTGTAGAATTTGCAGTTGTCATCAACAAATTGTTGTCATCAAGTAATTTCTGGTCGTTAGCCCTATTACATTTTCAGCTTTTTTTCATTAGTTTGCGACGATATTTTCAATTCTGGTCAAATTACAAGCTATCAATAATCACCTTGCTGAACATTGCATTACGCTCCCTTCCAAATCATCGAATGGAAGGGGCATGTGAATCCTTCGTTGTCGGTATTCGTGCCTAAAGTTTGCTAACATGAATG
This sequence comes from Phaseolus vulgaris, assembly GCF_051622355.1. Classification (NCBI taxonomy): domain Eukaryota; kingdom Viridiplantae; phylum Streptophyta; class Magnoliopsida; order Fabales; family Fabaceae; genus Phaseolus; species Phaseolus vulgaris. The sequence goes on from NC_143499.1 coordinate 1,886,619, forward strand.
AAGAAGAGGTTAAGTGTAATTCCAGAGTCATTTCTAATGATAAATGAATGAATGAGAATGAATTCGTCTTAATGCACAAGATGCATTAAATCCAAAGATGCGTCGAGGTTTATTGCTTTTGCATGAACCCTGAACCCTTGCTTTGGTTTGACGCTGATGTAACTTCTGTACTGTGTCATCCGAATCTCAATTCTGGATGGGACTAGAAAATTCATATCAAAAGATCACTTTTGCATGGAGACAATCATAAGTCGCTTTCTACCCATGGTTTCAAATGGCACGCCCATCATTCACTTTATTCTTTCAGCTATCTACACTCGAACCCTATTCCATTCCCTCTTTCTATTAGTGCAGTATTGATGCCTCGTGCTATTTTCTGGTCACATGGTTATATAATATATGACCAACAGAGTGATTTTTAAGTTTCCTCTGGTTGTAAAAATATACATCATTTTGAGGTAGTAGTACCTTCCTCTTCTTTCATCACAGTTTGCAAAAGAAAAAAAAAATCAGAAAAATAATTTCAAGGGTTTTATTTTGATTTTTGGTTTTATTTTCATTCTCCACGTTTTACTCAAGTTGTTTTTTCAGCCAAAATTTCGATTGAACCAGAGGCCACAATGGGTTTGACGGTGTCACGGCTAATGAGATTGTTTTATGCGAGGAAAGAAATGAGGATCCTCATGGTGGGTCTTGATGCAGCTGGGAAAACAACTATACTCTATAAACTTAAACTTGGAGAAATCGTCACTACAATACCCACAATAGGTTCATACTAGTCACCGTGCTTTTTTTCCATCTGTTCCTTAAATCTTCTGAATTCGTACCAGTAATGACATGACTATTTGAAATAATTTCTCTCAATATGAAGTTCCTGAGATATCTGTTACTTAATATTCATTCACAAATAAGGTACAAGGCAAGGTGGATTAATCACATTTCCTTGAATACTCTCTCTCTCTCACTCACACACATATATAGAGAGTGGTTTTTTACAATATGAATGACAAATGAAATTATTCAAATTGGGTATATATCTTGGATGGATTAGGCTTCAATGTGGAGACTGTTGAGTACAAAAATGTCAGCTTCACTGTCTGGGATGTTGGAGGGCAGGACAAGGTATTTATGATCTTCTGGACACATCTTAATTTATTAAAAAATGAACCTTCATTTGAAATCCTGCAGTTTTGTTTGCCAAAATATAATTTTTATGGGATCATTAGTATATGGTAACATTCCAAGCACATGTTATAAAACTACGTAGATTCGACCATTGTGGAGACACTACTTTCAGAACACACAAGGTCTTATCTTTGTGGTAGACAGTAACGATAGAGAAAGAATTTTGGAATCCAGAGACGAGTTGCATAGAATGCTAAGTGAGGTCAGTGATTTTTCATAGTCAAGTAATTCTAATTCCTGCAGACTTCGAACCATGGTTAAATTTTATCAAAAGTGCAGTCCAAATGAAAACATGCAAGCTTTGCCTTTGGACAATTAAACGATGCAATAATGTTCTTAATGATGAGCATTTCAGGATGAACTTCGCGATGCTACAGTTCTGGTGTTTGCCAATAAGCAAGACCTTCCTAATGCTTTGAGTGTTGCAGAAATTACAGATAAACTTGGTTTACATTCACTTCGCCTGCGTCGCTGGTATTGCACTTTTTAATTACAACGATTCATATAACTTTTATCATATAACAATCACATGCCCCTTATTATCCTACACATAACAACTTCGTGAGAATTAATAATGTTTATGTATTTATTTTTGAAGGTACATCCAACCAACCTGTGCCACATCCGGGCAAGGACTCTATGAAGGGCTAGATTGGTTATCCAGTCACATATCTAACAAGACAAGATGAACAACGCTTTGAGTGCGTTTCTGATCTTCCATAAATGCTCACACTCCATTATAAATGTGTAATATAATATATCGTTTCACTATAGGCATAAATGAGTTTTATCTGTTATTTGAACTTCGAACTACTTATAATACCAATCACTGTGATATATGTGTGACATAATCGTTCAAGGCATGTAAACTACATAAGTTCTGAGTTATCATGCGCACATACCCAGATGTTGTATTAGACAAAATCTATGTAGTAACGCATTGAACAGCAAATGTTGTAGACTACACTATGTATACGCATTATATTTTTGTAAAAGATGTAATATAAAATCATTGACGTGTTTTTGCCTAATGTATCTGTCACTATCTTCATAAAAAACTTTAATATCAGCGCATGATAGAAGGACATGTGCATTATTTATGCTTCAAAGCTAGAGGGGCTCTTGCGTGATAGGGCATGTTAAAGATGCAATAAAGCATTCATGGTCCCTAAAAAAGGGTTTAGAGAATGATTACTTTTTTAGCCTATTTCACGTAGTGAAACTTACAGTATAAGCTCTGATATGAAAAGTTTGTTAATTTAAATTATTTATTCAAACATTATTAGATCTACAACAGACTAATATTAGGAATAAGATCTTACTGGCTTCGAAATTTTCAGTTTAAAATTGAAGAATACTTGAGTTGATAATCAAAGTTTAGGTTGCTGTAAAAAAAGTGTTTCTTTCTCGTGGTACTCCTTTCCATTTAACTTATATGGCCTCATAATTAAGCGGCTAGACCAAACATGTAGACCAATATGAGCATGGTAGCTAAAACAGGTAGATTATGCGGAAACAAAATTGGCTTACATAAATTTGGCACTTTTAACCAAAACCACAACGCACCTAATATTACGTGCATGTGGAGAATGCTGGCTCCTTATTAGCTTTTGATGCTATATTTCTAGGTAGCAACTTTAGTCTATAGATAGATATCACATTGTGCACATCTTCTGTCTCTTGGTTGTACATCAGAAGAACCCTTTTAATTTGGCACACCCCTTGGTCATACTCGTGGTCCCTGGCTACACCATACAACTTTACTAACGAAATTATAACACTGTCCTACCTCCCAAATACACTTCAATCATGTCACAATCTTCTTCTTTCTGGTATCATAGAAAATCTCAAGCAGACTTGTTTTTGCCAAACTAAGTATGATGCAAATTTCAATCTGAAGGAGGCTCATGATATCACATAGAATTATTGTTGGGCACCATAACTATGGCATGATGCAACCGCAACACATTGCTGACCATAACTCAGTTAAAAATGGGAAAGGAACAGGACAGAGAGGTAACAAAGGCAAAAAGTTTGTGATTTTCAAATATTTCGTCCTATGATGACCAGTCTTCCCTTTGATCATTTTGCCTTTTTTGCGTCCCTATTTTCTCTTCTTCTGTGTAATACCTATATTATGAGCATGGCTCTATCACTTTCCAAACATAAAAGTCAGACAAAACTCCTAAAAGTTCAGAGAGAATTCATCTTTCCTGAAAACTTCTCCATCACCCATCACCTATATCCAATTCAAGCTCATAGCAGCTAGAGTCCATCTTTATCATTATTTAGTTATCGTGCAAAATGCATTTTCTATTTTGGCATCTTTACTTTATAATGACAAGAGTACCTTCAATTAGAAATCTTCAGAAGTTGCTTTAGGTTGCTTCGTGGAACACTCACAAGATGCTTAAAAAGTATTTTAATTATTTCCCTAAGCATCTCAACCTTCAAAGTAAAAGAATATTATTTTGTCCATCAAAATAATAAATACTTTTATATAAAGACAATTTAGTCTAAATTACAAAAATATAAAATTGTAAATGACTTTCACTGGAACACAATTGGGATTGACTTTCTTAACAACAATATGACAATAGAAATCACAAACTACAATTTTAATACATAAAGCAACTTATGTAATTTACTTCTATCAGAGATGTTTTAAGTGCTCAAAACCATATGGGGAAATTTCAATTCCCAATTTTCAGTTAACCGGAAGATGTCTCTTTTAAACAAGACAACAGTCATAGTGTTAGTGATATGGAGCTGCACCTTCAATTATAAGTCATACTGTTCGTAATATGGACTTGCATTTTCAATTGTAACATGGTAGTTAGTGACAGCAAACCTTGCATTAAATTTGCAACCACAGACACTGAATTGCTCAAAGTCCCATGTTCATACTTAATGTCGAACAGGAAAAAAAGGTTTGATCTGACTATACGACCATTGAAAGTTGAACTTTTGATTGCAATATTTTCCTCCACAAATTGACAATGAGTTAATATATATTCATGAAATAGAACTAGAGTTGAAAGCTGAGTTTAGTGACCAACTTTGAGACCAAATTATGCATATTCTTTTCTTTGGTTCTTGTTGTCCATGCATGAATTTCGACTATGCCAACAATTATTGACCAGGGTTACAATCAAAGCTTTTGAGTTCTGAGCATAGGCCGGAAGATCTTAAAATCTAATTCAGGCAAAGGAAATGGTTCCATGTAAACATAATATTAACAGATTGAGATTACTGAACGCATAAATAGGTTGGTATAGTTGGTATTTTGTTGGAAAAATGGGGCTCCTCATTTATATTCATAAAAGAAACCATGAGTATCTCCTGGAGGAATACAAAGAAGACTTGTTAGAATTTCATTTATTCATCTAATGCATTGCCGAAGACATTCCACCCATCTTTGTTTGCATGTTAACCTTAATGTGGAGTTCCTGTTCTGTACTAACAGGGAGAGAATGGAAGACAACAAAGAAACAAGGGAAACCCTTGACTGTTGCTCATTGGGAATAATTGAACTTGCACATGTAAAGCTAATATTCATGTAATGTTGCTACTCAGTATCAGATCCTTGTTCCACTCAAATAACAGTGAAGATTTAGAGTCTCTCTGCTTCGTTCATTTTCAAATGTTCAGCCATCAATCTAAAAACTAACAACATAAGTTCTCCTCATAACATAACTGCCAGATATTTTTCCTATTAAAACTACCATGATTCTGAGTTATTGACGAGGAATATTTAGAACACCAATAGACACTCGATCCACTGAAGGCAAACGCATCTGCTGGTCCTGAGCTTTCCTCCTCTTAAACTCTGGCTCCACAGAAAGTGATGCCACTGACCATGAATCATTTGAACTTTCACAGCAGAAAGATGCATCAATGACCCCATCAGGGCTACTTGGCTCAGAGAAACGTTTGCGCCTCTGACCAGGATTGTGAATCCCTTCACAGCAAACTAATAGTCCCAGCATCAGTTTGTAGCACTCATTCACTTGCTCCTGTAACATAGCCACCGAAAATTTCCAATCAGTAACTCAAAATTGTGGCAGATTGGAACAATTAAAGAGAAAGTGACACACCTCGCTACTTCTGAGTAAACCAAGAAGCTGATTTCGGTACTCCCTAGCATTCAATGGTTCAATCTCTTCAATAACGTGGATCATTATAGCAGCAGCCAATGTAGAAGGAAGATAACTCATAACCCTTGAGTCTGAAAAATAATAAAGAATTATAAATATTACAACACACACCAAGTTAATCACATATCAATATGAATGTACTGAGCGATATCATGTATGTATCATTATTTATTAACATTATTGTTACTTACCGGCGATGACAGAGAGAAGAACATGTTGGCACCCACAGAGAAATTCCCAGTGCAAGTGAGGCTTCAAAGCAAGCCTTGTGAGAAAGTGTTGAAAGAAACAGATTGGGGTGACAGGGTTCATTTTCCATTCGAGAGTGGACAGCACGAGGAGCTCCATTGTATGTATGGTGTTCGCTTCAAACACAAATTTCGATTCCTCCACCTAAACAAAATCCAAAACCACTTCCACGTTCAACAGTAGAAACAAAGAAAAACGGAACTTTAGCAAACAAACAGCGATGTTGGAAAACGTACTTGCAACTCCAAAAGAAGCGGCACTCGTGTCTCTTCCACTTTGGCCGCGAGAGAGACGCAAGCAACGGCTGCTAGTTGGGTCCTCCACGGTTTATCTTCGCTCTGAAAGCTTCTTCTGTTAACGAACCTGTAGAAGTAGTTCACGGCAAGAACGGTGGTGAGAGGAGCGAAACCGTGGAAGTGAGAAAGTGTAGAAATCCAGCGGACGACGTGGTGGGAAGGGGAGGGAGTGAAATGCGTTGCGGTCTCTTTGGAGAGTAGAGAGAGAAGGTGGTCGTGTTGGGAGAAGAGGTGGTTGTCGGAAAAAATGGAAGGTGAAGAAGATGGGGTGGTGATGAGAGTTGGAGAATGCTGTTGGAAAGAGGAGTGTTGTTCATGACAGAGTAGGAAAGAGGGTGATGGTGGATGAGACATGGTGTTGAAAGAAGAAGAAGAAGAAGAAGAGAATGAAAGAAGAAGAAGAAGAAGAAGAAGAAGAAGAAGAGAATGAAAGAAGAAGATAGAAAGTTTTTTTGGCTATGGTGTGAGAAAGAGGAAGCAATTTAACATTTCATTTCATGACGTTACTTACTGACGCAGATACTACTCGGAGTTGGAACTCAACTGAGTTACGTTTGCCAAAACCCAAACTAATAATAAATAAAAAATAAGATATTTAGCAACTTATATTTAAATAATCAATTTTAATTTCTTTTGTATGAAACAGTTTAAGTGTTTGAATTTCACTAATTATTAATTTAATAATGAAAATAGTAATTATTGTTCTGGTAATAAGGAGAGATGTGAACATTGGAAGTGACAATATTTACTGACAATAACAATGTGATTGGTGGCAGTGATAATCTTTTTACTAACGGTAATATAACATATTATGGTAATAATATAAATGTTTAAGTATTCACGTTGAGTAATTAAAACAATGGGTTACTTCTATACCATACTAATTATTTCTGTAACTATTCTTCTCTTAATAATCACAACTAAGTAAGAACAGTGACAATACTTACACACACTAACTAATATTTTTCTTAGTCAACATAATATTAAACCATATAACGGTAATATAAATGTTACTTAATCACGGTTGCAGTAACAAATACAATACTCAGTTATGTGCTAACAATAATGATAAACCATTGAAATGGGTTTACCTTTAATAATTTATATTTTCTCATTTAAAATGCTATGTTTATATCACATCACAGTCTTATAAGTATGTTATTGATATTATGAGGATCGTGAATGTATGAGTTATGAAATTAAAAAAAAAGAGTTACATTATATTTAAAATTAAACACTTTTTAGAATATTGAACATGGTAACGAATTTCTTGTCAAACATGTTCATGAACCAGTTATATAATTTGCTAGGTGCTGCTTACGCAACTTGCTTGAAAAAAAGACTCTAGTAAAATTTGAAGTCTAGAACAAAACTATTTGGTATTAAATCTTACTCATGTGAGTGTTTAATTAGATGAAATAATACGTTAGAAAAAAGAGGGAAAAAATAGATAATTATCATGAAAATGTTGTTCTAAAGCCATTTCTCTCCAAATAGTTTGATACCGTATAACTATTCACTCTTGTAAATGAATTTTTATCATTCGAGTATAACATATTTAGAGTTTTGATACGATCTTAATTGAATTTAGCGAAATATCACGACAAGGTTGTTCTAAATAGATTTTCTTCAAGATAAAAAAAAAGAGTAAAAGTATATTATTTTGAAAAAAAAATGATAAATGATGAGATGAAATTGTTGGAAATCCCACATCGATTAGAAGTTAGAGTCTTTCATTATATATAAGTGGATGCAAATCTCAACCTTTTGAGTCAGACTTGGTAATAGAAATGGATGGGACTTTGTAATAGAAATGGATGGTCTTGCTATATATGATCATAGTTAGCAAAATGGATTGAAAAGTTGTTGTGGTGTGTTGGATCATTTGGATGCAATTGAAAGAATAATAAATCACCATTATTTTCATTCCACCCGCAAACCACCAAACCTGTTGCACTATGCAACACTAACAAATAAGTCAAAAAAACAATCTCCACCAATTATTCAACAGACCAACTTTTTTTTTTTTTATAAAAAGTTTTCGCATCACCATACTACTGGAAGAAATAGTTATATTTTTATGAATGACACTAGAATCAAAATTTATAATAAGTTTAATAAAAACTGAAACAGAGTTTGTAAAGATTTTGAGAAAAATAATTTTAGAATAGAAGTTGGAGTAGCAAGAAATCTAGAAAATAGCGTAGGTTAAAGAAGAGACACGCTATGAAAGTTATTACACATTGATAAAGATTTTTTTTATCACCATGCAATTGATCAACATTAGATGTGATATAGTTATGTATATATAAATTAAATTAAATTGAATCTTAATTCTGAAAGGCTAGGTAGAGTTTGTTACTGACAGTAAAATTTATTATTTTAAGATTAATGAAAATCGAAACAGAGTTATTGTACAAAGTTTAAGAAACTTCTCGCGGCTGTTTTTGGAAAAAAATAAAAATAATAAACTAAATAACTTTTTGATAATTTTTTATTAAAAAACATTATAGATATGATTTATTTCACATTAAATTTTTCTAAAAACTGATTTTTAAATTTTTCCTAAATTAATTTAAAACTTATAGATTATTTTTTTTGTCAAAAACATATTTATAGTTTTTTCTTTCTCCCTTGTCATATTTATGGGATGTTTTATTCAAAACCAGCCAGCCATAAATGTGGTTTATGTGACAACATACAATTTACACTATACTTTTTTATTATAAAAAATAATTGATGTAAAAAAAAATAATGGGTGTTTATTGTTCGGAAATGAAAGAGACGATAAATAATACATTAAAATAGTTTTTAAAATCATAAACAAGAGATAAAAAAAGTTCTTAATATTACAAAAAATATAATTTAAAAATTCTACATTTGTAAGTAGTTCAACTTCCTAAAATTGACACAAAATTAGAAAAAAGTTAGTTTAACTTCTAAATTTGGCACGACTAATTAAATTACTTATTAAATTATAAGCATCAGAAAAATTGGTTCTTAATATTATAAAAACATTAGTTTAGTTTCTAATTTTGACAATTGTCTGTTAATTCAACTTCTAAAATTGACCCCACTAATTAAATTAGTACTTAAATATTAGATAATTTTTTCGTAATACTATAAAAATATAAATTTCTAACTTTTGCAATTGTAATTTTGTTTAACTTCTAAAATTGACACAACTAACTAGAAGTGATTTTTTTTATTTTACAAAATTAACTATTACTGTTTTTTACTTGTTTACAAAGTTATTACTTGCAACTATTATTGTTTTTATTCATACTTTTCTGTGAATCTAAAGTATTCCATTGAAAAAGTAGTAATTTTTTTAAAATCTCAAAAAAGTTACAAGTTATCATGATACAGAAACTCTCTTATTTGACTTTATTTAAAAATATAAAATAAAGAAATTGAAATGGGAAATAACTTTTGGCCTTCCCTTCGTGACCAAGTCTCAACTCATAGTCATTGATGATTAGAAATGAGATTATTTTATATGAAGAATCACTTCCCTACTCATCTAACCATTAAAAAACAAACAAAAAACTCTACCTTAACCACCAATAAATGAGTGGTTATTACAGTTTTTATGCTGACTAGTCAAAAAGCATGTTAAATCATGCGAGAAAATAATGATTATGTTTGAAATGTTTTTTTTTTGCATAAATAATTTTCTTCCATTTTAAAAAACCATGAAATTTATATCAAAACAATATTTTTATTAACAAAAATGCATTAGAAATACAATTTAATAACAAAATTGTCTTTAAATTCTTCCTATGTAAGAATATTCAGATGACCTTCCAACTATAAACTAATGTGCGCATTTTCTGACTGTTTCATGTTCTTTTTTTTTTCAGAATAATTTTAATAATGTGTAGAAGAGCTGAGTGAATATAGAAAATTCCCTTATATACCATTTGGGGAAGACTAGAAGTTGTGAAATGCATGTGTTTGAATGGAAAAAGAAAATTGACCTAAAATGTTGAATTGGAAATCACATGGAATTAAGGAAATATAAGTGTATATAAAGCAAAATAATGAATTCATTGTATAAATGCTCTTATTTTTTTTAATTAAACAACTCCTACTATCTTATATATATATTTTTTAATTTATTTTTAAACGTGGAGTATGAAAATGAAAAATAAAAAAAAGGGTAAAAAAAAAAGGAAAGATGAAGGGCCAGGTCCAAGATGACAGAGACACGCAAGCCCACTATGGCGTACCTGGGCTGACTCTGATGCATGAATCCATACGCAAATCTCGCCCACTTCCCCGTGGTCGCGCGTGTACCACACGCGCCTCCTTCCTTAAGTTCAATGCTTCTCATTCTATTAAATCCTTCAATACCTCTCCGCCGCTTCCTCCTCACATTTTCCATGGGACAGTCACCGTCCACCGCTGCCGCGCCAACGCCGGACCTCAACCGCCACCAAATTTCTCAGTTACATTCAAGCAGCGATCCTCCCGATTTCGAACCCGACCTCACCATCCGTCTTTTCGACGATTGCTTGGCGGTGATCTTCCATTTCCTCAGCAACGCCGACAGGAAAGAGTGCTCTCACGTCTGTCGGAGATGGCGCCGCGTGGACGGAGAGAGGCGGCACCGCCTCTCGCTTGTCGCTCGGCCGGAATTGCAAGAGCTCGTTCCCTCCCTATTTGACCGCTTCGACGCGGTCACAAAACTCACTTTACGAATAGACCGGAAGTACGCGAGCTTAAACGACGACGCTTTGATTATGATCTCGATGCGGTGCAGGAACCTCACGCGTTTGAAGCTGCGTGGGTGCCGTGACGTAACGGAAATTGGAATGGCCGGCGTAGGCGATAACTGCAAGGCCTTGAAGAAGCTATCGTGCGCGTCGTGCATGTTCGGCACGAAGGGAATCGCGGCGCTGCTCGATCGATGCGTAACGTTAGAAGATCTGACGTTGAAGCGGCTCCGTGGGGTCCACCATATCACCGAGGTGGAGGTTGGTGCCGCGGCTTCGTTGAAATCTATATGCCTGAAGGAGCTCGTGAACGGTCAAAGCTTTACGCCACTTGTGATTAGTTCAAAGAAGCTTCGAACTTTGAAGGTGATTGGGTGTACGGGGGATTGGGATGATACTCTGGTTAGGGTTGGGTGTTTAAACGGTGGGTTGGTTGAGATTCACTTGGAGAAGGTTCAAGTTAGCGATGTGGGACTTGTGGGGGTGTCCAGGTGTTTGGGGTTGGAGACTCTGCACGTTGTGAAAACCGCGGAGTGCTCCAATATAGGGCTTTCGATGGTTGCTGAGAGGTGCAGGCTGTTGAGGAAGATTCACATAGATGGGTGGAGGACTAATAGGATTGGTGATGATGGTTTGGCTGCGATTGGCAAACACTGTTCTGATTTGCAGGAGCTTGTGTTGATTGGTGTTTACCCTACTTTCTCAAGCTTGGCGGCGATTGCATGCAATTGCAGGAATTTGGAGAGGTTGGCTCTTTGTGGGATTGGAACCGTTGGTGATGCGGAGATTGAGTGTATTGCTGATAAGTGTGTTGCACTCAAGAAGCTTTGTATTAAAGGGTGCCCTGTATCCAATGCTGGGATCGGAGCTCTAGCTTCAGGATGTCCCAATTTGGTTAAGGTTAAGGTGAAGAAGTGCAGAAAGATTACTGGTAGAGGGGTAGAGTGGGTGCGAGAACAGAGGGTTTCTTTGGCGTTTAATTATGATGATAGTGAAGTTGAAGCTTTGGATGGGAGTGGAAGTGATGGGGTTGGGGGAGCTCATGATGGTGTGGCAGAGGCTGAGGCAGAAGCTGAGGCGGAGGCTGAGCCTCCTTCAAGTAATAACAACACCCGATTGACAATGTTGCGAACAAGGTTGGGCCTTTTGGCTGGTAGAAATTTATTATCGTGTGCCTTCAGAAGGTTGTCTAACATTGATAATGTCTCTAGTAGCAACTTTTTATGATGTTAGTAAGAAAGTAGTAAACATGTTCTTGCCATGTTGCCATTCCCCAATTTGTAAGATGAGTTCTAATGTTGATTGCCTGTCTTTGCTGTGTTGGTTATATGATTTTTTGTTTTCTTTTCAACAGCTGATAGCAGCATTTCTATTGTTAACTAGATTTGTCAATGATCCTCGTTGATTGTCTCATTTCCATTTGTTGTAGATTATTTCCTCTGTTTGCCTCTAAACTGAACACTCGGTCTAGTGCTTGATAAAATCTGCATATTTCACCAAAAAGACAGTACAAATTGTGTTAAATCTCATTTGCTATGTGTTATTTTGTGGACGGTGTATTATATAGTTGGGGATGAGAACTCAAACAGTGTATTATATGGATGGAAATGACAATTACTTTTTTGAGTTTTGACTGAATGAACATTATTCATTAACTAATATGGTAGAGAAAACAAGCCAAAAATTCAGTCCCCTAACTTTCCACGAAACAACTTAGGTGCAGTATTTGGTGTGGTTTTCATTAATTAATATTTAGTTTCATCTCTCCCTTAATTTAAGTTGATTTTGAAGATTGGTAACTGGGAAGCGTTAGGCACATACTGTAAAATTGTGTAAACACCAATGTTTTGAGACTCGAGGATCGAAAAGAGGATTAAAAATCGTAACTCAAGTATCTCATGTAGACTTGATATAGACTTGAAAGAGTTATTATTAGTAATTTAGTAAATGAAAAATTATATTCAATACATAATTAACACAATTAAATGTAGGTTCATAATTTATAAAATATTCATGCATAACGCAATTAATAATTCCATAAATGTTTAATACAAACTATTTAAGGAAATCCTTCTTATTAGTTCTCTTCTATATTATCTTTAATGTTATCTGACATGACCCTCATTATTATCTCATTATTATGAGGAGGAGCTTCCAAATCATTCACACCTACAACGATACCACCTTTGCTAGCATCTTCATTTTCTTTAATTTTCTTTAACTTCAATTAAGATGTCTTCATCTAAACTTGAATTTACTTCATTCTCCTTCCTAATCCATTTATCATCAAAAGCAAACAAAATCTTTAATATTATAGTCTTTTGATTTTGCCATCATAAATACCACATCATTCATAATCTTTTGTCGTAAAAGATTTATTTTCTAAATGTGAACCTAAATAATTATAAAATTAGTTAACACAACATATTATTCACTCAACAATAATTATAAAAGCAATCTCATAAATTTAAATTCTTACTTTCTTTAAAGCTTTAATAGTAAAATTTTGTAATTTCACATGTTCATCATATGACTCTCACCATTATGATGGAGTTTTGGTTTTGAGTGTTTCCCCTCATAATTAGCTTTAAACCCACATCATTGTACAACATGAAGTAATAGCTTGTAACATGTAATGAACTATTCAATTAGTTGTCTCATTTTTTATCAATGGTTTCTCAAAGGGAATGTAATTAAGTAAGATAAAAACAAATAAATTAATCTTTAAAACAAAGTCTATATTTCTAAAAAAAACAAATTAACAATGAGTTATTATTATGGCATTTTACTAACTCCATTGAAAAGACTTTGTATATTTTGTTTAACTATATTCATCGCTTCATAAATAAATCTCATGGTTGACTGGTTTCTTATATGAATCTATCATGTGCAACACCTTAATTAGGGAAATAACACCCTTCATGCAATTCAAAATATTTTTTCAAATCTCTTATCCAATTTCAAATTTTCCACAAACTCTCTATCTCTAGTCTTTACAAAATGATTAGATTGTCTCTTCTTGGATGTGAACATCCTAATAAGTGACCTTTATTTTCATTCAAGCATCCCAAAAGTGAAATAAGAAGTGGCAAAACGAGTATTGGTTGGTCTTGCCAGATCTATCCCTTTAGTATATTTGTGTAACAAGAAGATAAGACCAGATCTTGAATAGATGTAGGTTGTGATTTTCTTACTATTGACTATTGTCTTATGAAGTCATATTTTCTTCTCTAAATCTTCCAACATTAAATCAATGAAGTGTGCTGCACAAGGTGTCCAATACAATTTTTTCCTTTTTTTTTCATTAACAATTCTCCAACTATCTTGTAATTTGTTGCATTATCGATTAGAATTTAGATGACTTTTCTTCTCCAATTTCCTCAACAACATCATCCATCATCCTAATTTTTTTTTCAATTGTCTTGCATATATCAAAAACATCAATAAACTTAAAAAAAACCCTAAACCCCTTAAACAGTCCACCTATACACTCATTTTTCTTCCAATGTTTTCTGCTCCAAACTTGTTTCATTGTACTACGAGTATGAAAGTATACTCACGCTTTTCACAATATACATATACACATACAACCGTGTTACAATTACAAAAATATAAAATTTAATACAATATTAGTATCATTTTTAGGCTTGTTTCTATAAGATATAACTAAATAGGATTAAAATTTGTCATGTTGATTATATATATCATCGGTGTGGTCATGTCCCATATTGGTATATTGTATTTGTTACCTTTTTTTTTTCTTGTTTCAACTCACAATAAACTAATATGATTTGTATTTGTTACCTTTTGTGGAATTCTCCAGTCGACAGTAGCACATAACTTAGAAAACTTAAAAGAATCACATAAATATATAACTTAAAAATATACAAGGTGTGAAAAATTAAATAGAGGAAAGTTCATTTGACAACAAATAGGGAGAAACCAATGAATTCCGTAATGACTAATGTCTTTCCTTAATAGTATTGAAATGGATCGGCATCCCACCTCCTTTCAATCACTCTCAAAGTCTTCATCCCCAAAGGAAAAAACTGAAGCATCTGCTGCAATTGCCTTGATGTCACTTGCCCCTACAGATCCCACGTTTGTGCTGCTATTGCCTGTATGAATTTTGTGATGTTTATCTGCAGTTGATTCTTCAGAATAATTGTCTTGCCTGCGTGCCTCATGCTGTAGTGACAACCGATCCGTTGTGTGTGTCAACATCCCTACATGGTCTGTTGTCCCCTCAGATACTTGATGAGGTGCCATAAATTTGTACTCAGTTGCAGCTTTCTTGCTTTGTGTATCTCGGCTCTCCTCTTCATCACTGTCTGAGAATACATCATCATCTCCAGTTCTTGGGAGTTTACTCTCAGTTGAATTAGAAGTAGTAGGTTTTGGACCAGGTAGGGCACTGGTTGTGTTTCCGTCAGATCCTTTGCTGGCGGGATTGGCTTTTGTTCTTGCAGGTAGGGTGCCATTATAGTCTATCATGACAACTTCCACCCGGAATCCTGGAGCGGGGATCTTCCTCTGAAGGATGCAATAGTAAGGTTTAAATTATCATCAGGTTCAGAGAATAAACCAATAACGTAAGTAGGGACTGCAGCAAGATACTGAGATAAACCTGCATACAAAATAAAATTGAAAAGAAGTGAATATTTTACCTTGTCGAACCCATCAAAATCTGAACCATCTAAAATTTTTCGATTTTCTGTCATTGTTGTATTCATCCAACTGCCAAGAAGAATTTGTTACATCAAGAGTTAATTTGTATATCATACACATCTTTTAAGAAAACAATTCTATGATATAGATTGGAGTAGGAATGAAAATAATTATCATAATATAATATTACGTCATCATGTTAAAAATATAAGACCGAATATATACACTGATAATTTTTTTTACATCAAAATCACTCTAAAATGTCACAATATAATCAAAATGATTCTGATAAGTGAACGAAACACATAAATAAAGATGATTCTCATAAGTGAACGAAACACATAAATAAAGGGGCTGAAAGAAACAGGTTTCTGAACAAACCAGTAGAAATCTCCATGTCTATCATTAAAATGAATTTTGAAGTCTCCTACCAACTCCGTCAGACCAGGTTCTCCTGGTAGTGCAAAAACCACAATTCCTT
Organism: Phaseolus vulgaris; assembly: GCF_051622355.1. Lineage (NCBI taxonomy): Eukaryota > Viridiplantae > Streptophyta > Magnoliopsida > Fabales > Fabaceae > Phaseolus > Phaseolus vulgaris. The sequence continues at coordinate 1,902,373 of NC_143499.1, forward strand.
TCTTCGGTGCACTGATCCAGAAATCTTCTGGCTGCAAGTGAGTTTAGAAAGTAAATTCAGTAATCAAATTCAAATCCATATATTAGCAAAATTCAGAAAAGATGGGATAAAAAATAGCATGTACCAATAGATCTTTTGTTTTGGGATGGTTTTTTGTGGCAAACAGAACTCCTGGGAATAAGTTAAAAACATCAGGCTTTGTAGATTAAAATGTCAGTCGTAAGAACAACTTCACTATTTGCACGAGAAAGTACAGTACAAAGATTCTTGTAGAGGTAGAAATACATGTCAATTACTTTGGTTTATATTCAATTGGGAAAAGATACAGGCACTTTCAAGTTAAAAAGTGCAACCATATTAAAGGTGGACATCTGAAGTTCTGAACCAGACCGTCAGATGAATGGTTCAAATTTCTAGCTTTATGAGATAATATTGAGAACTTATTTTTAGCTGTCATCTCATTTATGTCCATTCGTGCATTTACTCCTTTACCAAGTACAGCATTAGTTGACTCCACACAATGTCTTGTTTATAATTGTACCATTACATTTTTCCTTTTCTCTCCATGCAAAACTTGGAATCCAATACTTTTTTGGGTAGATGGAGAGAAATAGGTTAGATGGAAATAAGTACGTAGAATGGAAATAGATGAATAATAAATGTGAAAGGAAAGGTGTGTTTGGTTGAAGAGAAATAGAGATAAGATGAGGAGAGAGATAAAGAGATAAGTAGAAATAGGTAATAAATAGTACGACAACGCATTCCACTATTTTTTTAAAATTATTTCTCTTCCTTTCTCACCGAACACACCACATTTTTTTATCTTCACCCATCCTCTCAACCAAACAACGTGTAAGTGATTTTAGTTTTGCTAAAAAATGTGTTGAAATTCACACTAACATTACTGAGAATGACATGAAGAGAAAACAATGAGATTTACTACTTACCCTTATGATCAGAAATTGTAATAGATGGTCTAACCCAATAAGGGCACTTGTGAAGCCGGAACCCTCTAAGTATGCACCTGTCAAAGTCCAAATTAAGAGGAGCCTTCTTCGATTCTAGTACATTGTGACAAAATTACATCTTACCTTCGTCCAGGCTGGACTTCTCCATTGAATTGTGTTAAAGTCCGTTCAAAGTATTTTACATATCTCTAAAAAATTACAGAAATAAATGATTTTAGAGGAATATGTCCAAAATGGAAGAATATATCACATATTTAATAAAGCAATAAACCAAAATTATTGACTGACTATTTGACTAGGGAGGACTAGAGCCTTTCCATCTACACATCTTTTATGGTTAAAGTAATCAATGGCTTCTTCTGCAGTTGGGAAGAACTGCAAAATGATATTGACAGTCAAAAAATTGAAAAATTCAGAGTGAAGAAGAGCACAAGTAAAATTCCAAAGTCTTTGAAGTTGATTATCATGACTTGCCTTTAGAAACAAAAGAAGACAACATATCATCAGTCCAGTCCTCCCCATACCAGCTTTACAATGAACAACCACCACATTTTGAATATCCTCCTTCAACCATGAATATGCACTTTGACAGAATGATGCTATAAGTTGAATAGGAGGGCAATTATGATCACTAAATGGGAAAGTTGCAACCTGAAAACAATCCCAGTACGTTAACAGGACAAACAAAAATATTACACTAATTTAATTTGATATAAGAAATTGTGACATCTGCAAAACCAAACAGGAACAAAAAAAGTCCAATAATAATTTCTCCATATTTATATGCAAAATTTTAATGTTCCTATGTGAAGTTGTCAGACACTCTAAAATGTTGCTAGAGTTCCTCAGGGAATGGCATGGCAATTGACTGCATTTGAGTGTAAGAAAGCTGCAAAAGTTGTCAATAGGATCTTCTAAATACTTCTGTCGAGGATATGCAAGGTACTGTCATAGTATACCCAATATCAAAGACCAAAGTTAGACAACTTAGAAACAAGCAGATTTTTTCTTTTTCACTCCTGTTTTATTTTACATTAATCCATTATTCCCTAGTCATATCTCCAAGCTTTTCCCAACAAAAGGATGTGGCTGTTCAGAATGTAGTAATATATAGTTTGAGGTATAGGAGAGGAAGGGGGGGTCCAATAAGAGGGACGACTAACATAAGCTTATGGTTTTGTTTTGTTTTTAATAATTTCATAAAGTTCCTTTAAAAGTGTTGGAGATCCCACATCGACTAAAGATTAGGACATTTCATAGTTTATAAGTGGGTGCAAAACTTACCTTATAAGTCAGTTTTATGAGGTTGAGTTAGGTTTAAAGTCTATTTCTCAACATGGTATCAAAGTCATTTCAAGTCTATCCTAGTGAGTGTTTGTTGGACTTATCATGTCTATCCTAGCGAGTGTTTATGAGGTTAAGTTAGACTTAAAATTAACTTCTTAATAAAAGGTATTTTATTGATTACATTAAAATTATTGAAGGCTTAGTATTCAATACATATTAAAGGTTCACAGAAAGATATATTAATTTACTAGAAATTGAGACTAAATTAAAGTTTAGAATGTCCATTTGTAAAAGGGATACAATTTAGAATACTTTTTATTTCTTTTCCATTGTTATTTATCTTTACCAGGTCCCATGACATAATTTAAGAAAAAAAAAATGACATTTCCTTTCTATTTGAGTGTTTTGGAGCAAGAGAGTTACCATCAGCCATTTAAAACATTTAAAAATACCAAACTCTAGATAGTTACATTTACAATCATAAGCTCTTGGCAAGTTGACTCAAATTTCCAACTTTAAGTAGAACATAAAGAACAAATGCACTGAAAGAGCAGGTGCAGCACACTGAAAAATGATAGGCAACAGTCAAAATTATTACGCATCAATACCAGTACATCAGTTTGATTACTAAAGTGAAGATAAAGATGAAAATCACACCTTCCCCTGGAATAATGATCCATCATATAACCTTTCTGAACAAAGATTGTATACTTTGTATTTACCCTGCACATCAAGGTTTCGAAAGAATAAAGTTTTGAGAAGATAATTAATAAATTATCAACACTAAGTGCATGAAGACACTAACTGTAGCAAACCATTTAATGACACAAGAAAAATGAGTAATTGCACAAATTTGTAGAGGAAGTTAGAGTTTTTAGAACTTTAGGTACTCAGTATCCATTTACATGCAGTAGAAGAGTTCAAGAGCCTGTCAATTATAATTAGATGTAGGGCGGTTGTTTGGTGTTGTACATTAACCCAATTGATGTAGCAGGGTTATTTTATATTTTGGGCTTAATTACATTTTTGTCCCCATGCTCAGTTTCTTAATTGCTCAAAGAACTCAGCTCAATATTTTATCCAATGATTAATAGAAATGTAATAAAGGTGTGGCATATTCATTTGTATGAATTAGCAAAGAAAAAAGTGTCTAAAATATGTAAATAACAAAGAATGTATAAAATAAAATAAATATCATTTTATTTAATTATTCTACATTTTTTCCTTTGTGAATCTATACCTATCAATGATAGATTACACCACCTCGGTAAAAATTCTATCAGTTAATGGATGAAATTTGGGGTGGGGGAATTAATTTGAACAATTAGGAAAATATGATGACTAAATGCAAGAAACTAAAACTGCACAGACTCAAGTACACGAGCTAAAAAAGTAACCAAGCTTATAATTTACAAATGTCTTTCAGATTCTATTGTATTTACATTAGATAGCTAGGATCTTATCTATTCAAAGGGTTAGGATTTGTCTATCTAATGGATTCTGAACAATATGAATTGTGAAGGGATTTAATTTAATGCCTTTAACAGGGGATATAGTTCACATTTTCCAATAAAATGTTTTCTTCTATGTTGCTGGGCTGTTAACCAGAAGAAAAGTAGTATGTATAAACCCTATACAAGAATCCCGTACTTCCAATGTGTTACTCAAGTCTCATACTAGCAATTAGTTCTCAATGCTTTGCTAAATTCTGAGTGCGAAATGGATGAGCAGATAATAGGATCCCAGGACTGCAATAGATAATATGTTACCTTATGATGTGTTTCAAAAAAGTTGATCACTTCTTCCATGTGATTGCGATAGAACCCCTGAAACATAGTTACTCCTTAAAACAAAATTGAATGATAACTGAGCTTGGCTTGAAAATGAGAAGCAAGGACTGACTGTCAATAATATACCTCAATGTATCCAAAAATTCCAGAGCTAAAATCACCAGCCGGAAATCCCATAGCAATTATATTTTCAGTAATGTATGTCATATCCAAATCAAATCCATCTTCCTGTTTCAAAGAATAAGAGCTAAAATATTAAAGTACAACAAAAAGAAAGCAACATGGAAGGTAACTCATTTTTTAAGAAAAAACAAATGTTTCTTTCCAAAATTCATTAAATTTGGTAGAAAAATGTTAACTTGTATCAGAGAGAGTGTCATCTACACATATGATGCATTGACTAAGAAGTCAATACCAATTTGATTCTTCAATAAACAAATTCAATATAGTGACCATTTCCCTCATGATGCTTTATAAATAGTGGGAAAATCAATATTTGTGTTATTAAGAATGTTAGAAGACAGAACAGATCTTTAATAGGAGGTAATAAACCTAAGATGAAGATACTTGGAAAATACATTTCGAGAACATGCTCTTCTTGCAACTATTGTAGCGAATTTCAAAAATCTCCTATAAGATGTTTTATAGACCTTTTTTCTTATACATATGTGCACCGAAAAGCAGAGCATGCCTGAAGTTTGGTACATTGCGTGAATTATTTGATTGGTAAACAGCAATATGCAGGGATGGGGGATCAAAATCCAGCATATTTAACTTGATGGGATTCATGCTAATAAGGAACATTTTGTGTATTAGTGTATTTTTATTACCATTTTTTGTTAGAGACCAAACACCAAATCAATGAAGAATAGAAAATTGAGAGAGAAAATTCGTTATCAGTAGATGATGAAAAAGAACTACGGAAAGAGTGAACTTCTGCCATAGAGCGGGGTTCCTACACATAACAATATTTGTTCTCCCCAGACACTCTCTCTTTCGCTCCTGAAATACCATGTTTTGGGCCTTCCATTTAAGTCCAAGCTCGCACTACCAGTCCTATCAATACGGGCTTCATCAGGAGGAGACTTCTCCCCAAGTCTAAAGTCAGGGAATTGGCTTTTCATGCTAAATTCATTCTCCCAGGTGGCCTCTTCCTTTCCTTGTCCCTGCTGTTGTATTAGCACCTGACTTACAGTATTCCAATCTTTGTTGATCACCCTGTGAGCAAGGACCGCTTCTGGTACTATACTGAGTGCATAATCACTGGCTAATTCTGAAGGAAGGACTCTTCTACTTTATAGTCTTCCACAGTTTTCTTTAATAAAGACACATAATATATCTTAGTTCCTCCAGGCAGTCGCAACTTATATGCTACTAGTCCTATCCTAGTCAACACTTTAAATTGACCACAATAACGTGGCCGAGTTTTAAAAGCACCCATTCTCCTATCTCAAATTTCCTTTAAGAATGCTTCTTGACCGATTGATTTTTCATTTTGGTTTGGACTCTCTGCAGTTGATACTTTAATTGGCAAAGTGCCTCTACTCTATCTTTCAACTCTCAGCAAACAACTTCAACTCAAACTTCTCCTGAAAGGAAGCGATGGAGAATAGGAGGCTTTCTGCTATACAAAATTTCAAATGGCGTTTGTCCAGTGAAGCATGGAATTTCTTATTATACCTATTTATTACCAGAAAATACCACTTTTTTTTTCAGAAGTTTTTGCTTCGTATATGACTTTTAATTCCCTCTTTTAGACCATGAATGAAGTATCCAAAATACTGATCATCAGATAGATGAAGGACTTGGGCAGTATAGCAGAAATGGTCCCCAAGTTAAAGCAACCTTCATGGAATTGTCCCCAAGTTAAACATATGTTTTCATTCATCAGAAATTTGAAGAAATGGATGGCAAATCCGTCCATATACAACTGCACCAAATTCACATTCACATCGAGGTGAGTTTCCAACACATATAAATACACCTCAACTTGAATAATCCACCCCGCAGGATGTCTCAATTCAACTTTGACAACTCTACCTTCTCGATGGATAGACGAAATTCATCCAATAGGTCACTATGTAACCCTGTCATCCCCCTAGTTGCAGACCCATCACCACTTGTCATCCCACTATTGCCAAGCAAAAACTCCACCAACTTTTCATGGTGGGCTCAGACTTCAGCTCAATCATGAGCATGGCGTTCTTGAGCTTTGTTACTTCCACCACCAAGGTTGTAACTTTAGCTTCTATCTTATTTGGTGACATCTGCTGGTCTTCCTCACGAATTCGCAGGTTGGACCAATTTATAAGAGACCAACAGAATAACAAATAATAGGAAGTTGAGACGAAAGAAAAGAATCGTTATTATTAGATGATGAAAAAGAGTTACAGAAAGAATGAACTTCTTCTGCCCCAGATCGGGGCTTCTACACATAACAGAATGTGTTCTCCCCTGTCACTCTCTCTTTCAGTCCTCAAATACCCCCCAATTCTCACATCATGCAGTTACATCCTTTGCCACATCACCCCCTACTTTAATACCCTTGTTTCTCCAAACATAAACCCTACTGTTTTCGGCCTCCCATTTAAGTCCAAGCCCGCACTACCAGTTCTAACTTCTATCCCTTTTTAATAGCTACCAAAGTTGTACACAACTATTATATAGTAACCAAGACGTTTTAACAATTAGGAACATGCCAAGAGGTAGAAACCATATAAAAAGATTTTTGTTTTCTTTTTAAATGATTTTAAAGACTGCTTCATGGCTTGTCCATCAGTATATTTTGAGAGAAAAAATGATACTATAAGATTTGTTATAACTGATACATGTGCAATATAACCGGGAATAGCACAGTTAGCAGCAGCATTAATAGTATCATTCAGGTGGTGTGCCTATTCATATAATAAATTTTAAACGGAAGTTGCTGCCAGTGCAGATAAATAGTTACATAATCCTAACGCAAAAACATATCAACAGAAAAATATATAAATATAAGGGTCCAGTTTTTATAACCACAATTTGAAGAGGGAGAGATGACAAAAACAAATCATGCAGATGCAGGTATTGTACATGTGCTAACACAAATGCAAGTGACTCAACCAACAGATTTGGACACGATAACATAAATCAGTCATATGATTTAATTTAAACCCATGTAATGGACGTCAAAGAGGTAAAACCAAACTAGGCGCGAAATTTCGTTGTCAACTAACCTGGTATCTACGTTTATTTTGTGAGACAATATGGCGTGCTTTGACCTGGACAGCTTTTACTGCACTCTTGGAAGAGTCCATCAACCCTTTGGTGAAGGATTCAATCAAATTAGATTGCTCAGGTCCTGAATTGAGTGGAGGAGCAGTTTCTTTTGACTGCGTTCGCAATCCAAGCCCACTGGCCAGGCGAGCAAAAGCTGATATGCCTGTGTTTTCGGTCTGTGAATCCTGTTGTGCTGGTCCAAGGCCAAGACCTGGGAATTTCAGATTTCTTGCCCATGATGACATGCCAGAAGCAGGTAACGATGATGGTGAATCATGTGCATTGTTAATCTGTCCAGTCACTTTGGTTGAGTGTTGCTCTTCAGCATTAGAAACTGGAGGAGTAGGTTGAGATGAAGAATGAGCTGAAGCTGGTTCCATGAGTCACTCAAATGCAGTTCTGCAAGGTGTAAAACCAATCTAAGTGAAGAGCAGTTTACCTTTACACAGCTAACAGCAAATTAACTAAGTAAATAAATAAATTAACACACATCATACAGTGTTGATGGAAAAATTACTATATAATAGTACTACACAAAGAAAAACATCTACTTCACGCAAGCTAATTACTCTCATAATCTAAGCTGTTCATAAATTGAATCAAAGCAGTGCAAAAACGTCGGCGTCGGGAATGTAAACAGAGGGATCTGAAAATGGATACAGGTTAAGCAGATTTGCGATTGAAGAAAGCAATTATTATACTAATTTGTAAATGTTGCAGATACTCGCTCACATCATAGATTCAACAAATTGAAAAGGCAGAAGAAGCAGTGGATCGCTTACGGTAAGTGGATGGTGATGCAAACTATTCGATCTGTTTTGCTGAGAACAATGGCTTTGTGAAGGGCAAACACACGATTTGTGAGTTTGGGAATTAGATCAATGCAGTTCGATTGAAGTCATCAGCAATTACACATCGGAAATCAAAGGGAAAAATGATATAAACAGTGCAAAATGAAGATTCATATGAACAGGTAGACCGTTGCTTATCTTATAATCCACCATGGCACCATTTTATTTTATCATAATACATAATTAAAATTAGGGTAGCCACAATAGTGAATTAAAGTCACCCTCCTCCATTTTGTTTATTCTTTCCAATCACATTAATAATTTTTTTACACATAATTTATAAGTTAACTATTAAAAAAGAATTTTAAGTCTAACTCAACCCATGAAATCGGTCGGGTTGAGTTAGGCTTAAAAGTCCACTTTTAAATATGATATCAGAGTCATTTAGAGTATATCCTAGCGAGTGTTTGAGGGTTTATCAGGTCACCTACTATCGGCCGTTATCAGACCACCCATAATATGTTATCCCACCCACGAGCTGTCACTCTCGACATGAGAATGTGTTGAAGATCACACATCAACTAGGGATGAAGACAATTCATTGTATATAAATAATGCAAACCTCACCTCATGAGCCGGTTTTATGGGGTTGAATTAAACTTAAAGTTTACTTCAAACTATTGACGAGGTTAATTTCATTGAATGATGAAAAAATTATTTATAAAATGGAAAAGGAGTCATAAAATGGAAAAAGATTATATTATTCCAATAATGGTAAAATAAAAATATTATATGAGCAGGAGGTTCTGTATAATATTATATATAATATAAGTGTAAACTAATAAAAAAAAATAGTAGAATGGAGTCATATTTTAAGAAATAAATTGTGGTGTACTCTTAAATGCCACAATAAATTATTTATCCTATTTAATGTATAAGTCATTTGAAAGATAAATTAGTTTTAGAGGTGAGGTTAGATATTATTTTAAAAATACTTTTGAACGTTTTGAAATAACAATTTTACAGGATGTTTGAAGCAATAACCGAAGGCTAGGTGTGTAAAGGTTCTCATAGATTTTGTTGTTCTTTCTTTACAATTTTTATTGAGTTAAACTAATAAATCTTCATTGTAACTATTATATTTGCTGATAAAAAAATTATAATTATTATATTTTCACTTTTGATTTATATATAAAGTGATTTATAGTTATTCATTTATCTTCTCTCGGTATAAAAACGAGTATATTTTAAGTATAAAAAATAATTTTATAAAATCAATATATTTGTTAAGTATAAAAAATAATTTCACACAGTAAATATTTTATAAAAGAGATTTTTTTGTATTCTTTTTATGTGGTTTAGTAGACGATCTCATAATCTAATACTTTAGAAATTTTATTTAAAATGTCTTATGAACGACACTAACTTTACTTAGAATCATTTGGAAACTTTAATTATTATTATATGGAAAAGTTTATACTTTTAATGATCTTAAATGCAACCATTGGAACTTGTAAGTTCATTTTTCTGTGAGTGTTTTACTAAAGTATGACTACTATATTTTGACTGAAACATTTTTTTTAGCACTTAACATGTTTTGTTTAATATAATTCTTTATTGTAAATCGTTCTCTAATACCAACATTATCAAAATAAACATACAAACTCAGAAGATTAGTTCATGATTATCTTTAAGATGTATTAGTCGTTAATATTAATAGAAAACAAACCATCAAAATTCTTCTTACGTTGACAGAAAGCAAATATTGAGATTTTTCAAGTTATACTAAAAATTGAAACCTTTTAAAATTTTAAGGGAGTGGATCTATAACATTGAAAGGGGTGTTGTATTTTAAATAAATGAGAGGATTGTGTAGAATTTTAAAATATTTACAGTGTCGGTGCGTTTTAAACAAATATCATTGTTGGTGTAATGTATTGTTTAATTTAGTATAAAATTTGAATAAAATCAAAGAAATACAAATATAAAAAAAAAAACTATTGTGATTTGGATTTTACATATTGTTCCTATCAAGTTTACTTATACGAGGTCCTTAAGTGTTTTTAAGTGTTTTTTTAGCTTTTTAACCTTCACTTCTTTTATCCTCTTGTGTCTTAGGTGTCTTTTTGATTTACTAGGTTTTTTAAATTTTCTTAGTGGTAGAAATACCTGCAATGTTACAACTTATTGTTAGTTGTAATTCTTTGGTTATTTTAAAATTAATATTTTTCAAAATCATATTTAAATATAAAATAATTTATAGTTATTATATACTTTCTAAGAATAATTTTTAGAATGAGAATCTATTACAATTTTGCATATTTAAAAAAATTGAAATTAATTAATAATTTAAAAAATAAATAAGTTTTATTTTATATTTACTACATACTTTCTACATACCTAGATACAATTTTTTATATGTTCTAAACTTAAGTATATATCACTTTTTAATAAAAAGAATTTGTGTACTTTTCTTTAAATAAATATTATAATATGTTGTCAGAAGAAAAATGACAACCATATGAAAAAGAAAAAAAATCTTATAAAAACATGAGCTCCTGTATTTGTCTTCTTAATAATAAGTATATGGATTTTAGAAGTCAAGTTTTTTTTTTTTTTGAAAAATATTGTTCTTTGTACATATTGCGGAAATAAATCATTTGAGTTAGTTTGGTGTTTTATATAGACGGGTATTTGATTGGAGGAGAAGATAAGTTCTAGTAGATTTGAAGATAGATTCTCTTAGGAGAGAGGGATGATGAAAATCGTTCAACCGCAAACATCTATAAAATAAGGAGGATAAAAACCTTTAAGCTATTTTTCCAAAATTTGTATATAATAGATTAAGACTTTTTCTTTGGATCAGGGATGAGAATTGGTTTAATTTTTGGGATCTTGTATTTGAGTCAATAGTAAAGTAAGACTAGTTAGGATTATGAGTGTTTAGTTAGGGTTATAATTGGGCTTCTTTGAACCTAATGTAACCGTAAACTATATAAGTATGACATGGAGCAAAACTTACATTGACAAGGAGCACATGAACGTCCACATAACAACATAGGAATAAAGAGAGTTTTGCATAAAATGTGTGAGCTACACATGAGAATCATGAGTTTACAAAACATCTTCTCATTAGAGAGTTAATTTTTGAATTTCAAATCTTGACTCCAAATTTTGTTGGAGATCCCACATCGACTAGAGATTAGGACATTTCATCGTATAAAAGTGGGTGCAACCCTCACCCCATGAACCGGTTTTATGGAATTGAGTTAAGCTTAAAACCCACTTCTTAACAAATTTTTCAGCCCATTACACTATAAATAAGTGGGCAAATTACTTATAATTGAGCTTAAAATTAAATGAGTTTTATACTTTCAAATTATATCCAAAACACTTGTCTAAGTTCTCTCTAGGATGTCTTCCTCTGTTTTAAAACATTTCCTAATAATTTGGCTCAACCTTTCACTAAGCCACTCCTCATTCTCTACTCCAAATCAGTCGTGAATCATATTCTTACTTCCTCCATATTTTTGGAAGTTTCATACATCTTCCATAAAAAATTCAAAGTTAAACAAAAAAAAAATTCAAAGTTAAACAAAAAAGCATGATGAGGAGGTCTACCAATACCGAAGAGATATCATAAGTTTATTTGAATTCATGAGTCGAAAGAGTAATTTGTTTATATAGTTTTAATTGATAAAAAATATGTAATTTGCACAACATATTAACTTATAGCAATCCTTTTCTATTATGACTTTAAGTTAAAAAGTATGTCTTCGTTGGACTATTTTGTATTTTTTCAAACAAAGTGTTTTTTTTATGAATGCCGAAAAGGTAACATAACAAAATTTTAAAAAATAACATTAAATAATGTTTATAATCATTAAAGTATTTAATTTTAATTATTTGTACTATGTATCTTAACAATGTTTGGTCTGACGGAAAGTTCGTTTTTAAATAATTTATGTTAATAAAATATATTTTAATATAAAATAAAATAATTGAGAGTCTAAAATTTGGCAATTGTTTACTTGCTTAATGCAAATTTTGAAAATTGTACTTCTGAAAATTGAAAATATGAAATTAAAAAATATATTATGGAAAAAATCATTTTTTTAAAATGAAATTGAAAAATTAATATCTAATTCTAAAATAATATTTTTAAAATAAAAAAGAATATTGGATTGGATGCATGGATCAATTGTCCTAAAAAATTAAAAATTTTCAAAGGATCCATTGGCAAAAGAAATACCTCTCATAAAAGGTGGTAATGTTAAATCCATTAACCCGGTTCAATAAAATGTGGACCGGAGAGAGATGTTGAGGCAAGGAGAAGCGAACCGGGAAGAGGGTCCATTAGGCCGTTTCTACCATCTCATCTCATTTGCTTTGCTTTGCTTTGTATTGTTTGCTGCTACCATCACGCGCACACGCACACTTTGCACATTTCTCCTACGCCAAACAAATCCAAAAGTCAAAACTACCCCCAGCCCACCATGGACGTAGGAGTCGCCGACGATCATTCCCCGGAAGCCGCCATATCGCGGTGGAAATTCGCGGTGTCGCGGCAGTATCAGCACATGCTGGACAAAACGACGCCGCACGTCTTCCGCCGCTGGATCGGGTGTCTGGTGGTGGCTGCCGTCTACGTCCTCCGCGTGTACTTGGTCCAAGGCTTCTACATCGTCTCCTACGCCCTCGGCATTTACATCCTCAACCTCCTCATCGGCTTCCTCTCCCCTCAGGTCGATCCCGAGATTCACGACGGCCCCACCCTCCCCACCCGAGGATCTGATGAGTTCCGCCCCTTCGTCCGCCGCCTCCCTGAGTTCAAGTTCTGGTACTATTCCCTTCTCCTAATTCCACCTTCCTCCTAGGGTTTCGTATTCCACCACCTACTTCTGTTGTAATATTACCGTGTTACCGTCTTCGGTTCTAACTCCAAGATTTGATTTGGAATTGTCGTTTCAGGACTCTTAGTTAGTTCGCTTAAGAATTTTCAGATTAATTAATTAAAGAAGGGAATTTAATTAAACTTCTTGCACTGCATTTATCACAAACACAAACAATTTAACCTGGACTTGTGGAGAAGTTACATTAGGGCCTGGGGGCTGAGCTTATGAGAAAAAGTTGAGGAAATTTTTCATTTATTTTATCCAAATTTATGCTCTCTCTATTGTTTTGTTTTGTATCCGTTACTGTACTCAAAGTCTAGATTTTCGTTCAAGCGAATCATGGATATTGAAAATGCCACATTCTGCTGATCATACTGGCTTCCATGTTATCCTTGATGAGTAGGAGGATATGATAATCTTCTATTGAACTTTATCACATTTCTGTGTTTAATTATTTGTCTATGATTTGGCTTCCGAGGAGATCAATCTTCATTCACGAGCTTTAATATTGTGCTTTGTAGGATTTGTCATTTGTGGAGTTGTTGATGTTTTGTTATTTACAATTTGGATTTAACGTGCAGATGATTGTTTTTACTGAAAGCTGCTAAACTTTTCTTCGTGGGCAGGTACTCGATCACAAAGGCGTTTTGCATTGCATTTGTGATGACTTTCTTTAGTGCCTTTGATGTTCCAGTATTCTGGCCGATACTCCTTTTTTACTGGGTGGTCCTATTCACACTTACAATGAGGAGACAGATATCACACATGATAAAATATAAATATGTTCCATTCTCGTTCGGGAAACAGGTAGGTTCAGCATAATTTTTTCCCATTCAAATTGTTGTGGCAAGCAAATATTGGTTATTCATTTATTAATGGTGTTTTTATCAGGATTGCATCCTTGTTGCTAATAGTAAGCATTTTGTCTATTTTATTTTTAGCGCTATGGAAAGAGAACACCAGCAGAAAGCACCAGCCCGACCGTGGACTGAAATTCAGTTCAATTGAACTTTATTTGCTACATTTAAGCCACAACCCCACATGTGGCTTGATATCATCTACAGTATATTTTAACAGCTGGAGCACCTGAGATTTGGTGGCTGGGGAAGATTGTTTTGAGGTCTAGCATGGACGTATGACATCTGGATGTTCAACTCCCAATTGAGCAACTGTTTTGGACATCTTCAATGTTTCTACTCCCTGGTAGATGCTTTAGTCTTGGGTAGATGTTGGGGGCTCTCTCTTTACATCTCCCTTCTAGTGAAATCCTTTTTCTTCTTTTTCTTTATAGGTAGGCAAATGCGAAACTCTTATTGCTGAATTCTAGTTAAATAACGAGAATTTTAAGACGCCTGTGCAAAAGGAATCCCCTTCATTATTTGCAATGGGGTATTAACTCTTTTTCCATTGTATTTTTTTTCTTCTAATCATGTGATTTTCAGGAACTCATTTTTTTCCATAAATGTGCCCATGCAATACTATTACTCCCTTCAGGCTTTCTCGTCATTATTGTGATGTGTGGATCTTTTTTATATATATTTTATGAATGAGCTTGTCCACACTTTTTGGCTGTAAGACTGATATCCCCAGGAGATATTGAAGTTGTTCTTCATAAGGTTTTCTCATGGGTGAAACCTCCTATCATCATTGCAGAATGTCCTCAAGCACAAGTATTTTTTTAAAGCCAAGTACTTGTCTTATGAATCAGGAACAAAGTATTTTTATGACTCTTTTTAATTGGTGTTTCTGTAACCGAGTTGAATAGCGTTGTATGATTCATATGGTTGACTATATCTAATGGAACAAGGTCGATCTTATTTAGTGGGATAATGTATTTGTACAAATGCCATTTTTTAATTTTTTATTTTGATAGAGCGATTACTTGGCCGGGTTGGTCAGGGAATTCTTTCCTTTGCAAAGGGTTTCTTGCTACACCATTTGTTCAGGAAATTTTCCCATTGATCCTGATGTGCATCTCTCATCAGAAACATTGGAAAATTGTTATGTACCACTAGAGTTTTGTTACTGATTACTTATACATATATGCTCTTTCAATTGTCTTGACCCTTCCTTGTATCTGATTGTCTCAGTGCTCGCTAACCTACTTTTCCCCCAACTGTAATGGTATCTGCAACTCCCTCATTCCAGTAGGCCAAGTGACCTTAAAGTCACCCCGTTGCCATGGTCATGGAAAACACCAGTTATTTATAGTGCGACCAAAAATTGTTGTTCCAAGAAGCGATTGTGATCGCCTGAATATTGATATTTGCACTAGAAGAATTTTGTGCTACAATTGTAAAATGAAAACCGTAATGTTCCATGTCCTAGCCTTGAATTTATTCCGACATTTTCTTTGGAAAAATAGACGGGAAAATTTTAGAGTTAGGGAAGTGAAGAAGGAAAGGAGATGATGCAACGCCGAGATTTCCTATGTTGTTAAAAATTATGTAATAAACCCAAAAGTAGAGAGAGAGGAAGTGTGCTCTCTTTCGTAGAGTAGCCTTTCCATGCTTCAAAGCGCTTGATCTGGCGAGGCATATACGTTTTGTAGTGGGCAATTTCTTCAACCACTCCCATGTTTTCTTCCTGTTCTTCCTTTCACTCTCGTGGAACAAGTGAAATGACAACTTTGTCATTTTCATCATCTTTTCATTGATACCTGTTTTATTAAACTTTGAGATGGTCACCTTCAAGCTTCATAGGCTCCAAGGAAATGAGGAGGCTACACCTACAGAAGATACTTCGACGCTCAAGTCAATAAGAGTATAGAATATAGTGAGTATAGTGTAAATATGAGTTGAAAGTACTTCCTATGTTGTATTAGATGATCTTTCTATAGGGCGTAATCTGGTATATATATACCAAGTCGTAACATCTTCGTCTTTAATCATGATTCTGTCTTAATTGAGTGATTAAGGTTAATTGATTGAGATCCCTTAACTTGTGCTCCCTCATAACGTTAAATACACAGGTCGGAAAACAACCCATAAATATCCAACCATCGGGCTGGGCCCATGACCTTACGTGGCCTTAGCCTTAGGCGTAGGCCAATGAGGTTATAGCGAGTTGAAGGTCGGAAGATAAGTCATTTGTTATATTCCATCGGGTCACGTCCATGACTTTACATCCCCCCAGCCTCAAGCACAGGCCAATGAGACTAAAAGTCAAACTTACTCTGACGATCTTCAATCAACCTACATATCTCTTAACACCGGGTTTGACCCATTATGCTACAACACATTTTCATTGACACCTTTCTTTTTCTTTTTATAGATTCTAAAATTTGAAATACAATTTTAATTTCAAGTCTATAAGGTATTTATTTCCTGGATTCGAAAATACATTATGAATTTTAGAAATTTATCTAGAAAAAAAAATGTGGAGGTGGAAGAAGAAATTGCCTTTCTAGTGTGGTGATGCAAGGCAGAAGAACGAAAATGAGTGTGTTAGGGATTGGAAGAGCGTCTTCGGTTTAGAATAGTAAAAACACAATAGTGAATAGTTGATGTCTAAGAGGTTCAAACACTCCTCTTAAATGTTGTGTGTGTCGGACACTCGTATCGTATACCAACACTCGTACAACACGTATCAGTGAAAATGTCCAATTCAACAAATATTTGTTGGATTTTTGACAACTCTAGCACGATTCTAATGTAATTTTAGAAAAAAAAAATACATTAATTTTCTAAAAACTCAAACTTATTGTAGAAACCAATCATTTTGAACCAGTCATGAAAAAACATTTTTGCTAACAAAAAATGTGAAACATACTTGTGCATATAAATATTCATTGTCAATTTATATAATTCATGATTATATAATATATAGATCCGTATCTCCGTATTCTACATTTTAAAAGTTATACGTATTTTCGTGTCCGTGTCGCATTAATGTTTGTGCCGATGTATCTCCTACATAGATTGAAGTACAAAGTATTGATATATTTTATTTTAGTATAATAAAAAAAAGAGTTCATAAAAATTTAAATTTTGTTAATTTTATTTGAATCATGTTAATAATTAAGATAATTAAACATATAATTTTTTTCATATAATACTAAAAATAAAATATATTCATACTTATCGTACTAAAATAACTATTTATCCTTCAAATAATACTCCAATTGGGTGTGAAAAAATGTGATAATGAACGGCCGAGCAAACACGCTAACAGAAGTGGTTTTTTCTCATGAAGGGTGCAACAGAGGTTACATATAATCGAGGAAGGAAGTTTGGAATTATAATTGGAAATACTGTTTGCAGAAATCGAGATTGTGCGTGTGTTTGAGAGAGAGATCGTGGGTTCACACGATAAAGGTAAAGAATTTTAGAAATGAGTTCCAATATTTTAATCTCAACCCTGCATTTGTTTATGAATATATCAATGATTTAGATCAGTGCACCAAGTCTCAGGTCATGTGGAACACTAGAAAATCATTTTAAAAACGTAGGCATTTAATGAAATGAAATAGCAATTCTTTCTCGCAATTTAATTCTCTCATTATGTGAAATGAAAGCTTGTTAAAGCAATGAAGCCAAAATTGTTGTGCAAGCATTTGCATTACAAAAGAAAGTTGTATTACAGCATTAGCATCAATACCTTCTGTGCCAAAATAAATGAATCAATGATATTCCAGCCTTCCAAGATCTTTTATAGGCTTGATTATTGAAATCAAAGGAAACACATCAATATCTCAAAACTTGATAAGGGTCAACACTAAAAACTTACCGGGCTGGTCTGTAATATCCATATATACTGTAGTAGGTTTGTGCAAGAGTGAGTAGCAACAAGACAACAGCAGCAACCAAAGATATAATGGCCCAAGGATTACCGAAGTAATTGTGTCTCAAGCTTGCACACCAGGTATTCCATCTATGGTTGTAATACCGATTCACATCCTCAGACAATGGGGAAAGGTAACTGTTATTGATGTCAAACACAACCTCTTGGCATAAGCGGTTGAAAAGGTCTGCAACTTCAGCATCACTACCAAGCCAGTGCTCAATTATGCCACGGTAATGAAGGTATCCCACATCCTCTGGAGAGTTAATCAAGTTGTCCATGAAGATAATATAGGATGTAATGTCATTGCTGCAATCAAGATGACACTGCTCAAAGGCAATGAGATTCAGGAACAAAGACTTGGTACCATCGTGGATCAAGAGCCGTGGTATTCGCAGAATACCATCCTTAAATTTGATATCCCAGAAGCGATCAGTTTTCCTCTTCTTGAACTTGATTCCAGCTTCTTTAAGCTCTGTGACACAGTGTATCAGTTGTTGCCTCCGTTTATCAGCCACTCTTTGAGCATTTGACCTGCGTTTGATCCATATTCTTGGAACTGGTTGAGCTCCTGCGCGCAAAAGACTTCTCCTGAACACTTCCAAGCAGTGAAGACCTTCTTGATCAGATAAAGGGTCAAAGGTAATAGTGTTTCCAAGTGATGATTCCAATTTGTTTCTGTCACTTTTTGACATGGGTTCATCACTTGGCATCAAAGGGTCGAAGAACCTTAGTGCTAGAGCTCCAACCAGTCCTTTCATGTCTGGGTTTCCCAATTGAATTCCCAGAAGTCTGTCTAGTACAAAGAGTGGAAGCTGGTTTTCTAGCATGATCATATCCCTCTGAATGGAGTGCATTGATCCACGCATTGCGAAAACAGGATCATTCCTGGAATATCCAAGTTGCTTGAACCCTTCTGTGGCTCCTCTGAATAGCTCCAGCACAAAACAACCATCAAGGACAAGCATTTCCACGAACTCATTGCTGCTTAAACTAATTGATCCTTCATAACAGGAGCGAGCTCTTTCTTCTATCTCCTTCATGGAATCGAGGTAGATCCTAATGTCATGCTTGGCACGCTTAAGGACATGGTTAAGGGAACGCCATTTATGGCGATCCATTGGGCGAAGGCGCTTCTTGCCATGATGGTAAGGACCTATCGACACAATCTGCGGAGCAAAAGCTTTATCATCACCAGTACTATCTCTAAGGTAATGGGGGATTTTGTAGATTGATAGTTTGGACCATGAACTTGCTACATCATCTTGACCTGCCTGCTCTAGTTTTTCCTTGATGAACACCACCCATTCAGATCCTGGTGAGTTTGGTTCCTCCCGTGATTTTTCGCCATCTTCACTGATGACAACTTGCAATGATTCTGTAGGTTCCTGCTGAAGTTTGTCCTCCTGCTGCTGCTGCTGCTGGGGAAACTCTATTGATCGGTTCCCTGAATTAGGAGGAGAAGATGGAATCCCGGATTCCAAGGTTTCTCTGAGTTTAAGGGTGATGAGATACCAGCTCAAGAGCTCTTGGTTGAATACAGCTACCATTTCTTTAAGGGAATGGTGTTCTGTTTCTTGTCAATGACCTCTGGTGCTGCCAATTCATAGCCTGAAATGACCTTGACGTTTTCAATAGAATGTAGTAATTGACTTGAACAAATTGTGCAGCTCATATGGGACCCTTTTGGGCCTCATAACAACGCTTCCAATCTGTATGTAGCACGCCAAATTATGTTGGAAATACCCTTATCCTAAAATATGCTTATGGCATCAGATCATGAATAAAAGTTCACAATAATGAGAAACTATGGAATCATATGCACTTGCAAATTCCTACGCATACCATACACTATCACCCTTTTCACCCTTTCAACTTTACTGCTTCTTTTCACCCACTCTTAATTGCTATTTTTACTAGATTAACTTGCTAAATCATATTCCCAACCTATCATATTATACCAAACTACTGAGATTTTTATGGAGAAAAAATCACGTCTGAAACAAAGTTGTACGAAAGAAGTAAGGTGGGTGTGAGCAGGAACAAAAGTGGGGAAAACGTGAAAGAATTCAAAATTTGCGATGTCTCTCATTGTTCATCAAGCATTGGAGCATATCCCAATCTTAAATTCTAAACTATTCAGCTAAATAACTTTACAACAGAAACAATGAATATATAACTGTAAACCTCAATACAAAAGCATCTTACCAATCTTCTACTCACTAAATAATTTAAAAAGTGAAGAATGTTTTTGTAATTCCTAATTTTTCTCTATTTTTTTTAATTTATAGATTATTGTAATTATCATATTAATTTGAAAGTTAGGTGGAAGACTATAACTCTTATAGTTATAATGACTTAGATTCTCTCTTTAAATTTACTAGTGAATAAATATATCCTTGATTAAAGGAAAAGTTATTACATTGACCATCTATATATTTTTCTATAATTGTTGCCTAAGCTAGGTCATACCTACCTATATGTATTAAGAAAGAAACTTCATTATAAAGACCACGAGTAAGATTAACAATGTCTATTAGTAAATAACTCTTGAATCTTAATAAAGTATCAATGTGTCAGTATACAATCTTCTATTTTTAGTGTAAAAAAGAAACAACCTCATCATGAAAATTGCTAGCAGTACAATTTTTATTCACTTATTAAAAGATATTGGGAGCATATAAAACTACTATAGAATGCATGTTTTGATCTTCTATGCCTAAATGAGAAGAGAGGATACAGATATTAAATTGGTACCCCATATACCCTAAAATATTTATAACTTCAAAAAAGTAGTTAAACTTTTGACCTTGATATCAGCTTTACAGCAAACAACTTGCAGATTTAAATATGAGCATAATTATCCATGGCAGGCAAGAGAAAATGACCTCATTCCTCATTACCTGGTCAAGCTCTTATATTTCTGCTTTAATATTTAAACATGTGACTGTTTTCCAGGAATATTAAAAGATCTTGGTCCATGGCTAAACTAACAATCTCTTGCGTGAATTTTAAGTGAAGAAAATACCTAACTGTCACTGCTGAATTGTAGAAGTCTGAGTAAACACTGCTAAAAAATAAAATACATTCATTTAATACCACTACAATATAAAATATTTCTTTATTTTCTAATATAAAATTATAATATATATTATTAAAGTTAGTTGTTAGATGAGAACAAAAAGTAATCTTTTGTGGGATCATCAAATTAGAAGTTGGAACATCTATTATTTGAGAAAGTTACTAGCAAGCTTTTTTTTTTCTTTCAATTTCTAGAGTTCTGCATAAAATAACAGGGAATCAAAGTATTCGCAACTTTTCAAGCAAAATAATGTGGAAATCCTAAAACTAGAATATTCAGGGTGTAGGTAGCGTTGTTTCCAAAAACATAAACTTCAGTGTTGTGTTTGTTTCTAGTTTTTACTGTGACAAAGAGAGAAGGACGTAAATCTATGTGTTTGTGGAAACAACATAAACTTTAGTGTTCTGTTTGTTTGTTTCTAGTTTTTACAGTTGACAAAGAGAGAAAAACGCAAATCTACGTAGCAATTGATGTGAGTGAAAATGTGAGCATAGAAGAGTGAGAATTTACCTTTTCTTCATCCTCCAACGTGTCAAGTGATTTGTCGAGAAAGTTATAGTAAAATGTACTAGAATGTACTCATTTACTATGTTGTCTTTGAATATTTTGAAGGAACCCACGTAATCCTCTGTCACCTTCTTTCGCCGCAACTTAGAACCTTGTCACGGTACCAATGGTTCCTGCGTCGCAAGAAGCTGCGGAGCAAAGCTTCAATTTGGTGAGTGTGAGATGGAGCTGTTGGAATAAGGGTTTGAGTGGCTGAATTGATCAACGAAACGATTCGAGTACGAGAACATAGTGTTTATAAAAGAGTACTAATTATTTCACATGGGTTAAATTATATATTTTCCAATGCCCTTATTATTTTACAAAAATATCACTGTCACGTTAGGCACTTAAAAGAAGTTGTATTCCGGCACATGGAAAAAATTAAAAAATTATTTTCAGTTTATAAAATTATGAATATTAAATTTATTTATTTCTATTTCATAATTTTAAATATTTTAAATATTGATGATTTTTCACCTAAAACTTTTTACAATTATAAAAGTTTGATTTGTTTTAATGCAAACACAATTATTTTTTCATAAATTTTTATTTTCTAACAATTTGACATAATCTATATTTTATTTGCAACAAAGTTCTAAAAACAATCTTTTAATTACAAATAACTAAAATGCATAAATAAAAAAGTTATATACTTTTTAAATATATTTATATAAATATAATTTTGTGTATTATTTTTATGACAACTTTTCATATTTCGACAAGATTAAATAATTATATATTTTTCAAAAATACTAATTAAATGGTTGAAAATAATTTACAAAATTTTAGTTAACCAAGTAACTCATATTTCATTATTCATAAATTTTGAATTACAATATTTTATTATTCATAAATTTTAAATTATAATAATAAATTTGTAAACTTAAATTTCAAATTTTTAAAAAAAAAAAAAATCTCTCAATTATCGTATCAGACTCAAATAAACTTTATTTACAAAATCATTATAAATTACCTAAATTCAAACATACCCACTTTCTTCATATTTTTTTATTAACTTCTCACACATTCACGCTCTTAATTTCTCATAATGTATTTCTAAATATGAAAAATATTTTTAGAGACAATGTTATCATTTCAACCAATACCATGATCATTGTGTCAATTCTCAAAGTCATTATCAAATAGGAGATTATAAAATCACCTGATCTCACATAGCCATGATATCTTTTTTTCTTTCCCTCATTATTGTTACAATTATAAACAAAATTAATTATAATTAAAATTTCAATTTAACTTTACGTGTGCATCATATTTGTTCTTGTCGGTTGACTCGATTGCCCTCGTGCCTCTAACGACAATCACACGCCCGATTCTCTCTGCCTTGGTTCGTGCTTTCCTTCGATCGAAACACTCTGTATCTATAAAGACGAAGGGGGTCCTAGAGGCCGTTTGCATTCCGACACTCAAGTCAATACTGGGGCCAAGAAACAGAGAAATGCGTGTAATAGTTCTAGTC
This sequence comes from Phaseolus vulgaris, assembly GCF_051622355.1. Lineage (NCBI taxonomy): Eukaryota > Viridiplantae > Streptophyta > Magnoliopsida > Fabales > Fabaceae > Phaseolus > Phaseolus vulgaris. The sequence continues at coordinate 1,925,252 of NC_143499.1, forward strand.
TCAAGAACTGCGTACCTTGTGGCTTTTCTTACTACCCTTTATATAGTTTAGGGTTTCCGCTGTTTCCGTTACCCGCATTTAGGGTTTCTGATGGAATACTCTTGCGTCACTATTACTCAATCTTAGAGCAATCTAGCGTGTAAGACTCCCTTACTGGAGTGCAACCTCTAATGGAATGGCCACCTGGGTACCAACTTGTGCACCTAATCTCTGGAGCCATCCGTCCTGGGGTGCCCTAACTGTTCACGGGTCATGCATGTACTTTGTCCTTGGAAAACGTAACTCTAACGGGCCTTAGCGCCTCCAGTTGTTCTTTACTTGTGCTGCGTCTGAATGATATTACTGCTAACTGATGTGGTTTTTGGAACCCACCTTTCGTGGTCCAATTCAACTGTTTGACTGGCCGATGTCCGATGTTACATCGATCTCACTCTGTTGCCGAGGACACATCGGCCTCACTCTGGTGATCGACATCCGACCACTAGTCGGCACCCTGACCCGTGCCACTTGTGAGACACTGGTTCATACCGCTTGTAAGACCCAGCTTACGCAGCCCACCATTACTGCAGTCAACAATGTTCGATGACTGGTCAGTACAATATTAAATTAATAACGTATAAAAAAATTGTCTATTGATTTAAACAATTTTGTTTGAAAACATAATATATTCATCATTACAATAAATGTATATATCTCGTCATACATTTTACTTTCTCAAAATATGCAACATCATATTTCTTTAACAATACTTTTTTTATCAGTGTGTTTTAAATTTTATTTAAATTTTAAAAATATTGTACAAGAAGCCTACTCGTTTGAAGCAAATTTATTTTATAAAAAAAATCTCCATTTTTTCCGTAACAAGGAAGATAATGTAATTCGGTGATATTTAATTAGTATTTTTCATGTTAGGAATTTGATGGATTTTGTGCAACTTTTTAATAGAATGTATAAGTGTTGTACTTATAAAATAATCTTATCCAAATCATGCCTTCCTATTTTTTAATTATACAAGTTCATATAGTTCCTTCTACTTGGGAAACCATATAGCCATTTTTATGCAGAAAGAATGTATTTAAGATGAAATTTTTCTAAACTAATAGATAGATCGCTGTCTCCGTATTATTAAATAGTGTAATTGTAGTTTTGAGTATATCATTCAAACATAAAATAAAATAAAAAACAACTATGAAGACAATGTCAGTGAACAAAGGATTAGTACAACATATCATAAAATTCCACAACATTGATTTTATTTCTTTATATTTTTTTAGTTTTTATATTAATTATTATAATTTTAAATTTATATAAAAATTTATGGAATTCTTTTAACTCTTATGAATTCATGAAATTCTTTACAATGTTTTAAATTCTTACAAAATATTTATATATAGTGATATTCAACTAGAATAATTAGATTTCCTAAGGCCATAAAAAAATACACAATTGCATTTAATTGAGATTTTTTACAAGTTATAAAAAGTAAGATGACATAAAAAAATTATACAAACTTTAATGGATTAATTTTAAAATTTTTATTAAATTTCATCATTTAGCACTCATCAATCAAACTCATTGAATCCCTTAAGAATTTTTTTAGACCTTCATTCTTTTCCGTCAATTATCAATCCTCATCATTTGACATTACAAAATAATAAAACTCAACAATAGAAACTATCAATCCTCATCATTTGACATTACAAAATAATAAAACTCATTTTCAAACATTGTTGAAATCCAATAATAATAGAAACGAAAAAAATGTTATTATAATAACTAGTACAACAAATTATGAAATTTAAAAAACCACTTATTAAAAGATTTAACACTTTATATTAATCTTACTTCTTTTCAATCCAAGTTTTATAATTTTTAATTATTTTTCATAAACTCCTGTAATTTTGAATATTCTCTAAAAACTTAAAATTATTTCCAATCTCATTATTACAAACAATAACTTTCAAAATTCTAAATTTTTACTATATGCATACATTATAATGTAAACTAAAAAAATCTTAAGCATAAATAAAACTTCTAAAACATCAATAACTCCGAACATTCATGAGAAGTGACAAAATTTGCCAAAAAAAGTAAAAAACTATGTCAAATGATCTTTTAAAATCTTAATTCAATGCACCACCTTATATTCAATCCAATACAACCTTAAAATTGAATACAGGCTTCCAGCAAGGCATCATAACAAGTTGGTATTACCTTTCAAGCTTTCAAAAAAGAGAAAAAAAATGAATATAAAAAATGGGTGAAATCAGACTCAGCAGAGACCTTCATAAAAGTTACGTGTTACCAACGTATGCAAGAGTAGCTTTCTCCATTTGATCAATGCAAATTCTTGTTGCTGAAGGCCAGCAGTCATGTATTCACTACTGGGTAGTAAATTCCTCCGATGTACAATGGTTAACATCCCTGTTTAGTTTTGCTCGGAATGTGTAGAGACTTGCATACCTATCACTTTGGTGTCATGCTTTCTCTTACTTCTACTGCGCCGGGATCTAGGCGTTTTAGTCCTTGTAGAGGGCTTGTTTGTCTGCTCTTGTGTACCAATCAACACTTTGTCATTATTAGATGGGAGCTCAGGAGGAGTATCTGGCCATGGAGTGCGTTTTGATGGGATAGTGATGTCCAAAGGAGGGTCAATTATCCATCTGCATAAAGTCATAGAGTTGAATCATTTAGTCAGTTAGGGATATGGACAGAAAATATGCTAAAAATTATTATGCTTAATCTTGGGGATACATAAATACATGCACTATCTGTCGGATGCCACATCATAACTTACAACCAGAAAAATCTGCATGATATGTGCCGAAATAAACAACTCCATCATTTCCGGAGAAATTTTAGGGTCAAACAGGTTTTTGAATACATTTCCAGTTTTTGTTTCTTAATTTTACACAAAACTACACAGGTCATGTTATTTTTACAGTACTTTCTGTACTAGTCAAACGACAAAGATATTTCGGTAATTGTTTGGGAAAACAGTATATTCATATACAATGATAATTCACATATTAGACGAATAGCTTTAGTTTATCCTGGGAAGAACAAATTTCAGAAGCCAGAAAAGAAAAGAAGACAAAGAAAATATGGTGCCGCTTTAAACAACGCATGTTATTGCTTTCGTGTGATGTCCTGAAATGTTAAGTTTTCAGGTTGCGCCAATGGTGGAACCAAAGTCTCAATGTTCCTTTTTCCAGTTATTGATTACGTAACCTTTGGACAGTTCTTAAATCTAAGGATACAAAGATCCCAATCGAGGCATTCCCAACAAATGCTTGAGATGTCATTGACAAGAAGGAATCCGACTAATAGACGTTAACCAACAATTACAATCTAACAAACCAGAGCATTGTAGCTTAGTCGTACTTTAAATGATTTTGATACCTTCCTAAGAATTGGATTTTAAACTTAATCCAACCTTACAAAATCTGTTTGTAAGGTGAGATTTACACCTACTCATATTTTTATTTTTAGAAGATGACAAGATGCCTGTAATGGAAACTCTCTCTCAACCATGCTTCCCTGTTTCAACACTTATATTTAGTAACGCCTTGAAGACAACCAACACCTACAGAGAGAGTCTTCTAGACTATCTAAAAGATTATCCCCTGTATAAGACAAGCAAGAAGAAAAAAGAAGCAAACTTTGTGCCCAATGACATTGAGTCTTTCAGTTTCTCACTATACCCAGTGAGATACGTTTCAAACCAGGATGAGAAATCTTAACAAATATGATAATATAGAAAATCTATAAAAATTCTGGCACCAACTTGGCAGCAGTTTACCTTCTACGCTACATTCTGCTTACCTCAGTCTTGCCTGTATCATATTAGCTGGTGATTCAGTAGAATTTAATTAAGCCATAAAATTACTGATCGTCGTAGAAAACAAGTCTACACTCTACATCAATCTATGCCCAAATATCAATGCAAGATGCAGCTATTCCTAATAGGATAATTCTATGCACAGAAATATAGGTTCGCATTAAGCACAAAACTGGTAATAGGCATTGTTCTTTGGGTTTGACATCCTAACAAACACATTTAAATCTCTCAAATGTTCAAAATTGAAAAATATCCCAGATATCATGCCGAAAATTAAAAAAAAAGAATGCCAGACAGCACATGGAAATTGCAACTTAAGACCATCAGAAATGAAAACTCCAAAATGAAGGAGAGTACTCACTGAGAAGGAAATTTGCTGTCTGTGCGGGCTTCAACGCGTAGCCACCAAAGCAAAACGTGACGTCCACAGTTCCCAAGCGGCTCTACCATGGACGTGCTCTTGAGCAAGGACAATGGACTCTCTATCCCTTCATCAACCCCATCCAATTCATCAAGATCCTTAACCCACTCTGGCTTATCATCAACATCCTTCCAAACCAACCTGGAATTCAACACAAACCCAGACCACTCGAGCTTTGTTGGCAGCACAGGTGCCTTATCATCAATATAAACCGCACTCCTCCCTGTATAACGCAGTGAATTGAAGGTGTGCCACCCAACCAACTTATCCGTGGCATTACAAGCAGGACCCTGCACAGGCATAACCGCACCTTCCTCCTCCATTTGAACCATGGATGAAGAGTCATCCGAATGAAGCAATATTCCAACCGAAACAGCTCCAATCCATTTCACATTCTGTGCTTCATCAAACAACTCCATACTATGCATATTACTATCATCAGCAAACACCACAACTCCATCCAGCTTCTCTTTTCTCACAACTCTGTTCAAAATTAACCGAATGTAAGTAACTCTTCATGATGCATTTTCACTGTATTCTGTGATTATGTCTCGCGCACTAACAAAAACAACACTCCATAAAGTTTCTACACTCAACATAACAATAATAACATCAATCGAGTAAAAGGAGGTAGCAAAAGTTAACCTCAAAGCATGAAGTCGCATCCGAGACTCGAGTTTATGCCTAGCATCCCACGAATTCGGCATTCGTTCAGAAAAGCCAACGTGGAAAGTTCTGAGGCCAGACTTGGCAATAATCGAGGCGGTTTCGTTGGTGACTCCGCCGGCCTCCACCACGATCCACACCAGATCGTACGGAACCAGCATCAGCGCGTGCATCACACCCGTCAAGTGCAGCGTCTGGAACGTACGAACATACGTCGGCGTCACCGCGATCACCGTCCTAGGGTTCTTCACTCCGAACAGCGACCTCTGCTCCCTCTGCACCCGCTCGATTATGCGGTGCGCCTTCATCACCTCCACGGGATCCGGGTGCGGCCAAGGCCGGATTCGGATCCCGTGCCGCCCGACCACCACACGGCTCGCGGTGCTCACAGCCGCCGTCCGGTTCGCCGCCGGAGGAACGTTAAGCGGGGCCTCGATTTCAGTTCCGCCGCGGAAGGGAGCGGTGTAGAGGCTGGTGGAGAACAGGAAGAAGAAGACTAGGCGGGAGAAGCGGAAGCCAAGGACGAGACTGACGAGGCAGCATAGACCGTGGATTAGCAGCCAGAAAATCGCCGCCGGTGACTTGACCGCGCCGTCGCCGGACGAATCGAGCTGCGCGGATCCTCTGAAGCTGTTGGGGCGGCGCGTGAGGTAGCTCTGCTGCAACGCGGAGAGCTTCATTTTGTCCCTGTCTCTAAGTCAAAGAAAGAATGTTTGTGACTTCAAGTGCCAACACTTACACTATTATATGTTTTGATTTCATTTTATGATTCAAGTTCATAATAGATAAGTAAGAGGCTTGTCGGTTAGAGATGGTGGTTGGTTTTCCTTGCTGGTGGCTTTAGGTTGGTGCCTCTCTCTCATTTAATCATTCATCATTTCTTTGGGTTTAAGGATAAACCGCTTCCTTTTCTTCCTTTTTCTTATTTTAATTATTCCAATTCGGACACAATTAATTCTAAATAACTAAAAACACAAATGCTACAATTCACCACACTCTTCGCGTGGTATATGGTCAACGTTATAACTTCATCCTAAGGTTATTTTCAAAACTATGTTGAGCACAATCCAAGCAACTCAAAACTAATAAACAAACAAAATTTATGGATAAAAATAACAGCTAGCCACATTCAAATTAATTACTTGTTTCTATTTCCGTTTCTTATAGGAACCAAATGTTTGGAACTCTTTGTCTTTTATCTGATCTTTTTTGTTTTCTTGCTATAATGTGTATCCAACACCCTAACTGAAAGCTTCCCTGCATTTTCACTCAACTTCCATTTCTTACAATTACAAGTTCTGGAAATTTCCCTATTTTTTGTTCTTTCCAAATTCACGATCTTCATGTAAATTGCAACCCTTGTTCTGAAATTAGGAGTGGTAGTGGTAAAGGGTTAGTTGAATTGGAAGAGAAGCAGTAGAATGTCAAAATCTGCTAAAGCTATAACGTTAGACATCTAAATCAAAACGATTATGTCGTGTCTCTCTATGTTTTCCATGTTGGTGTGATCCAATAATTATCCCATACGCATAACTTTATCCTTCAAACTTCTAACACTTTCACAAACGTCACGTTGCGATTTACACATCTCTACTCTTTTCGTATTTCCCTTTTCCCACTGTAATTTTTGTGTCAGTTCTTAATATGGGTTCCAAATTCCACGGAAAGGTTTGCGCAATGAAAACAAAATTTTACCTTAGCCTAATTTTGCCATCTTCTTACACGTAATCATGCAATGACGTTTCATTGGCTTTCAAAATTGGAAGATGAAAACAACAAATGTGGTTGGTAAGTTGTGATATGTCAAAATCATTGGTAGCCACAACAATATGCTTGCAAACTAAGAAATTCTTCTTACCTCTTATGAACTCCTCATATAAATAAAAACCCGTCTTCTTATTAGCTACTTCACTTGATTACTACATTTCACCATTAATTCATGCATGTACCATTATATAGTTGTTTAGTTGTGGTGCCTTTGAATGAGAATAATATAGGTCATAAGAAAAAAATTGAAGGATGAGGATATTGGGTATGAAGCAAAGATCAATTGGGTTTGGTGAAATCATTGAACTCAATCATTAGGTTCTTTTATAATTTTTATTTAAAAAATCATTATACTTATAATTGGTGTGCAACATGATAGAATGAAAACTTAATAATTGCAAGCGTAGATGTAGGTTGCAATTGATGACTGAACATGTTAAATCTTATATTGTTTATTTTTCTACAGTTGATTCGTGATTATATGTGTTGCTTTCCTACGTTTTTTTATAAGGATAATCTCAACAATAATTAGTAAGAAAATCATAACCCTATAATCCCACTAAAAGTCTCTAAGTTTTATTTCTTTCAATCTATTTAATTTAATATATTATCTGCTAAACATATTAATAGGCTGAATTAATTTAATTTTTCCTAAATTTGTCGGTCAATTTTTTATTTATTTATTTTATGAATAATTAAACTTTATCGATATATATAATTGATTACTTTACTTAGATCTCTTTTCTGTATTATATTTAGGAAAATCAAATATAATATTACTTAAATTAATAACTTACGAGTGAGCGTAGTTTTCAAGAGGTCCTGAACCAAATTAATTAATGCATGAGTTAACAGTTTTAAATATAAACAATATTCAGCTCAATTAACTAAAGTAAAATAAAAAAATATGAAATTTCTTCTTTAGTGTTAACTAAATATATATTAACTGGAAGTTGAATGGAGTGCATTGATTGTAAAAGTGATTGAGTGTTGAAAATTAAAAAGAAAATCTGTTATTGCATAGAATATTAAACTTTGAATAGACATTAAATTTAGCATTAAAACAAATATTATATTAAATTTAACATTAAAAACATATATTATATTAATTACATTGAACGTTCATAATACTATCCACTCTAAACCTGTACCATTCCCATTCCAAGGATTAAATTTAAATATCAGAAGCTAGTTCCTGATTAAAAAAAAAACTATACAAGCCAATTATTCACTCTTAATCTCATTTAAATAATAAATAAATGATGTCATTTGTTCAATTATTTATACTTATTCAATTGATTTTTTATTTCATTTCTCTTTTTCCCTCTATTTTTATAATTATTTTCACATCAACAAAGACAGTATACTCAGAGCATGGGCCATTAAATTTTTCAAAATGAAACATTAAAATTTTATTTAGATTTAAATATGTTTTTATATCGAACTGAGCCGTAAAGTTTTGATTTTGATTCTTATAAAAAGAATTCTCTATTTTTTATTCATATAAAATTTAAAATTAGTGTTTTAGTCTTTATGCATTTTTTAACATATTATGAGTGTAAGTCAATCTACCCTCAATTCGCATTAATTTTTTTATTGTTGTATGATATTATTTGTGGATTAAATATTACTTGTTATTTTCATTCATTATCTAATCAATGTCAATGTTATAGTAAGCCCCATTAAACATACAAATAATGTGGGCTATTGAAGTCACACACATTTATATACTCAGTTGAACCCAAATATTCTTTTCATATATTCAGATAAATTGCTTTTTTTTTAATCTGGTTTTGAACTTATCTTTCGAAAAGGATTTTTTTATTTTATTTTATTTTAACTTGATTTTATCCAAACAAAAGTTCGTTTACGAATACGAATTGTTGTCGTTTTCTATCTTCTAAATTATGTAATATGATTCGTTGATACTAATTTAAAACTTTAACTAAATTATTTAATAGATTGTGTAATGTAATATAATAAACGGACGTGTGTGATGTTTAATCCCGTAATTATTACATCACTAAATGCAGATTTAATGTAGTTATCATTTGAATTACCATTTAATTTTTTAAATATTTGGTAATACTAGATATACCTTTTATACTATTAAAAGATTTAAAGTAATATACCTAAGGATATATTTGTTTTCCTTCTTCTCTATAGGTGTTATTTAGATAGTAAGTTCCTCTTATTCTTCCTTTATTCTAATTCTCATTCTTCTTCCCTTCTCAAAAACTTTTGAAATGGAATCGAATTGAAATATCAAAAAGTAGATCAAAACCTAATTGGAATTATTTTGATGTTAGTAAAAGACTTAATCGGTGGGTTTTACAATCAAAGGAGACAAAAGAGTTCTTCTAGGTAGTCATTTTTATTGTTTTTTTTATAGTTCAATTGGTTGTTGATTTATGTTCGTTTGAACATGTACCAAGTAATTGGAAAAGTTTTATGTTAATTTTGAGAGATTAATGAGGTTGGGAGTGGGGTGGATTTTGGTTCACAAGAACCTTAAAATCATGAGTTGCAAACTTGTCCTCCATGAAAAAAAATCAAATACTCAAATCCGTATCCATACTTTTTATATTTCAAATCCAATTCAATCAATATGATTTACATTAAATAACAATTGAATTTTTTCAAAATCAATTTTTTCTATAAAAAATAATTTTTTTTAGTTTTGGTTTTCTCATTTTAAAGTGTTTAAGTTAAGAATTAAACTTTGAACTTAACTCAATCTTATAAAAAAAAAGTTATAATAGGAGATCCACATCCTATAATTTGATATATCTCATTTACTATTTATAAATCTCATGGTCAATTCAATGAAAATTAAAAGAATGACACCTACAAATAATAATCATTGATTTTGTATCGAGGTGTGAATGACATATACAAGCATGTGCTGGATAAACTTGTAAGTTAAAAGAGCTAAGTAGATTATCAACCTAGTTTTTGGAGTTTTCATAGTAACTAATAAGACTATGGAATGTGGGTGAATCCCTATAAATATAAAATATTTTAAAACTCTGAAAAAATTATTTTTTGGAATAACACACATTCTTCAATGATCAAATATAGATCTTATATGAATGATGAAAGGATGCAACTATAGGAGGGGAAAGTTTATATTTGTTCATAAAGTGAAGAATCTCCCAAAAGTTAAGTTTACCTATATTATATATTATGTATAACATAATATAAACATATATAAACAAATAAATTGTTGTTGGATATGATCAAATCAAATGTGGTAAGGACAATTTACATAGTAAAGTTCCAATGAGTTTTTTGTTTTTTCAATAGTTATGCATAAAAAGCAATTTAGGACATTTGTAGTTTTTTCCCTATAAATATTCCCTCATGGAAAAATCCTTTTAACTACTCTATGTACCCCAATACCAGGTGATTTATAACTTTACCATTTATTATTATTATTATTATTATTATTATATTTTAAAGTTATTAGGTTGTATTTTTTTTATCAGCAAGTTATTAGGTTTATGTTAATTGTAGAGGTTTATGTCATCAAAGATGATGTTACCCCTTGTTCAAACAATATTTTATTAATTACTAATGTAGCTAATACTTTTTATTTTAGTTTTAAAATTAATAATGAGTATTGAGCTATATAATATATAAATAATATATTCAAACGTTATTATAACTTAACTCGTATAAATGAAATATAAAAAATAAATGAAAACTTGATAATTATACAATTGTTAATGTTATTCTTAAATTACAATATTTTTAAAGTTATCTAATCTTATAAATAAAATGCATAATTATTTAATATCTATGGTAGATAGTGTATGCATATGAATTAATCATTTATTATATCCAAGTAATTTAATTTTTAATATGGAACCATATAACAGAAAAATATGGAGTTAGAGAATGTTCAAATGTAGATAAGAGATACAAAATTTGTATTTTAAATTTTTTTATATAATAAATCTTATATATATACGTATATTTTTTATATTAATTATAGTAACAACAGTGGATCATTGCTCTTCACAAACATGTTTTATAAATTAGGGCCAAACTAAACTTAAGTTTAATTTAAAAAAAAAAACGAATCTTAACATATATTCTTAACACACAAAATTTGCACTCCATGGACGGAAAACGACTTTGTCTAACATTAAGTCATAATCATGTTATTCACTCTTGTACTCATTTGAATAAATACAAATAAACCTACTCATATTTATTTAACAATTTATATTTATTTAAATTAAAAAAATCCTTTTGTTTTTCCTCACTCAGAACATTGACCACTGAAGTACAACTTGCTCAATGCATGAACCACTCATTTTTTTTAAATTTAATCATTAAGAATTTATTTATTCGTGTCCATTTTAAAAAAAAAAAGTATTTTTGTTATTTTATTAATAAAATAATATTTACATAGCAATAAAATTACTAATTTTACTAAGAGGTTAACTTTAAGTTTAACTCAATTTTATAAAACAAATGAGATTTATACCCACTTATATATTATGAAATTTCTTAGATGATATGTTTTTAGATGGAATAGTTTGATAAGTTTAAAAAACTTTTATTATATAAGATTTTAAAAAAATCTGATATTTTTAAACTTAACTCAATTTTATAAAATTAACATTAAAAATTACATCTATCAAATATTCTTATATTTAATTGAGGTAAAATTTCGAACAAACTTGTTTTTCATTAAAAATAACATAAAATATTTTTGAAAAGCTATAATTTATATTCTTAAAAGTTTTGTAATTGTTTAAATATTATTAAGTTTTTACACTTTTAATAATTGTTGTTCCAATTGATAAGTAAGCCCAGCTATAACAGATGAACGCATGTCAATGTGGGCTAATTGACGTACACATATAGTTGGACCCAATCAGAACACGCACACATGTCCAATTACAAATGGAATGAGCCATGTAAATTGGTTGCATTTTTTTCGAATATGGTTTTCAACTTGTCTCTAGAAAATATTTTTTTTGTATACTTAATCCAACGTGATTTTCTCCAAAAAAAAAAGGTTATTATATATAAATTATTTTTATTTAATTATTTAGTACACTTGTATCTTTTATAAATTATTTAATATAATTCACTCATACGGATTTAAAATTGATTGTTTAATATAAGTTAATTATTTAATAGATTGTGCAATTTAACAGGCGGACATATATTTGCATCACTAAATATTGATTAATATATTTATAATTTGAATTACCCATTTAGTTTTAGAAATATTAGCTGATACTAAATCTAATTTTGTTCAGTGAATGTAAGATCTTACTTTTGACTCTTTTTTTATTAATTTTAGTTTTGATTAAATTTTTATTATTTTTCCTAACTTACTAAAGAATAAGACTGACATAACCTATGTTTAATGTTATTTAAGTTACAAGTGAGCTAACTTAGTAATACAAGATACGAGATTTTAAGTTTTTTATATAACCTAATCTTCACATATAACCTACTAGAATGAGACCCTTCTATTATTAATTTGTTAATACTGGTATACTATTATTTGAAAATAAAATGAACTAATTTATATTTATAAACTATGACATCAATTTATTTTAAATTTAAATTATATTATATTAATTATTGTTATTATGAGTGTTATCTGCAAATTATACTGTAATAATTTTATTCTAAGTTCGAAAAAAACCTATTACATTAAAATACTATTGATATAATTATACTTTAATCTTCAAATTTTAAATTATATCTCTATAATTTATATCAACTTAATTCATTGAACGAATAAATATAAAGTGATTTTAATGCGTGCATACGAGTTAAAGTGCTTGTATAAGCTTATTTCCACTATCCATAAATTCTAATTCATGTATACTCTTATCTTTCGCCCCTTCTCTATTTATTTCCATTTTTATATTTTGAATCTTTATTTAAACGTATCAGTTCATCAGTTTTCATAAAAAAATCACTTTTATTACATAAAAAAACATATTTTCACACAACTAAAATAAATAAATAAATATTAGTTCAAATAAGGAATGCTTAGAAATGAAAATATGGATTTTTGGTATATTTGACTCCAAGTGGCATTCATTAAGAAAAACAAAATACGATTGTTATTCAAATAAAAAAAATATTTAAAAATCTGCTATATTATAATTCGTTATCATCTCTTGATTTTATTTTATTTTATCTTTAATTAACTAAGTTGGCTATAATGTATTTGGATAAGAATTTTAATAAAATAATTCAATCTAAATGAAGTTTTATGATAAAATGTGTTATTTGAGTAAAAATGTAGAATTTTATTAAAATAATTGAATTACTTAAAATTAGATAATTTCAAGTTTCATCTAATAAATACAATAAAAGTTTGAAAATTTTCGTATTCCCAAAATAAGGTTTCTTTTATTCATATACTTTTATTAGCTTGATTTTGATTGAGACTTCATTAATTTATTCAAGACTAATACATTATTGTTGGTTTGATTGAGATTATGGTATCACAATGTCAAAAATATATCAAGAAAAATAGTCTAAAAATATTTTTAATATTGATGTTTTAGAATTATTAACCATTATTTAATATTTAGACATTTTTTACATTTAATGATAATTGAAATGTCTTATTTAAATAAAACGTAAAATTGAATGAATTTGAATTGTTTTATTAAATTAAAATATTAAAATGTGGTTGACAATATTTTTAAAATTGTGATTTTTTTTAGTTGAAAGCAAAGGGAAACTTATTCACATTGTTGGCACTATATATTGAAAGGTGTTAGTAGATTTGTGTACAAATAGGTAGCATTAATAAAGAGGGGTACGTGGCTGGTTCATCTTGCCACAATGTCACCTTCATTCAAAGAATTTTCATACAATTTAACAATTCTTCATAGTTATCACTTTTCTCTTTCAAACGTGCTTTCTCATCGCATTCTTTTGACAATACTTCATACAAAAGTGGGTCAATCAACTACGACATTCAATGTTGTCTCTTCGTTCATGCAGCCATGTTGCATCCTTATAATTATTCAAATTTTGATTTTTTTTTATATATTTCAATATTAGTTTTATAGTTTTTTGTCCTCAATTTTGGAAGTTTGAAGGAAGCCACGTATATAATTTATTTTATTATTAAATAAAAACAGCTATGATAAAAATGGCACGTGAATGTCCTATTCCTTTCCTGAGTGATATGAAAATGTCAAAATTATCGTCTGTTGACTTTTGCAGACTCTTGTTTCAGCAGAGGCACATGTGCTGTTTTTTTTCATGAAAATTTTGCAAATTTTGAGATTTTCTTTTCCTTTCGATTCTATGATGCTGCTGTTATTTTTTCATAATAACGACAACCTTAAATCACGGATAGAGATACAATACAATGCTTCAAAATTTGCTGTAACCGCATAGTTACTGAAATTCACGTACCACTTAAGTCAACTACCTCATGTGCTTTATTCATCTTCTTTTTTTTTAATCTATTTTTCTAACGTATAATGTTCTATATGATAAGCCAAATTAATTATCAACTAAATTATATTATTTATTTCAATTTTTAAATGAAATTACATTTTCTTATCCACACATAACTATTTTTAATTGTTTCACACGTATTATATTGGCCTTTCGTATCTATATCGACATGTATATTACATATTTTTAATATTTAAAGTTTTAAGATATTGTAAGAATAGCTATTTTTTTTTATAAAGTTTTCATGTTAGATCTTATTATGTAACTTGACATCTTAACTAAACTAACACCTCAAGTAATAACAACATCTGCTATCACATGAAAAAAAAATATTATTAAAAAAAATAAAATAAAACGTGTTGTTAACTTTAAACTAATTAATATACTAAATACCAACTCTCTTCAAATAAATAATTATTTTATGTTAACACTAATCATTGTAGTATAAAACATACAAATGTGTTATAATAAAAAAAACATATTAACAATAAAAATTTAATAAAAAATTGAAACATTAGAAAGTATTTTTTAACCTTTTTACAAGAAAGTACGAACAAAATATGTGATGTATAAGATTTGATACAAATAGGTAGACATATATACGAGTTAGAATGAGAAAAACTAACTTTTGAATATTTATTTGTTATCTAAATATAAAATTTTATTTTATTGAACCATTATAAACGCTTATATAACATTCAGCTTTTAATTTTTAAAAGTAATATAATTTTTATGATTCTAAATGGATCATACAGTAGCTATTCATATATTCTTGGAAATCTATAATTAGAATAGTTGTACTGGTACTAACGGTTTTGAGAGAGAATTAAAAGACCATGATAGTTTCAACATACCACATTTTATATTATCATTTAACAGCTATAGATACTATTGTTTTATTTTAAAATGTTATTTGTATTTATTTTTGTTAGTTAAGTATAATACTTTATTTTTTTAAAAATTGTAAAGTATATATAAGAGAGAAAAATGATGTGAAATGATATTTTTCTATAATGAAGTTAATCTAATAATTGTTGGAAGTTGATGTGATGGTGCTAATCAAATTAAAGTCTCTTTTTAAAATAAATTATTTATTGTTGTTGTTGTTTTTTTTT
Organism: Phaseolus vulgaris; assembly: GCF_051622355.1. Lineage (NCBI taxonomy): Eukaryota > Viridiplantae > Streptophyta > Magnoliopsida > Fabales > Fabaceae > Phaseolus > Phaseolus vulgaris. Next base: position 1,940,523 of record NC_143499.1, read on the forward strand.
AATAATATTTTTTTTTATGTAATAGTAAATGATTGTTGTCACCTGAGGTGATTGTTATTAGTTGAAGTGTTAGTCTAGCTGAGATGTCAAGTAACATAGTAATGTCTAATATCAAAGTTTTTTATAATAAAATAAAAAATAAAAAAAATAAAAATATTGTTGTTTATTACGAATGATAAAGTTTAAATTTATTTGGAAAGTAGTACTTATAGCTTTATATTTAACTTTGATCTTTCAAATAAAGAAATTAAATATTCATAAATTCATTAATAATTAATATTTATATCTATATATCTATATATAAAGGGATTATTTTCTTTAACTGTTCTTTTGGTGTTTATCAATTTTACCCTTATATTAATATTTGTTTTATTATTTTATCTTGGACATTTTAGTCAGTTTATTGTTTTTTTTAAGAATTTAATAAATAATTATTCTTATAATTAATTGGGAAACTGTTTTTCTTTTATAAAGGGATTCCTTTTAATTGTTTTTTTTGTGTTTATCAATTTTACTCTTATATTGATATTTATTTTATTGTTTTATTTTGGACATTTCAGTCATTTCATTATGTAGTTTTTTTTCCATATCTCTATCTCTCACGTGGAAAAATGTGTGATCCTATTTCTCACGTACCCTACTTCCCATTTTCTCTTCTCTTTCCTTTTCTCTTTCATGTAAAACATACTTTTATTCTCACTTTTTCTATGTTTTGATTAATCTTTGCGGAACTCTAATTTGATACTTTTCTTATGAAATTGTAATTGAAGTTTGTGACTTGATGAAGGGGAAGGACTTAACAGAAAGAGTTGCAGGCACCATTACAACAATCAGTATTTTTCTTTATGTGCATTTCAATTTGTGACACTAATTTGACATTTTTCTTATGAATTTGTGATTGATTTTTATAATTGATATAGTGTAAGATACTATTAAAGTGAATGAGTTATTGAAATTATTCTTGTTTGACTCTAAATGATGGAATTAGGCAAAATTATGCATATTTTGCACTAAATCTCACTCGAGCGAAATAATTTTTGCTCAAGCGAGAATAAAATGAAAAGATGGGTGCTCCAGGGTTTGTTCTCGCCCAAGCGAGAAGGAATCTCGCTCAAGCAAGGCTTGAGATGAAATTTTGGGTGCTTGAGAGCTCAATCTCTCTCAAGCAAGGGAATTTTCGCTTGGACAAGACCCATTCACATTTTTGCTCAAGCTAGCTTGTAAAAAAAACTTATATTTTTTATTTTTGCTTTTAAAAGCCAGATTTATTATTGGTTATTGTTTTTAAGTGAAAATTCTAAATTTTATTTAAAAATATGATTAAAGAAACTTAGTTATGAGTTTAAGTGAATTTTGATATATATTTGGATTGTTTAGAAAGTTTAAAATGTGATGTGATTGAATGGTGCATGGATGTGTTAATGATGTATGTAATGAGGTGAAAATGTGATCAAGACATAGTATTTTCAAGAAAGGAAATACCGTGTTGAGATTGTTATTAGGATGTATTGATTTGCGAGTGTCTTGTGAATGAGAAGATCCTGACTCTACTAATATAATGAAATTATATAGATGAAGTTATTCAATTGGTGAGAGTCAAAGGAGGTTCATCTCACTGAGTCTGAGGTTTGAAAGAACTGATTATAGCATATCAAATTGATTTTCCCTACCATATGAGACGATGAGATATTAAAATAATTATGTCATGACTGTGTGAATTTCACAACTAGTAGTATGATAAGTGTAGATCTCTAGATGCTAATTTTAATACACGAGTCTTCCAAAAATAGAGTCAAGTGTCTATATGTTGTGAGTCATTAAAAGTTTGACATGAGAAATATGAATTATGAATTATAATAGACACTCAATGGTTTGTGAAAATGCATGAGAATTGATAGTTTTATGTTGAGATTTAAAGTTTTATTTATATTTTAAGTTTTAAAAATAGTCATCTTACACTGATGTTTATGTAATGTTCTATTTTCTTTAATATGTAATGATATTTACACGGAAGCGATGATGTTATAGGTGATAGAACTGTTCAATAAAAAGCTGAAGTATAAATATTTAATTTTTTTATTTTAATCTTATATAAATATTTAAAATCCCTATAAAAAATGATATATTTTGAATCAATGTATGAAAGAGTTATATATATTACACATTATAGTTATTAGATGTGGGAGAAATATAGGAATGTTTCACATAACAATACTACATCAAAATTTTCAAATTTGTGAAAAAAATTATATTCAATTTTTAATTTTGAAAAATAACAATTTTAATCCCCCACCTCCTCTCTCTCTTTATATATATATATATATATATATATATATATATATTATGCTCAATGTTCAAACCTAATACTAAGAGTACTTCTAAGAACATTGATTTATACAGGTAGTAAGTAAATGACAGAAAGTACGAGAGATACTTTTGACCGTTCTTCTATTTCGGTGATAACGGAGTACGAAACACTGTTCACTGATATCAACAGAATTATTAAATTTATGTGTTCGTTAACTGCTAATCACTACATTGACTGCAGAATTAATGTTAAACAAATTGTATTCAAATTTAAGATCTTAAAAATGTATTCAAATTAATGTTAACTCATTTTATCATGTTTAACTGATACTATTTCTAAAGTATATTCATGTTGTTTAGTTAACACAATTGAACTGAATCAGTAAAACGTGTTGAACTGCAATGAATACCAGGATTCGGTTCTCTTCAAACGTGACAAATTATTTTACGGTCCAAATAGCGATTTGAAATGAACAAATCACTACACGATGTATTTATTTATTTTATTATGATTTAAAAAAACTCAATTACATTCATACAAATACTAAAGTACTACACACTGAAACTATTTATACAGTTTATCACTTAGGTATTTTTCATTAAATAAATAAGTTTATTGATGTAGAAATTGAAAATAAAAAAAATTGAAAAATGACGTTCGATGTAAATGATTTGATTATAAATGAAAAAAAAATTAGAAGAAAAAGACATGGAGAATAAATAGAATAAAAAGACGTAGATGATTGAGGAATGGGAGAGGCGGAGAGAAAGCAGAGGGGACAAAATGAGGGAAAAAAAATATTAAAAAGAAAAATAAGAAAGACGACAAAGAAAGCATTGAGAATCCACGGTAGGGAAGGTGGTCAATCCAAGTCAACTACAGCATAAGCTGGGAACCAACGGATCCTCAAACTTTTCTCACAGATCCAACGGCTTAAACAATGCCTTTGACCTCAGTTTATAGCCCCGATGCAATAATAACCCTCCGGTGGGACCCGGAGGCACAAAAAGTCAATATCTCCCCACTACTCACACTTCCTTCAGATGCTTTTTCTCAACGAAAAAAAAAACAGAGAAAAAAATAGTGTTTTCCTTTTCTCTTTTCTGAGTGGGCAGAGACCAAAATACCCTGTTGCAGCGTTTGGATCTTACATTAGAGAGAAGCGAAATTTGACGGAAACAGGGACGAGACGAGTAGGGTTAGCTAGCTAGCGTGACAGTACAGTGAGCTAGTGGACCAAACAAGCCACTATCTTTTTTTTTTTTTTTTTTTTTTTGAATTTAAAATTTGTTTTGGCATGACTTGACCAGGGTACCCTATGACCCTCTTTTATTTTCTTTTGGTCTTTAACACCTCCTTCCGTGTGCCCTTTCTCTCTCTTTGATGCAACTATGCCTGTGGAGCTCATGATGGGGTACAGGAACGACACTTTCGCCGAAGAGAATGCGGTTCGTGAAGCTGCGTCGGGGCTAGAGAGCGTCGAGAAGCTCATCAGGTTGCTGTCACGCGCCCAGCTGCAACAGCAGCAACAGCAGCAACAGCAGCAGCAGCAGCAACAATCGCACGCATCCAATTCGAAGTCTTCCATGGAAATTGAATCCGATTACGGAGCTGTCGCTGACGTGGCGGTTTCCAAGTTCAAGAAGGTCATTTCGCTTCTGGGCCGAACCAGAACCGGCCACGCGCGTTTCAGAAGAGCCCCCGTGCCTCCGCCGCCTCCTTCCGAGCCCAGATTCTACCGCGCAACGCCGCTGCAGCAGATCCCGCCGCCCACCGAACACCCTTTCATCCCTAAAAATGGACTGATTGACACAAAGGACTCCTCCAAGACCATCAATTTCTCCTATTCTAATTCCTTCGTCTCCTCCCTCACCGGCGACACCGACACGAAGCAGCCCTCTTCCTCGTCGCCTGCGGCGGCGGCTGCCACGGCAGCGCCTTTTCAGATCACGAATCTCTCTCAGGTCTCCTCCGCGGGAAAGCCTCCTCTTTCTTCGTCTTCGTTGAAGAGGAAGTGCAGCTCTGAGAATTTGGGTTCTGCCAATTGTGGGAGTTCCTCTAGCCGATGCCATTGCTCAAAGAAGAGGTGGGTATTGGTATATATATGTCAGTCTCTCACTTTTTTTTTTATCCTTAAAAATTGTTTGAAAAAAAGAATCTGTTTTTCTGTGATGTCTGGTTCTGATGCATTCTTCTTTGGATTGGCGTTATGCAGTAGAAAAATGAGGTTGAAGAGGGTGGTGAGGGTACCAGCAATAAGTTTGAAGATGGCTGATATTCCACCAGATGATTATTCTTGGAGGAAATACGGACAGAAACCCATTAAAGGATCTCCTCATCCAAGGTGCATATAACAACATTACACCATGTTCTGATTTAAATTATCCACCCCTTCAATTTCAAATTTCGAAATGTGCCCTGGTTTCATTAAATTTGATTTGTTTCCCTTTTTCTCTTTCCCGTGTGACTAAATTTAGAAAGATCTTGTCATTGGTTGGTTTCTGTCCTTTCATAGAGTTTACTATGAAGTGGTGAAGTGAGGTTTATTTTTGTCTGGAATTATTAATTGCAGGGGCTATTACAAGTGCAGCAGTGTTAGAGGGTGTCCAGCGCGCAAGCATGTAGAGAGGGCTTTGGATGACCCAGCTATGTTGGTAGTCACCTATGAAGGTGAACACAATCACTCACTCTCTGCAGTCGAAGCTACTACTAATCTTATCCTAGAATCTTCTTAGCTAATTAGTCAATCACCGATTTCCCATCACAGAGCATATTCTGATCATGTCATTCATGGCTTGTACACTTGAAAATTTTACTCTCGAATGAGATTAATTAATTGATGGGTGTTCCATGTTCACATGTTCTATACAATTCTATTCCTTTTCCCCTTTTGTTCTCTTCAAAACATGGACCGACCGACACTGAATCCACCCATCTTGACTGTATATATATTTTTCTTTTAAAGAAGGGTGAAGATGGCGTATTTGGTAACGGATTTCATTTAATTTGATTCAAATCTAAAGAAAAAAAGAAGAAAGGAAGAAGTGGGGTTGGTTTTGTTCCTTTTTCTTTTCTTTTGTTTTCTGCTTGATTGCTTTACATGTGGTTCTGATCTTGGATGCTCATGGCCTCTCTCAACATTAATGGATGAAAAAGACGGAGTCAAAGAAGGAGGAACATGTGGTGTTCATTGCTAAAGAAGGTTGACTAAAAGAGAGAGTGGTTGGCACTTGGCAATTGCCAGTTAGAACGGCAAATTATAGTGAATGAACTGGGAAGGTGAGGTGAGTGATGGGTAAAGGGCGCAGAAAGAGAGTTTTTAATGCAATTTTTGTCTCAACCCTTTGGCTTCTAGGATAAAACTCTTGTTTGAACTAGTACATTTGTTTAAAGTCTTTAATGTCTGTTTTGGTTTAATGTTCAAAACATTAAATTCATGTTTAACACTTGTTGTAGCTTCTGCATCATAATGCACTTGTTCTGGGGTTTCACTTTCTAAGTGAGTTTTACAGAATTAAGGTAGATTTAATCTGATATTCTGAGTGGAAAAGCTATATGCCAAAGTCAAAATGGGTGGGTGTGGAATTGATTCAGTTGATAAGTTCATAGACTGAAGGGTCCTACCTCGTTTTAAATTTGTGTAGTTGTTTGTTTTCTCATTGCCTTTGCCTTAACGTTTGCTTTCTTGAGCGTACAGATCCAGTCAAAGCCCTCTTTTGCTTATTCGTCGATTTCGTTTCACCATTTTTACCTGAATGCAGCTTCAATTTTTTTGTATTGTTTTCTTCCCACTTTCTCGCAGCTCATGTGAAAACACATAACAAACGGAAAACTTTTTTAGATTTTCAAAATCTGAATTTGGTATATGATATTTTTATCTTATTATTGTTTTTAAATTAACATTATAAAAAAAAATTAGGGAGGAGATATTAATATAATTTTCTCAAAATTAATTTCTTTTACAGCGATAAAATATTATGTTATTTTGATTAAATTATGTAACATGTTAAGTAATAAAAAAATTATTATATAAATGCTTTTTTACTGGTTAATTTTAAAAGCATTTGTAAATATTTTTTATCAATTAAATGCATTTTAATCATTTATAGGAATCACTATTTTTGGATATGAAAGAATTTTATTTTGTATCAAATATATTTTTTTAAAACTGTATTGTTCGTGTATCATAACATGTTCAATCCATCTCATGAACTCAGTGGGAGTAAGGTCACTTCTTGGTTCACTTTTATTTTATTTTATTATTAAACATTGGATTTTTATTCAATTTTTATGCTTAGAGTTTTCATTATAACTTTTTTTAGTTCTCTTAAAAAAATAATTTTTTTTAAATTTTTTTATTATTATTTTAGTTCTTGTAGTTTTAATGGTAAAATTCAAATTCAAATTAAATATACGTTAAAATACAATATATTTAGATTCTTTGGCTAACTTCTATAAAATAAGAAAATTGATTTCTTTTTTTTCTTATTTTAACATTTCATAATTTCAAATTATTATTAATTAACATAACAAATTAGGTGGTTCAACTACTACTTTCAATCTGGTCAAACGACTTGGTCAATTCTGCTTTTCTGAAGTTATTCTTTTTCTACGTTGTGACATTGTGTGATTTTAACTATGTAACGCATGGATTAACTGGAATCAGTTTAATTAGTGATTTAAATTTTTTTTTATAGAATTGCGTTAAATATTTAAAAATTGTAATTTCTTAAAATTAGTCTTCATTTTTCCGATATAGTAGTTTTTTTAAGGAGAAATCATTAATTTTTATATGCTATTTTAAAATTTTCAAGATAACATTTTTTTTCCAATTATACTCTTATTTCCATTTTTATTAGCATTGAAAAAGATCATTTAAAAAATAAAAGTAAAAAGAGGATAATAAGTACTTATTTAAAATTATACTGAAGATAGAAAAATTAAATATTATCATAGAGGGAGTAAATATTAAGTAGTATGTTTTATGAAAAAAATGATTAAATTACATTGGATTGGTTATAAATACTATCTGGATATCTATCTAGTCATTATTAAACTTGGAGAATTTGAGAATTAGTTATTCAAAAGTTACATCATTATGTTTTAGAAAGACGACTTCAAGGTGAGAGTTGAAGTGTATAAAAGTCGTAACATCCTATTTTATCACATTTAATAACTATAATATATATATATATATATATATATATAATATTAAAATAAATATATAAACATAGACAAAAAAAAAAATAAAAATAAAATAAAATATATATATATATATATATATAACTATCTCATATTATCTTAAAATATATTTATCTTCACAAAGTGTTGGAGATCCCACATCGACGATTAGAGCCTTTCATTGTATATAAGTGGGTGCAAACCTCAACCCTATGAGCCGGTTTTATGGGGTTGAGTTAGGCTTAAAGTTCACTTCGTAATATGGTATCAGAGCCATTTCGAGCCTATCCTAGCGAGTGTTTTCCGGTTTTATGGGGTTGAGTTACTTCGTAATACAAAGATTTTAATATTTACATACACATAAAATAAAACACAAAAGAAAATAATCATCTCCATCTTCCTATTGTGTAGTTCTCTCACCTGCAACATCATCTCCTCTCGTGTAAACTCACACAATCATTACATATTAAAGAAAAATATTCATAAACAAACTACGATAAACTATCTATTTTTAATATAAATTTAACTTTTAATCAACAAACATCATTCACATTACTCATGTTAGACTTCTACTCCACATACTTAGACACTTAACTATACTTTCGAAAGACTCGTGCATTGTCTTAGACTCAAAGATTTGCACCTATCATACTACCTCACTGTGAATCCACACAGTTATGCGCATAAATAATCTCAATATCATATCACCTAGTATGACAAGGTTAATTCATATATGACCTGAAAGGCCATGTTATATTTCAAACCAAAGCCAAAATCATATGAATCTCCTTTGACTTTCAACACATGATAATCTTCATCTATACGATTCTAATAGAGGAGAGTCATGATACGTCCTTTTAGACGAATTCCTAGTCAATGCACGTCTTAAACAATCTCAACACGATATTTTCTTTCTTAAAAATACTATGTTTTGATTAAGATTCATAATTCACATTTCACAATATCAAAAATTACACAATTAAATTATACAAAAACTTTGAATTTTAAAACACACACAAAATTCATTAAAGAATCACATAAATATCTAATTAAAGGATTTTTAAATTAAATATACATAACATAAAATTTTACATAAGTTGTAATTAAAAATTATAAAACATAGGCTTGTTTGAACGAAAATCTCTTCATTTGAGCAAAATTGAGTATGGAACTCACTATCTCATACTCGCTTGAGCGAGAATATTTCACTCAAGCCAAAATACCTTGAGCGAGATAAGCAGGTTAAAACTGTATAAAACTATTAAAGATTTAAGTTTTCAACAAATTATTTTCATAATCAAACATATTAAACAAAAAACAATGATAATTCCTTGCTCAGAGATGGATAGTAATTCTACTAAAGCTAATATGTAAATTTGTAATACCATCTATATATATATTCAACATCTCTATCAGCTCTAATCGTCAAATTGGTGAGTGAGGAGATTAGAATTTTAGAGAGAATGCAGAGAAAAGAAAAATGAAACTTCTAGAGAGATGATTGTTCTTTTAAAATGAAACTTGAATAACTGAATTTTCTATTTATATACTCTTTTCATTTTAATAATAAAATATTCATATGTCATTTAAAATATAACACTTCTATTCTAAGATTATTTTCTAAATTCTTAGAATGGTTTCCAATAACGATTTTGATGTTATTAAAAACCTTTTTTTTTTTTTTTTTACTTTAGGCAACACTCAACTAGAACACATTTATATAACCATTGTTTAAACATAAAAAAGACAACAATTTTATAAGTGTGGTTAAGAACTACTATGACATAGTTTCTAAAATCGTTACTTATTTATATCACATTTTTTAAGTGTTGTCTTTATAACGTGTGAGCTAAACAATAAATTTGTGACTTAAAAATGCACACACATAAAAGTGGAAAAGACAAAATTTTTATCAAATGTGATCCAAACCTAAATGAAATAGTTAAAAAATCGTTGCCTAAAGTTTATGATAATGTTGTCTATCTTTTTTTATTTATTTATAAATATGATCCAAAATGATAAATCCTCATTTTTTTCACCTTTCATTCGTCCTGTGAGATTGAAACAGTGTTAAGATATCTGTATGAACAAACCAAACACGTATTCCTTGAAGCATGAATTCTCATCTTATAACTAAACAGTGATTTAAACATATCCTCAGTGACATTTAGAGTACGAATTCTCTGAAGCAGTTACAATCTTGGGTGCCAGAAAAAGAAAAAAATGAAAAAGAAAGAATGAATTATCTTTTACAAGCTCCAGCGAGGAAGTAAACAATGCAAGTAAAAAGATGATAAATATCCATTTTGCTGACTATGATAAAGCTTATTGTAACGTTGAAGATATAGCAACTAAGACGAAGAAGCAGAGCCTGATGAGTGGTTATGATTCTTACAATACTTGACGCTACTTTCGTCCATTTTTTCCAGCATATAGTGTCCCAAAGAGTGCGTTGTCTCCACCAAATTTTCCTTGCACAGAAACTCGTTCCCACAAACCCTTTCCACTTTCCCTGAGAAGTCATGCACAAACACATGCGTCTTCGGGTTCCCACTCTTCTTGCTCCGGGCAAGCACGCCGGCGGTGAAGATAGGCGACATTCTGCCGGGAGCGTCCGGCCAGTCACCTCTTGGACCGTCCACCAATATCACATCCCAATCCACTTCATAGACGTGGTTGGGAAGATCGTTCAGTCCTAACTTGCACTCCGAAAACAGAAGATTCTGCACTGGCCTGCACTCGTTTCCCGCCTGTTCTTTGGCCGAAGCTATCAGCTCCTTCATCTCGCTCCTTTTGGTCGTGTATTGCACGTCGTAGGCATCGATTTCGGGGTGCTTTTCTTCGAAGTATGCGGCGTAGTACCGGTTTTCGTCGATGAAAACCGTTCTTCCGTTGTGGTTGAGGGCTTTCCAGAGGAGGGTCTCTGGGGTGAGGCCGAAGACGAGGAAGTTGCATGGTGATGGGCACTTTCGGAGCACGTCAGAGATGGTTTTGAGATCCGAGTGGGACATGTGGTACGTGTCATTGGATTTTGAGGCGTAGTGGAGGAGGGTGTTGATGACGGAGGAAGGCAACGGGGTGTTGGTGAAAGTAGATAAAGGGGCGAAAGAGGTGGTGGCAGTGGTGGATGAGGTTGTGTCTCTGGTGTAAATGAGCGTGGCAAGGAAGGCCAGGGTGAAGAAAGATATGAAAGCTAGAAGCCATAGGCGGTTGGAGCTTCCTTGTTTCTGGATATATGGGTGGAGGAGGATGAACTTTGTGTTGCTGGTAGTGTTCTTCATGTTGGAGGGGTGAAGAGGTTTTGAATGAAAAATATGTGTTGCTTTGGTGTGGTAGAGCTGCAGATTCTGAGCTCTGGGGGAGAATTGGGGGAGAAGGTTTGATTTAAATTAGAATAAGGGAGAGTGTGAAGGGAAAATATCATTGAGAGTGACCCTACAATGACCATATCCTTGCTTTGAGGTTGTGTTGTAGAATTGAAAACAATGTTAGAAGTTGTTTTTGGTGTGTTGAATTTGGTTTTTTGCTTGATTTGTGTAGTTGGTATTCTGGAATAAACAATTCCAAATATATGTGTAGTTTAAGTTGTGAAGGATGGTTTATGCTGAAGCAAATAAGGATGAGGAATAAGGAACTGGGGTGGTTGGACTTAAGGTGAGAGAGAAGGTGCAGCGACCCAATATCTAATTACAAACTTTAAGTCGCTTTTCCTTCGTCATATAAACTTTGGTTTCTAAGTCACCCCTTCGGGAACTTATGAAAAAAGTAGCTACCTCTGAAGGGGACTCAGTACCTGCTGCAATTTCTCTCCTTCAAAACCTTCTTCTCACACTTTTTTGTATTTGGTTATATACAACAACGACTTCAAAGTAAAAAGAAAGTGGTAGTGATAACATAACTTGGTGAAAGTGAGAATCCGAAGAAAAGAAAAAGAAAAAACGTGCACTTCTTTCTTCAAGCAAGAAGTATTCAACTGTGCAACTACTTCTGACTTGCTGAGACTGTAAAGAGAAAAGGAACCAACGGTCAAAGAAGACTAGTTTTCTAGACACAGCTTTCTTTAGAAAAGCAATGTTTAATTAGTGACAACAATGTAGTGTGTATGCAGGTGAAAAAAGTATTATTATTAGTTGCTTGAGGTGAATTAGGTCAATGTATAAATTTTAGTGGTGTAAAAAAATCTAAAACTTAGAGTTGTATGAGGTTTTATAAGATATGATGTAAAGTCTGTGTTTAAGGCTAATATTTTAGACACAGAACATTTTTCTACCTAAAAGGGTACAAGTTAGTGATAATAATGTAAGTTGGTGGCAATTATTACTTTATAGTTTGAGTTAGTTGTGTGAGCTGAATTGGGTCAATGTCTAAATTTCAGAGTAATGTAAATTTTGTGTTTAAGATGAGTAATTTTACATATATAATTTATTTAATATATATGACTGGGGCTTAATTTTCACGCTCTATACTTTACCCTTTTTAACAATAATTAAATAATATATATATATATATATATATAAACTTTTTAGTAAAAATTAAATTAATTACTATACAATTTTTTTTTTTAACAGTAATTGTTCTCGAATGGGTTTGGGGACCTATAGAACGATTGTTCCTGCTCCAACACTCTTGAAACTCTTTGATGCCTGCTATGCTTCCTTCTCCTTGACCATCTTGCTCCTTAGGCGGAATGATACCTGCAGAAGGCATTCCAACGCTCAAGTCAGTGGGTATCGACCCTCGATTGTCAGAGTACTGTAGATAATGACATACATTTCTTCTTGAAATACGTACTATTTATATTACCTTAATGGACCTTCACTGTTGGATCAGATTAAGGGGGTTGGTTTACATTTAGGGTTGTGTTAAGCCATCCTTAACCATGAGTTAACCTTGCTAATCTGGTCAACCTATACCAACTTTTTAAAAACTGTAATATCCTGGGTTGACTGAATTAATTATGACACAAACTATCGTTTTTAATTTGCATCATAATTAGAAAGGATTATTATCGTTTTCAAGTATGTTAGGTTGATTTTCTTTAAAATTTTAATTTTATTTATTTATTAGTTTGACTAGCATCACTGGATTTTTACCAATTTCACAGGTTTTTGACCGCTTTTTTAGTTGTTTAATCAATTTTTTTAGACTGATTTTATGGTTCATTTGAACCACCTACATTCTAGTCCCATTAGTCAGTTTGATCTGATTTTCATATAATAGATAATTCAAATTGAGTTTTTTTTTAATTATCGTAATTCAACTTGTGTCGTGGCTAATTTTATTCCAATTAAAAAATAATAATTTGTATCACGATGAATTTTATTACAATTAAAATGTTTTTTTAAAAAATATGTTGGATATAAAATTAATTATTTAACTTAAATGTAGTTTTGTTGCTTATCTTAAAAATATTTTGTCCATGTAATTGAATTATCGACACTAGGGAAACACAGACGTCTTTGTTTATAATAATAATAATAAATATATAATTAAAATATTAAATATTATAATTATTATTAAAATACAATTATTATGAAAATAATTGATAAAATAAATATTTTTTGTTACTTATAATTTATTATAGGTAAGTTTTATGCATATCATTACATAAAGGAGATATGTTTTTTTATTCGTATATAGTGTCATCTTTTATTTAAATGTTTTTTCTTTAAATTAAATAAAAGGGAACATATTTTGTTTGTAACTATTTTTGTTCTAACTTTTAATTAAAAAATTATCTTTAAATAAATAAATAAATGTTTTATTTAATAAAATATGCACAATTACTTTATTTAAATATAATTTGCTATCTTTTCCACTTAAATTATATATACACGTATATATATTAAATTTAAATCATTATTTTAAATTATATATTTTTAATTTATATTATTTAAATTGAAAATTGCATATAACATTAATGAGAGCATGTAAACTATTTAATAGAGTTAACAAAATGAGTTATATTAATAAGAATAAAATTAATAACAAATTATATATACTAAAAGTGATTTTTTTTAATAATTAGTTATAGTTATCCATACACAAGTTTTGTTTCTTATAAAGGGTTTTTTTATGAAAAAATTGAAGATTTATTAACTTAAAAATAGTTGAAGATTCTCCACATTACAAACTATATTCATAGTTTAAGTAAATTTTCTGAATTATTCATTTTGTAAAAGATTTTTAGATATATTATATTCCGATTCACTATTTTATTTCTCTATCTTTCATATTGGTTACATCCAAATATATTTTCGGGTTTATTTTCCAAAACTGTGAGGAAACACCGTCTAAAATGTTCAATCACTATAGGGTGTTTCTTCCTGCACCCCAACAAATCTCTTCCTGCACTCCATCCTTTTTTTGAAAAAACTGTTTTACTTGTCTTATGGATTTTTCATTCTGAAAACACCATGGCAATTGCTTCCTGCACCATAGCACTGCACCCGATCTTAGCTGAAAAGACGAAACTGTCCTTAAAAAAAATTTCCGAAATATGTGTTCCGGATATTTTTTTCCGGAACGAAATTTTATATTACGGATTTTTTTATCTGGAATTGATTTTTTATTTTTGTTTCCGGATTTTTATTTCCGAAACACAATTATTTCTTTTCCAGATTTTTTTTTTTGGAATGTATTATTTTTCAATTCCGGATTTTTTTGTCCGAAATAGAATTTTAATTTTGGTTTCCGGATTTTTATTTCCGAAACTCAATAATTACTTCTGGATTTATTTTTCCGGAATATATTATTTTCAATTCCGGATTTTTATTTCCGGAATTAAGGGCATTTTTGGAAATTAAAAAAATATGTTGGGTGCAGGTTAAAAATGATTGGGTGCAGGGAGCATTTGCCAAACACCATTTGCTTATGGAAACTCTATTTTGGAAACATCTTTTGTTTATGAAACCTCTGTACTGGAGTCACCCAAAAAATGCAAGGATAATATTGGCATTTTAAAAAATGTAGGGTGCAAAAGAAATGTAAAGTTATAGAAAGAAACAGGCCTTATTATAATGCAGATTATAAGATGGAAGGGGATTGGAAACTAGGCCTTTTGGAAAAACAAGGCCCAATAATTTTACGAGGTTCATGGTAGGCTTTTTTTCTGTACCCCCAAAATTACTAACTTACTAACTGCACCTCCATGTTTTTTAAAATAACCATTCTATTCTTCATAATGGTGACTTTTGAATTACGTATTTCAAAAAAACATTTAGAACAAGTTTTTCAAAGTAAGTTTTCTATGAACAAATTCAAAACATGAGATATTTTCTAGAACATATATGTTTTTTTGAAAAAAACTTTTCAAAAACACATGGATGTTTCTTGAAACAATATTTTTAGAACAAGTTTTTCAAAACATGAGATATTTTTCTAAATAATTTTTTTGGGACAAACTTTCCACCTAATCCAATTATTTTTCTTCTACTTCATATTCTATTTCACACTTTTACTTAAACAAGATAAAACATTAAAGTGAAAGTGCCAATATAATTTGTAAAATATTTTTTTAAATTGATATAATCAATATATAAAAATGATTTTCTTAAATGTATTTAAAAATATATATTACAATTTATATATATTAATTAAAAAATTACAAGAAGACAGACACGTCAATTTATAATAAATAAAATTTTGTTTTGTAATTTTAAATATCGTTTAAAAATAGAAAACATATTCAAAATTTGACTATCCGACACTGTTTTAAAAACAGGTCTACTTGTGAAAACAAATTGAAAACGTTTGGTTTTATGAACTGTTTTGGAAAATAAATTGTTTAAACGGGAGGTATAGAAAAAGAAAAAAAAAAAGAAAAAGCCGACGAAAGGGGCACGTGATGGCGTGTGGGGGCATGATAGCGTGATTCTCACGCGTGATAACGATAAGAGAGTTTTTGAATCCCTGACGAGAGAGAATATAAAGGGATCAAATGAGTCTGCGGTTTTAGATGAAATCTGGAGCGTCGGTTTTATTGTGGAGAGAAGCGAGCGGTGCAGAAAACAGAGTTTGTTGAGTTGAGGTTGTATTTGTACTGGAGGCAACTAGGCGGAGTGAGAGAGAGAGAGAGGGTAAGGTAAAATCAATTGTTTATACTATTTACTCATTCAACTAACAAAGATATATAAAGCCAGAAAACCACCATTTTCATTCTTACCTCTCTCTCTCTCTCTACTCTGCTTCTTCAGATTTCAGGAGCGGAGAATCGACACACACAGAGACATGTCTGGTATCGCTCGTGGACGTCTCGCTGAGGAGCGAAAATCATGGCGGAAGAACCATCCACATGTTCGTATCCTAACACTTCCCCCTTCTTTTTTTCTCTCTGCTTATTTCTCGTCAATTTTTCGTATTTCCCTTTCCTTACAATCTATCTTTGTTTCTCTTAATTTAGGGTTTCGTTGCCAAGCCCGAGACTCTCCCCGATGGCACCGTCAATTTGATGGTCTGGCATTGCACTATTCCTGGCAAGACTGGGGTGCGCTTTTTCCTCTTTTATTGTGTCCCCTTCTTCATACTCTTTCTCTGCTTTTATATTCAATGCTAACATGAAATATCTTTGACTTTTTTTTATCAATTTTCTACTTGTTGCTTGTCTACAAAAGTTTAGTGATTGGAAGTAAACTATAGGGCTTGATCTTTCCCACGGTTAATAATATAATTTCAGGTTTATACAGATTCAGTTTGTTTAACATGCTAGTAATGGTGTGCC
Organism: Phaseolus vulgaris; assembly: GCF_051622355.1. Lineage (NCBI taxonomy): Eukaryota > Viridiplantae > Streptophyta > Magnoliopsida > Fabales > Fabaceae > Phaseolus > Phaseolus vulgaris. The sequence continues at coordinate 1,956,731 of NC_143499.1, forward strand.
CTCTAGGACTTTTGTGCTTTAGAGCCTTTCATGTTATGAGGTGCTTTTCTTATCAGTTTTAATGGAATTATTGGTGGTATGGACGGCGGAAATGTAAGTTTGGGCGGCGCATGGTTTGAGGATGGTAAAAAGTTCTTTGGAACTCTTCTAGTCGTGTGATGCTTCAGGCTTAAGCCTTACATATAAATTTGATAGTAAAGGCACATGATAAGAAGCTTGAGAAAACCGCACCATAAAATCTGACCATCCTGGCTAGATTTTAAATATGTATTGACCTTATCAATCCACACTTCCGTTATGGGTCCAGGGTTTTAAAAGTGCACTATATAGTGCCGCCATGACAGCAAGGCACTCCGCTGCATGAACATCTGAGAGGCGCTCTGTTAATTGATCAGCTTAGCGGAGAATTTAATTTTGTCTTTTCACAGTTGGAATAGCAGGATTTATGATGTGATAGCAGTGCTCCAATGAGTGTTGTGCCTCTTCCTTTAGGCTATTTGATCCAATGTTGTCAAGATCGTGAGTTAACTCGCCGATCTTGCGTTTTTACGATCTTTTTAGGCAAAAACGAGTTGGATCGAAGGTGAGATCGGACCCTCTCTGGATCGGAGCGATCCAGTAATCCAAGGGTTGGATCGAACGATCCATGAGCTTCCGCGATCCATGACGCGGTCCAAAAAACACCCTAATGCGCCGCTCGTGCTCGCCGCCGCCTTCGCGCACCATCGCAAACGCATGATGTGACGTCGGCGAAGCATGAAGAAGGAGCTGTGGTGGCGGCGCCGCGCGTAAGGAAGGAGGAGCTGCGACGGCGCCGCACATAAGGAAGGAAGAGATGCTGGCAGCACATGTCTAAACCTAAATTTTAAGAGACATAACTTTGGGCCTAAGGCCCATTTCAATTTTAACCTAATAAAACCTAATTCAAAATTTAAATATGAGATGTGCTCTCTTATGTGCAGCTGGAACCCTAATTAAAATTCACAGCTTAACCCTAAATAAAATTAACAGCTTACTCAAAATTAGGTTTTTTGGGCCCATCTAAAAAATTACAATTATTTTCATCTCCAACACATTTTCTTATCCTAAATAAAAGTCATAGCTTACTAATTTGGATCGTTTAATGAATTATCTTATGTATAGAAACTCGAATAGTAACTCTTCCGAGTCGAATTACGATCTCCGAGTTACGAGTTTTTTTTTCCCTCTCCGATCCGCCTCCGAGTTACGAGTTTGACAACCTTGATTTGATCACCTCAGCCCTTTCACCATCTTCTATCGATGCCTCCCTTCCCTGCAAACCTGTATACGCAGCACCTAGTGATACACTTTAGGGTTACACAGGAAAGGAAGTAGGGCTGGGGAACTGGGCTAATGGTGACCCAAACGTTTTTTTAGTGTTTTTGTGTTAGGCCTATGGGAGAATTTTTTAGTCCAATTTACCTTTCTTAAGAAAGTGAAATTTAAACCTAACTCAATTTCTCAAAACTGGTTTGATAAGGTGAGTTTTAAACCTACTTATATATATTATAATTTGGTCATATTTCTAGTTGATGTATGATTTCCAACATACACCCCATGTTCAAGATTGAACATCTTGAACGTGAGACTAGGGTGGAACTTGATAGTCGATGACAAATAGACCCAATAAACTTGACTAGGATAGACTCTTAATGACTCCTTTATTATCTTAAGAAAGTGAAATTTAAACCTAATTTAACATCATAAATTTTTTTTGTAATGTGAAGTTTGCACTCATTTATATATTGTAATTTGATTTTATCTCTTGTTGATGTAAGATCTACAACACACCTCTTCATTTTTAGGAATGGAAATTTTGAGCATGAGACTAGATATTTGTTGGTAGTCCAATTGTTGTCTGATAACATGTGACATCTCAAGAAAGTTGAATTTAAAATCCAACTTAAGCTTACAAAGTCAACTTAATAATTTGATGTAATATTATAATTTAATTATATATCTATTTGGGATTTGAAACAAACTTCTTTGTGTTTTTTATTTATTTAAAGCTCTCTTATAAGGTAATGAACTAAATAATAATAGTAACTAAAATAATTATATAAACTATTTAAATAATAACCACATGAAGCCTGACTGATCTCCTGCTTCAGAAAGAGCATCAATAAGGGCTTTGATGCGAAATATGTATTCTTCAATAGTGCTATTTTCTAGTAATGAATGACGAAGTTCAGATATGAGTTTTCTCACTCTGACACAAGTTTGCTGATGGGAATAAGAGTGCATTTTGTCCACACTTTATAAGAATGAGTTGATCCAAGAACCCAGGCAAGCATAGAACTCGATAAGGAGACAATTGAAGGCATGCTAGAAGCAATTGGTCTTGCTTTTCCAAATCTAGATACACTGGATTTATGTGATTTTGATCACAACACAATTACTTTTAGAAAGAAAGCACGTAGGAATAGAAAGAAAAACAACAAACTGATGAAGGCTATGTGCTTTTATAACGGTTTCAATTTGCTGTCGTCACAGTAAAAAAATATTTTTCGTCTAGCTTTTCAGTTATTTCAAGAAAAAGTGGTCGGAGCAGAGATCGAAATCCAAGAAGAAAAGTCACCATCAATTTTTTTGTAAAAGCCATGATAAAAGATCAATGTGCTATGATATCATGATATAAAACACTGATAAACTGATTTTATGATGTAAAGATCAAGGACAGTGAAACTCTGTTTACATAAAACTATATATATATATATATATATATATATATATATATTTATACACACACATAGCTTATTTACAAGGCAAGTTAGTCATAACCAATGAAGTCAAACTCGTAACTCGTACGAGGATCGAAAAGGAGCTAAAAGATCGTAAGTCGACTCGTTAGAGTTACTAACATAATAATATTCAATACATAACACAACTGAAAACAGTTTCATAAATCATAAATTATTCATACAAAAAACAACTAACTTCACAAATATCTAATACAATTAAACTATCAAAGGAAATCCTTCATATTAATTGAAGGATAATCATCATCCTCTTGTACAAGATCTTCATTTTTATTAATGTTATCTATGCCATGACCTTCATCATCCTCAGCAATTGGAGGAACCTTTGAAGTGCATGCAAGATGAGGCTTTAGTCTATAGATATCCCCAGTTAAAATCTTCTCACAATATTTAAACTTCACGTTTCTTGTTTTTCCACCAATAGAAACACAATGATTCCATACAGGGTCTTTTTTTATACTTCCTTTTATTTGTACTGTCACCAACTCCTGAATCTATAATAAAAGGCATTGTCTTAGAGAAAAAAAAAACTGAACACGGTGACTGTGATGGAGAATGAGGGAGAAGAGGAGAACGTGAGCAGCAGCAGTGGCGTTGCGAGCGGCGGAGATGGCGTTTGCGACAGCGGTGCCGGTGGAGTTTTGTGGTGCGATGCTTGTTATCTCTTTAGGGTTTCAGATTGTGACTCTTTCTTCACTAACTTTCACTCTTCACTCTACTCTTTCCCGCTTCACTCATTTAGAAATATGATTTGGGCCGCATTGGGCTGCGCTACGTTAAAATTTTTTAGAGCAAACAACATGTTGCACTAGGGTATGAGGCAGCTCGACGATGGCCTATGATGCGGCGATCCACTGAGTTGGGCAGCGACGTGGTACAATCTGCTCCGGTGCCGATCCGCCGTCTGAGTCACCTCGGTTTGGCCTCCAAACTCGCTGCATCGTACGATTTTGCGATTTTAACTACATTGGTGGTCATAACTGTTTGACTAAAACAGTTAACCACATAGAAAACAAACTATAGTAACTGCCTCAAACAGTTACACTAAACCAGAACAAAAAAAGACAGTTGTAAGAACATAACTAACCAATAACATTGTCTAACAGAAGATACAGTCACAAAATTAAACTAAATAGTAATAGTACTAAAAACTAAAAGGATGACATATAATATTGAATTACTATAATAAACTAAAATAGTAAATGGTAATAGTAAAGAAAGTTTTCTGAATAGTGAGTGTCCCACTTTAGTGATTGTGTCACCTGCTTCTCTGTATTGCTATCCAAGATTTAAAACACTGTAAGGGTCTTAAGTCCTGTACATTGGTATTTAGCTATATATTGGTTAATACTTAACATGGTATGTTAGAAAAAGAGTAACATCATTTCCCCTTAGATGATTTATGTGCTGATTTTTTCCATCATTTGGTTCATTAGGTGGAAAATAGGATTTTTCATTATATTCTTGTTCGTTCACAGTGGCATTATGTGCCTTCTTGGATGTCCTGTTTTTATTTATTTTGGCATATGATTGGAAGAAATTTCAACTTATAGTTTTACTTAACACGAAAATAGAGACAGCAGGATAGAAAACAAGAAGTGGGACAGTGAAGGTGTGATGGATTACACATTGAACGTGGAATCTAGTAAGATTTAAATGAGTGTGATAAATTAACAAATCTACCAAAGAAATCTAGTTTGTACAATTCATCTACCAATGATTTTATTGGGGGTGATTTATTGTTAAATGATGCTTATCGTAGTAGTGAATTGTGTGGAACAGTGGCTCTATCTTGCCAGAGCATCGAGCTACTCCTCTAAGGGCCTTTATATTGTGCGTAGCCATCATGGCGACGACATTTTTCACATCCCACATTTATTTGCTGTGTGCTGCTAGTTGGCTGTGAGAAAAGTGTGTCAAAAAGATGATATGATTCACACCAGACAAAGACTTTTAGGAACCTAACTAACAACACTGAACAGTTTATCTGTTTTAAACTTTAGCCATTTGTGATTTAGATCAATGACGACAACTTGTTTTGACTGGACCTTCATAGTTTCATTTCAAGAATGGATGGATTCACATGCTAGTTTTTAATTTTTATCTGAATCAAATAATAATATAAAGTTTTTTTTTTCTAATCAATTTTAAATAAAATATTTTTTCAATCATGATGTTTTAGCTTTAGAAAAAAAAAAATCTTAATTAAAATATTTTAAAATCTTAGGCTTAAATTAATAATGGGAAAGCCAGAACTTAAGAAAAATTTTAATGGCAGAACTTACTTATCATTGTTTAGTATCAAATAGAAAATGTTCAATTGATTAATTTGTGTGTGATAGTTTCTTTATTGCATTTAGTTTGAAATCTATTACTAACTAATCACTGTAAAATTTGTTATAACTTTTCAAATACAGATTGGTAATTGATATATTGAATGTAGAATATTTATTATATATTTTGTTATTTTTCTATTATATTGTGATATTTATCTGTTTTAAACTTTAGCCATTTGTGATTTAGATCAATGACGACAACTTGTTTTGACTGGACCTTCATAGTTTCATTTCAAGAATGGATGGATTCACATGCTAGTTTTTAATTTTTATCTGAATCAAATAATAATATAAAGTTTTTTTTTTCTAATCAATTTTAAATAAAATATTTTTTCAATCATGATGTTTTAGCTTTAGAAAAAAAAAAATCTTAATTAAAATATTTTAAAATCTTAGGCTTAAATTAATAATGGGAAAGCCAGAACTTAAGAAAAATTTTAATGGCAGAACTTACTTATCATTGTTTAGTATCAAATAGAAAATGTTCAATTGATTAATTTGTGTGTGATAGTTTCTTTATTGCATTTAGTTTGAAATCTATTACTAACTAATCACTGTAAAATTTGTTATAACTTTTCAAATACAGATTGGTAATTGATATATTGAATGTAGAATATTTATTATATATTTTGTTATTTTTCTATTATATTGTGATATTTATCTGCTATAGTTGGGGCTGTTGATCCTTGCTAATATCTGCTATAGACTACTTTGACGTCTACCAAATAAATCAGGTCTGGATGTCATGTATCCGGGTAAAAAATATATCAAACATAGTAGGGAATTAAAAATAACTATTGTTGTCATATATAATCTCTGCTTGCACCATATAATCAAGAAGAGATAGCATTACGGAAGTTTAAATAGATTTCCTGTATTTTACTTTACAAGGATTGGGAGTAGAAATCCTATTTCTATAATATTTGTATATATACCACAAGGGATTAGATTTGCAAGTGAAGCTTGGACTTATATACAAACCCATCAACACCTCACTAACAAAAATCAAATCCAATTACAACCACTACAAAAATGCAATAACTACTACTACATAATCTCTAGCACTGTAAGTCTAAAATTAAGTATTGTAATAACTTTTTCTATAGCTTCAAATTTTATGCTAGTGCAGTCTGCAACGTTTACCTTATTTCTGATCTAGTGGCTATGAAAACTTTTGAAAGTTCAATGCGTAGTCTACAAAACAAATATAATACTTGCTTTGATCATTTAAACATTGTTAAACATATAAATAGTTGTCTAGAAGAATGATCATCATTAGAAAACAATGATTTCATACCTTTTAGGAATGAAAAGTAAAGAATTTTTTACTAGGACCAAAATCGAATTCACTCATTTTATAGGGAGTGAAAACATATTTAAGCATCACATTAATGTGTCTAGTTGGATGGGAACCATATATATCCATTAAGCAAGGGGGAAGGAAGGAAAATAAATGGCATCTTGGTAGCTTAATATGGGATTTTTGCATTTAACATGGTCAAGGTCATGGAAATTACTCAAAATATTTGATCCCTAAGAGCTTATGTCATTGACTCATGTTATGACTTCATTTATGTTGGATTATATTTGCATATGAATGAGCAAGACACTTATTTATTTCATTAAAATTATTCTGTATCTCACTTGTTGCAGACTGATTGGGAGGGTGGATATTTCCCACTGACAATGCATTTCAGTGAAGATTACCCTAGCAAGCCTCCAAAGTGTAAATTCCCTCAAGGTTTCTTTCACCCTAATGTGTATCCATCTGGAACTGTTTGCTTGTCTATACTTAATGAAGACAGTGTAAGTATATCCTTCTGATAATTGCATGATTTCTTGAAGCTTGTATGATGTGATTCTACATGCTTCTGAGTGTATATATATTTATAGAATCATTCTTTTAAATTTAGGGGTGGAGACCAGCTATAACAGTGAAGCAAATTCTTGTGGGCATCCAAGACCTGCTTGACCAACCAAATCCTGCTGATCCTGCTCAGACAGAGGGTTATCATCTATTCATCCAGGTAGCTAACTTTAGAAACCCTACACTTTTTTACCGGGAATTGTATGACTATAGTTGTTTGCGAAGAGTAAAGATGGGCTGGCATAATTAATGAATGCAAAGACCGGGTTGGGGTTTCAGATTTTTGTTATGCATTCATTACCAGAGTTGAGTGCTTATAAATATTTTTGTGCAGGATGCGACTGAGTATAAGAGAAGGGTCCGGCAGCAGGCAAAGCAATATCCACCTCTTGTGTAGTTCTATATTTGCCCACTTTAGGAAACTATTCTAGTATGTTAGTCGTTCAGTTATTTGTTGTCCTGTGTTAAAAACTGTTCTGTGATTGTTGGCTGTCATAATATGCAGACTCCAGGGTTTAACTATTTCCGCTTACTCTCAGGTCTGAATGATAACGTGTTAATATATTACAATCTGAAAGTCAACCAATAATACTTGTTGGCCACACTTTCTGTGCCTGATGTTCGTTGGTACATTTCGATGTGAATGGATAAATTTACTGCATCAATTATATGATATTATGACTCCTTATTCTGCATTTGTTTCTATATTGGAAATCAAACCTATACCTGTTAGCCAATTCATTTTGTGCTCCCGTTGCAGTATAAATTATCACTGCGCTTTAGTGGCATATGCTGTGGAAGCACCTTGGAAAGTGAGATGTTACTATGAACAATCGTACAACAATCATTTGGGAAATGTGTTGTCTCAAATTAAAATTCCTTTCTCCTCACATGAGAACTTTTTAAATTACAATGTTTTTAATCATAAATTGTTTTATTTTAAATTCCTTGATTAAACTCAGCAGATCCTAAAACATTGCTCTCATTTTTTTTCTTGTTCTTCTTGGTTCATCAACCACAAAAATATAAATCACTCCCGTGGGCTCCTCGCACAAACAATTCTACCTCAAACACTCTACTTTTTTTATTCAACTCATCAAATAAAAACATTACAATAAGTCAACTGTTCATCGGACTACATAAATCTACTACATTTCTAATCAGGGTGGTTACTGGGATTGAGGATTTAAAATAATTTTTTACTATTAAAATCATACAGAATATAATGTGTTGTTCCTATCATTACACGTCTCATTCGACTACCTCATAGAAGAATTAATCCTGCTCGAGCTATTGTAACAAGTGTTTGCCTGAAGTTCACATTAAAAAATATATTTGAAGCATATAAAGATGAGAGAAATATATTTTCATTTGTTACAAATTTCTCTTGTCTAATTCATTATTAAAGAAGCTGTAATTTTCATTATATATATTTTTTTACACTTTTATTCTCACCAAGAGGATAATTTCATGAAAAATACAAGTAGTTATTATTAAATAAAGTGTTAACTTCATCTTTACTTTTCATTTAAATTATTTTTAAAATATATTCAGAAATATAACATTTCTAATTATGATAATCTGATTCTTGAAAAGGAAGCATGAGTATGTCAAACAAACATTTCTTAATATTTGTCTTTTCTTTATCACTTTTTTTTATTGATTCATGTAATCGAGAAGTAACTCCCGCAATCACGATCAATGTTTCAAATTGTTTGAGTTACATTTTATGATTTATTATTTGATGTGTAACATCATTTTTTTTGGGCATAATATGTAACATGTTTATGCCAAAGAAAAAGTGATTAGACAATGCACCAAACATACTATTCCTAAAGGATGGAAATGACGGATAATCGCCATTTCGACTATTATTAAGATAGAGAAATGAATTTTTTTTCCAAAATCCTTAAAGGTTAGACTCTTCATTTCATTTAAGGCAATTGCTTCCAGGACCATATCATTGCACCCATTCACAGGAAAATACCGAAAATATCCTTAAAAATATGGGGTACATATAAAATTATATTCCGGACCTCCTTTTTCAGAACACAATAATCTCTTTCGGATAATTTTTTTCGAATGTATTATTTTCAGTTCCGGATTTTTTTATCCAGAATGAAATTTTGATTTTTTTTCCAGATTTTTATATCCGAAACACAAAAACCTCTTCTGGATTTTTTTTTCCGGAATACATTATTTTTAATTCCGGATTTTTATTTCCAGAATAAAGGGTATTTTCAGAATTTTTGAAATTATGTTGGATGCAGGTTCAAAAGTGTTTGGTGGAGGGAGCATTTGCCTTCATTTAAAGCTTAATTCCATTCAAGTTTGAGGCAAATGTACTGCTGGGTGTAGTCAACACCCTCTTGGTACCATTTTGGCACCTCTTACAAAATTTGCACAGCCCATTAAAACGTCATTAATCAGTAGTACGTCAAATTATCTGCAAAGTAAGATTAAGACATGGTTGGGTCTCTTCTGAACCCAACATGCAACTCCATACCAAGAAAGGTCCAAGCAAAAATAATTTTATATACTTCAGTTTTTTTACTTAAATAGGATATTAAAAATAATTTAAGATTTGTATTTATTTAAAATTTAAAATTTTAATTTAAATAGGACATTAAATAATTTAGGATTTATATTTATTTAGGATTTTGAATATTTTAGAAATTTTATATATTTCAAATTTTTATTTAAATAGAACATTAAATTTTTCTAACAATCATAAATATCTTCCGACACTGTTTCTGTTGATACCATTTCTGCACGTCTTAAAAAATTTGTAGGGGACATTAAAACATCATACAGTAATACGCCAAATTATCTACAAAGTAAGATTAATACGTATACTTGTGAAAAATGTCCATTTACAATACTACATTCACAACGCTTTTACTGTAAAACGTTGTCCATCAAAATACGATGACATTTTTTAAATTAAAGCAAGTCTAAAACAGCGGCTATGAGTTAAAACGGTGTTTTAGACCAAAGCGTTTGGTCTACAACAACGACTATGAGTAGTAGTTGTCGTTTTAGACTAAGAGCTTTGGTCTAAAACACTATTTTAACTCATAGTCGCTGTTTTAAACCAAGTGTTTTGGTCTAAAACGGTGGATTTATCTCAGAATCGCCGTTTTACACTTATCTTATTACCCAACCCTAATTCGAAGCGCGTCAATTACACTTTTCATATCTCCTTTGTCTTCTTGCGCTTCGTCTTCCTTCTTTACCTTCGTCCTCTCTCTGCTTCTTCTTCATCTTCGAGCTCTTTGTCATTGTTTACGTTTCTTTTATTCACTCATCATTGTTTATTTGTTTCTTTTTTTGTTTCTATTATTCGTTTATGTCTTCTATTGTTGGTGAAAGTTTTCATTGCCTATTGTTTCATTGCCTTCCACCACTACTGTTTTCGTTGTTGGTTTTCTTGTGCCTCCATTGGTTCTTCACCGCTGCTAGTCGTCGTCATCGTTGTCGTGAGCCCGCCGCTGCTTTTCACCATTTCCTTCATGCACAAGCTTTTCACCAAGTCCGAAAAAGAAGCATGATGTTCCCATTGACGATCCTATAGCTTCCTTAACTGCAGCTGCTAAAGAGATTGGTAAAATATGGACATGCGACCCTCCTTCAACTCTTTCAAATCTGACATCTATATGTCAGATTTAAAGGAGTTGAAGAAGGGTCTAATACAACGGCTATGGTAGAAGTTGTCATTTTAGAGTGAATGTAACACGGCGGTCCAATAGTCGCCTTCTTTGCTTGAAGAGAATACTACGCGCTGAAATACAACGGTCAGAATACCGTCGTTTTTTAGCGCTAAAATGATCACTGTTTTTCACCTTTTCTGCACCAGTGGTAATTGGGCCTCTACTGGACCCAACATGCAACTTCATACCAAGAAAGGTCTAAGCAAAAGGAAATTTATATACTAAATATTTTTATTTAAATAGGACATTAAATAATTTAGGATTTATAATTATTTTAAATTTTAAATTTTTTATATATTTTAAAAAAATTATATATTTTAAATTTTAATTTAAATAGGACATTAAATAATTTAAGATTTGTATTTATTTAGGATTTTTGAATATTTTATATATTTTAAAATTTTATTTAAATAGGATATTAAATAATTTAATATTTTTATTTATTTTAGATTTTTGAATATTTTAAAAAAATTAGATATTTTAGATTTTTATTTAAATAGAACATTAAATAATTTTTCTGAGACAATCATAAATATGTTTCGACATAATCCACATTTTTCCAAAAATAATTCTTAGAAATTATTGAAAATAATATTTTAGTTAAAAATTATTATAATCCACAAATAAATAAATCAAATTAATTTTTCAACAATTTTAAATGAAAGCGTAAATTTGTAATTTTACAAAAAAAAATACAACCATTTTTCTTTGCCTAAAATTTCAATTTTTTTTATGAAAGGAAAAAAATACTCTTTTTTATATCATTAATTAAGGGTTGTACAGTGGAACAGGTTGTCCATATATCTCCATTTGGTTGGGATAGCAGAAGAACTCACTAACAACAATAACAAGGAAAACAGAAACATCAATAACAAAACCATGCACTCAACAGTAATTATTTTAAGAATTTAAATTCTTAAAATTATTTAATTTTAACCCTATTTTTGTCATAAAATGTTAAAAAAGGCAGAGAAGCTTTTTAAAAGTAGACGTAATGGAAGAAAGTACTCTCTTTTTATTGAATAATAGATAGCCATTGCAGAATAAATAAGAAGCTAAACGATATCAGAACTATCCACAACTAACAATGACAACAAAAATTGGACAGAACTAACAAATTCTAAAACTGCATAATAATAGGTATTCTAAAACTGCATAATAAAACACTAACTTCTATAAATCTTAACATAAAAGCGGTGGTCTCAAGGAGTGGATGTGGTTTGGTGAGCTTTGGAAAGTTTGATCTGGTTGAGTTCCCGAATGAGTTCCTTCATGTTGTTGTGCGAAGAGCCACCATTTTGTATAGCCCTCTTTGCAGCATCGCTTAACGTCTTCGCTCTTCTCCTCAGTTCTTCACTCTCCTCGCTCATCATCATACCAATCGCGTTTCCAATGTCTTCTCGTTTCACAACTTCACTCCCAAACTGGTTCCAGTTTCTCCATTCTTTGGCCCCCACCGACACCCCAATTTTCAGCACATCCACCACCAGCTTCTCATTGAAAAAATGCTCCGCAAACAGAGGCCACGTCACCATCGGCAACCCCGCGTTCACGCTTTCCACCACCGTGTTCCAACCACAGTGAGTAACCAATCCTCCAATCGCAGGATTCTCTAGTATCAGCAATTGCGGCGCCCAACCCCATATCAGGTACCCTTTCTTGCTTTCCTTCACTTTCTTCTCAAACCCTTCCAAAAACTTTTCTCCTTCTCCATCCCCATCGTTTTTCCTCACCACCCAAATGAAATCTTTCCCTGAATCTTCAAGCGCATGCGCGATTTCAACAAGTTGGGAGTACGGAAACTTGTTCATGCTCCCAAAACTCACATACAAAACAGAACTCTTTGCCTTAGTGTTGAGCCACTTATGCCACCCTTCTTCTTCTTCTTCGTCTTCCTCTTTAGCGTACCCTCGTGCAGCCTTATCCGAAGCATCCTGGTTCGCCCACAACGAAACCGGTCCAATTCCCCAACTCTTGGTCCCCATCACGCCCTTGTAGTGCTCGTAGTAAGCACTCTCGAGGTCGTAGAAACTGTTGAACAGAGATCCGTAGCTCTTTTTTTCCGACTCCTTAATCGTCTTCATCAACTCCGTGTACTGGTTCGGAGATCTGAGCCAATCCGGCAACTGCAACCGCGTCATCTCCAACCTTTCGGGCAACCCAGGTAACACAAACCTGTCGCTGTCGGATTTCGCCGCAAGATGGGGTGCGTACTGCTCCACCGCGTGCGCAGCGGAGCGAGCGAGATAACTTGCGCCGTGAAACATGATCCTGGGAATTCGGAGCTTGGCGGCGGCTTCGACAGTCCAAGGATGGAACATGTCGGTGACGATGAAGTCTGGTCGGAGGTCGTGGAAGAGCTGTTCGAAGCAAGGTTGGAGAATGGCGAGACCCATGTAGATTCTGGGGGCCATCTCGGGAGGCGTGTCGACGTTGAAGGCTTCGATCCCCGGCGGAAGCCCCACTTGGGCGGCGGGGAAGTTAACCAAGTGCGTTCTGATGGAGCGGCCGCGAGTGGAGTCGAGGTCGACGGACTTCTGAAAAACGGTGGCGTTTCCCGGCGTGGTGATTATGGTAACGTCTATGCCATGAATGGCGAAGAGCCTGGCCATGTCCACCAGAGGAATTATGTGACTAGTTGACAGAAAAGGAAGGAAAACTGACTTTAGGTTTAGCTCACCCTCTTTCCCCATTCTTATGCTAATTCTTATTCTTCACAACATATTCTTCTTCTTCATCCCTTCCTCTTATTTATATACTCTCATTCTAAACAGTGCAATCTCTTCTTAAGAGAACAAAAAAATTATGATTTTACTAATTATAGGGGATGGACTTATATGATGAGATTAATGATTGCACGATTAAACATAGTTATGCTGAAGCTGTGAAGCACGAGTGAATCGAGGCTTTCTTTTAGAATATTATATGTCACCGTGTGCCTCGAGCCTCTAATGGGTACTTGGGCCTTTACTTCGGTTAAATTTTCCTGTTTTGGTGAACACCACCATTTTTAAAATACTGAGCATATCATAACCATGTGCTGTAATCATATGCGTGTAGATGTAGATGATGGTGGCTCTGACAAAATAGATACTTCTACGTATAAAATACTACAATTTACTTTAAATTAAGGTTTGACATAAATCCTAAACGCTTTATATATTCATAAATGTGTGTTTGTTTGATTGCTTAGAACAAACTCTGTCTGAAAACGCGGAGATTAGACATGGAGAAGTATAATCGTACAAAGCAACTAAATATCGTATTTAAATCAAAACTGTCAATACATCAAACAAAAGTTTTACAGAAAATTAATTTAGTATAAACTATCAATTCTATAGTGCTTCTTAGATATAGGGGAGTGACCTTTAATATTAATAATACACAGCTTTGGTTATGTGCACCCCAAACATTTCTCGTCATGTATACGAGTTTGTGTGGACAAATTTTTTTCATAAGCATTTCTATAATAACCCTAAATCAAGATTCATATCACCAAACATTTCTTTACAAGTTATAAGTAAATAATGTCTGAATTAATTTATAAAAGTTCTCTTATATAGTTTTTCAAAAAAACCCATTGTTTAAGTTTTACATAAATTAATTATAGCTTATGATTTTTTTTCTTATATTTATCTCTTATTGGAAATAACTACGAAGAAAGTTGTTCAAATCAAGTTTTTTTCACCCTCATGAGTGTTTTTAATGATAGTCCAATAATCTAACAATTTTTATGAACATGCTATAGATATTTGTACCGTCATTAAGTTAAATTATAGATTTAGTTCTTGAAATTTGACATAAATCTTTTCTTAATTTTTTAAATAAAAACACTTATTTTGTTCCCTCAAATTTAGTAGAATATGATTTTAGTTCTTACGTGTTAGTAAAATATGATTTTACTTCTTACATACTAAATTTGAATGAATAATAATAAATTCAAAAACTCTACTTTGTAATTATCCACTTAATGTGTTTAAAAATAGAAGTGGTTTAACCGATATGAAGAATTTTTAATTAAGTTTATATATAAAGAAGTGTTAACTATTTAAATTTTATTTTACAAAAAATCACAATTTTTCTAACATATTTTTTCTCTGTTTTTTCTTCATAATTTTGAAAGATTTTTTATTTTTTTATTAAATCAAAATTCACCCTAGTGATTCTGGTAGAGAATGAAATACTTTTGTACACTCATAAGTAAAATTTTTTTAGCAAGTTTCTCTTTGTCGTATTTTTTTAAGCTATGCTTAGGTTTTTAATGATACATGTGTTTGTTTTTGGATAAAGATAAATATCTGGTAGTACATGAGCATGATGGTAGGGTTGTGTCAACGTGAGCTTTGAATGTTTGTAAGATTGAAGAATCCATTGTAGACTCATATGTACTAAGGGTTTTTTGACTTTTGGTGGAACCATATGATTTGTGATCTTGAAATTGTTTTATCAAAAAGATTAAGCCATGCATGTGTAAGTATGAACTAATTCAGACTGTGAAACTGCAAATGGCTCTGATACCATATTACGAAGTGGACTTTAAGCTTAACTCAATCCCATAAAACCGGCTCATAGGGTTGAGGTTTGCACCCACTTATATACAATGAAAGCTCTAATCTCTAGTCGATGTGGGATCTCCAACAATTATTAGGTTTAACATGAAGTCATTTGAGGTCGTGAATTCGAATTATTGGAAATAATCGAGTATTATCACTAATATCGAGTAGAGTCCATTTATAAAAGATTCTTCGATACTCTAATAATAATATTATTTAAGTAATAAATAAATACCAAGTAAGTATTAAATTAGTGAAAAATACTCCATATTGGAGATCCCACCTCGACTAGAGATTAGAGCCTGTCATTGTATATAAGTGGGTGCAAACCTCAACCCTATGAGCCAGTTTTATGGGGTTGAGTTATGCTTAAAGTCCACTTCGTAATACTCCCAATTTATAAATTTGAGAGAGTCACATGACATACTAGGAACCACTTCAATTACAAGTAATATGTCAAACTTTGCATTGACATAGTCGACTTGTGTCAATAACAATTTCAATTATAATTAGTGGGGTCAAACTTCGCAGTTAAATTTGTATGGTTTTAATATTTTTTAGAATGATTACTAGTAAGACATATAATTAATTTCAAGTAATTAATTTTATATTATTAATGAATATTAACAACTCTGCTTATTTAAGTGGAATGTACAAAATCCAATCCCTCTTTGTCGGACTCTAATATTTATGTCACTAAATATAATAATGTCATTTACATTTTGTACAATTTCTTTACAAAACCTAAAAAACGAAGTTCAGAATTCGTTTTCTGAAATAAAATTTAAAACTAAATTTGATAAATATTTGGCAAAGAGTTTGAGTCCTGTAATTTCTTTTGCAAATGGATATTTTTGGAAAACATTTATGCAAACAGACAATATTTTTATTTTAATGTCATATTAAAAAGTATTATGATTTAACTAATTCTAGGGGATGGACTTATATGATGAGATTAGTCATCGCAGACATAATTTAATTAAAAGAATGTTTTGTGTTATGGTTAAGCAGTGAAGCACGAGCGAAACGAGGCGTTCTTTCAGAATATTATATTGAGTGAACTCTATATTTTAATATATGTCAGTGTGTGCCTCGTGCCTCTCGGTCAAATTTCCTGTTTTATTGATCATTCAACACTTGACATACACATTTTGGAACAGACACTATCCATTATATGCATCTAGTCCATTCTTAATTTTTAAATACTTTAATTTTAACATTTTTTAAAATTTAGTCGTTATGAATACTAGATAGTATACATAAACAAAATAATAATTTTTATCTTAAAATAATGTAAATTTATTTTAATAATTTCAACATTAATTATTAATTATGTTAATAAAATTCTTTATAAAAAAATGCAGCATATCGTAATATAACTAAAATAACAAGGTTAAATAGTGATGTCTTGAGATAGATAAGAGATATTTATGTGGATTGAGTTTTATCGTACCAATCAACAAAAAGAATAAAGATAGATCCTTCTGCAAAAGACTTTTTGATACTCAAGTCATCGAAGGACTTTATCAAGACTTGACATGCCGCGAATTCTCTTGAAAGAGAAGGATGCCTTCCGGATACGGACACACGTGATGCATGACTATCGAACAAAAGTGTTTCATTTAAGAAAAATAAACTAGAACAAAAAATTTATGCAACAATTCAAAGCATTATGCTCGTATTCAACACTCTTAATAGTTTTATATGTTCAAATACATCCATTTATAACTTAGACATCATGTTTCAATCCCTTTGACTCAAATTGACCATTTAAAATCCAAATTACATTCCCTTTAATTAAATACATGTTTCAATACATATTATAAGTCGATAGACTTTAATATAATATTTTTATCTAGTTTTCAAATCTCAATCAAATAAACTTTTAATTTAGTCAATTCAACCAATACAAAATCATTCTCAAGGATTTCTTCAACTTCCTAATTTCATGCACGTCATCCCAAATTCAGATTCAAGTGATTTCTGAACTTATTAACAAAAGTTTAACAAAGATAATTTTCCTTACTTAAAAATGATTTACACTCCAAGAAATAAGCTAGGAGAGAGTTAAAGAGCGCTAAAATTTACAACATAAAAAAAACTTCAATCAAGGGTCAAACTAGTTACAAACAATAACTTTTTATAACTGTTTAAACCAATATTATTAGAAAAATAAATTGAAAGATTATGAAAAAAAAAGACACTCACTTTAAATTGAAAAATATTTTGCTAGGATTAATCATTAACTCCGTGATTATTGCAAGATAAGATTTGATAACATTGAAAGATGTAATAATTACCTTGAAAATATTAACAAAATGTGAGAGAAGAAAAATTAAAAAGATAAAATCTTAACTTTTATGAAAACATAATGAAAGAAGAAGACAAATAAAAATAAAAAAGAAATAAAAGAAAAGTTGTTGACTTGGCCGAAGCAATCTTACATAAAATAAAAAGATAAATGTATTATTAAATGAATTTGTATACTTTGTTTTTGTTCTCGAACTAGGTTGGGGACTGGGAGAACTATTGTCTTCGGATGTCACTCGGTCGGTCGTATCTTACTTCCTCCTTCAATTCTTCTCGCTGGATGGCTCCTCAGGCGGGTGGGGTACCTGCAGATGGCACTCCAACGCTCAAGTCAGTGGGGTATCGTATTCGGCTGGCTAGAATACTGTAGATAATGACGTACCTTCTTCCTTGGAATGTGTGATATTTATATTACCTTGATGGACCCTCGCTGTTGGGCCGGATTAGGGGGTTGTTTAGCGATTAGGGTTGGATTAGGCCGTTCCTTAACCGCGGGTTAACCTTTGCTAATTGGGTCAACGGTTTGACTTGAGCACCTTATGTCGGTCAACCCATAATCGGCCATCCCGGTACAGTTTTTATTCTCCACTTTTTTTTTTATATTTTGTTTCTAGTATATTTCAGATAAACATATTGGACTTTGACTAATCTAGTTAAAAACAACAAAATTCGTTTGCGTTAATTCATTACAGTAAAATTTAGAGTAAACGTTCCAATAGACCTTAAACAACTAGAGAGTCTAGTGCATATATTAAGAATAATCATCACCTACATTTTAAGATCATCAAATCAAGACAAGTAGGTTAATGAACTTAAAAACATAAATTTAATCAATAATCTCAGTTAAAATTCAATTAAATCTGATTAGATAAATTTTAATTAAAAGAATGGATTTATTATTACTTACAATCCAAAAAAAAAACTAGGATTGAATATTATAAGTGAGTAAAACTGTGTTGACGAGTATAGTTGATCACAATTATATCTTTAACTTTTATTTATTATATTCTTATATGAATTTTATTGGGCATTGATATATTGACTTTAAAATTATTTTATAATTTAATTTATTAATTAAAAGATGATTGTACTATTTTTTTTACTCATAATTTGTATCGATCGACTCCGGACGATCGAAGGTAAGTATTAAATAGCATAATACGATAAATATGTGGCAGAGAAACGGTTACAACTAACGTTGAGTGAGTCAAAGACACTTTGAGAAATACTTCCTTAATATTAGGAAGCCACTACACATGACCTAAAGACCACTACGCATGTCTCCAGCAATCGGTTACTTGGCCCACACAAACCAAAACCCAAGTCAACCTATAAAAGAGACTTCTGAAAAAGGGGGAAATATAAGTTTTATGATATCCTGAGAGACTAAACTAAACACTAGCACTGACTTGAGCGTCGGAGTGCAATCGTAGGTATCCCGCCGACCGGACGAACGCGCATGTGAAGGAGGAAAGACTCGAAGAATTAGGTAGCTACAGGCACGACAACAATTGCGTATCGACGTGGATCAATATTACTCTGGCCCTGACATCCACCCAGGTACATAATTCATTATCATACATTTTAATTATTAAAATTTGTCTCTCACTTCTTACTAAGTAGTGATCAATAATCAACTTATAATTTTTCTTTTGCTAATTAAATTTGAATTTGAATTTAACAAAGTGAATAACTACATCCAATATAGAAAAAAAAAACACTCTACAAAGCAAAATATTCTCTCTCTCTCTAAATATAATATAGGCCAAGCCCACTTGAGCCCGCTAAGGCACTGATAAAATAAAATTTCAAAGCCCACAAACCGAATAAAACAATTGAAAAAAATAAACGGAAATTCTAGGGCTTTTCGCGTGTGAACTGAATTCCATGGACGACATGGCTGCCTACTACTCACAGCCCCAACCGGCGGGTCTTCTCACTTACCACCAGTACTATCAACCACCGCCACCGCCACCTCCGCCGCTGATGGCGGTGGTACCACCGCCTCCCGGCGCGGTTGTCCCGCCGGCGCACCACGTGCATCCGCCGTACGTGGCTCAGCATCAGCAGCAAGCGGTGTTCGGTTCTTACGGTAGTCCTCAACCCTCCACGAACGAGGTTCGCACCCTCTTCGTCGCTGGCCTCCCAGAAGATGTAAAGCCTCGCGAAATCTACAACCTCTTCCGCGAATTTCCCGGTTACGAGTCTTCGCATCTCCGGAGTCCCACCAATTCGTCTCAGGTTCATTGCAATTTTAATTTCTTGGGGATCTTGGTTTATGAATTTATGTGAATCGCTTCCATGACGTGGTTTTTGTGTCTTGACAGCCTTTTGCTTTTGCTGTGTTCGCCAGTCAGCAGTCGGCAATCATGGCAATGCATGCTGTGAATGTGAGGATCTTATCTTATAGCATAAATTGTTTGTTTTACATGTTGTGCTTACTGACATCAAATGCATTTCTCTTTTCGTGGCTATGCTTGTTTTAATTAATGTGGTTTGCAGGGGATGGTGTTTGATCTTGAAAAGGGTTCCACTCTTTTCATTGATCTGGCAAAATCAAACTCTAGATCCAAACGTTCTAGGATAGGTGTGTATTTTTATTAGTTCTAAACTCCATTCAAGGAATTCTGTTGTCATGTTTAATATATTTCAGATCTTCCAGTTGAATTTTGTTGATTGATTGACCTTTACAAACAGATGATGACAGAGCTGGTGCCGATAAGAAAGCTAGAAGTGTTACATCATCATGGGCCACTCCCGATTCTGGTAAGATGTTGTTAGTTTGAAACTTGGTGCGTTGATATTGTCTGTGTATATAGATTGTGTGAAGTTTTTTTTTTCAGTTTACTGTTGTTGTGTTATGTTCAGTTCATCGTTTATTCTGTTGCTTTGAGGCCAGTTAGCTATTGATCACACCAAGGACACTTTTACCTATGAGCTCACTTTGCACATGTTTTGCACTCTTCGGCACTATCAGGTGTTAGCAGCATTCACATGCCTGGAATGGGTAATCCTGCTTACAACACGAACACGTTTGGTTATCCATCTGCACAAAGGTCATCTGCACTACTTAATCACGGTTTATTATGTGGTAGTTGATTGCTTTATCTTTGATAAAGCACATTTTCCAAACATACATACAGTGTTAGTTTGAGCTTCTTGTAGAACTCTCTCGATTAGAAGAAAATAACTAATGTGTTTTAAGTAACGGTAAATGTTTTCAGATTCAGACTTTGTATTTCTTGCAATCTCATCTTATTATTTGTGTGTTTGTTTTCTGTAATAGTCTTGGGAATGCTGATGGGAGTGCCATGAGTGATGGTCTATATATGAACATGGTTAGTGTTGTAAATTCTCAATTTATCTGTTTTATGCATCACCTTAAAAAGATTTCCACTATGATGTGCTTCAGTTGGTTATATATACGTGTTAAATTGAAAGTGTTCTTTTGTTTGGAAACATGTCTCAATTTTTTGGTTCTGACGATCTTTAATTGAATTCAAAAGTTTTTTTTTTCCTTTCGATGGTTTGGAGAAAAGCTACTCCTAAAAAAATAAGGCTTCATTTCTCTTTTTGTTTCAGTAAATATCTTAGGAAATAAGAGGTCCGACTTCCATTTCTATTCTATTTGATTTTTATGTGTGGTAACAAAACAATATACAAGAACAGAATGTATAGAAATAATATAATTAAGCCATATTACATTATGCTCCCTTTTGCCTCTGCTATATATGAATAATGACGTTCTATTGTTGCTACTTGTATTTGCATAACAGTGTGTTTGGTTCCCAATGGATCCTTTATAATTTTAATAGAGGATATGAAAGTCAAATATACTTTTTGGGCATTTCGGTGTATACACAGTGCAAATATCATAAAAATTTTCCCTTTCACGTTCTCACAACAAAGGAGGGGTGAGATAAGAAAGATGTGATTTTATCTGTCTTATTTCCCTTCTATAAAATTTTGAACCAAACAAGATAAGATTAAATAGTTCCCTTCCCGTCTCCAGCCTCTTCTCCCAACATTGGAGGGATGGAATAGGAGAGATGAGATTTTAGCTGTCTTATTTCCCTTCTCCAAAATTTTGAGCCAAACAAGATAAAATTAGATGGTTCCCTTCCCGTCTCCGGCCACTTCTTTTCCCTCCAACCTAACACCGAAAATTTATTGGTTATTTGCACCAGTATTCTTTTCTTGACTACCAAGTGATTGGATGGTCCTTCAGATGTAATGTGCTAAATGGGGCTACAAACTGGTGTGGAAGTAAGATGGTAATCTTGTCAGAGTTTTTATTCTCTGATTCAATAGTTCTCTTACGGGACTTGGTGCTTACTTCAGTCCTTGGGTGTAAATTTGATCTCTTTTATTCCTTATCTTCACGAGCTTTGTTTCTAGACTGTGTTGAAACTTTTGTATAATGTTCAGGTCCTTTAGTTCTTTGATTAGGCAACTTCAACATTATTATGCTTTACATGATGACTGTATAAAAGTAACTTTTGGGGACGGCCTGATACTTATCTTGTAAAGCTATTCTTCATTCGCACACACATATCTAACCATTTGTTTGCCATTGTTGAAACGTGATCCTATGCATATATGCAATAATATGTTTCTCATGTTTAAGTATCATGGTCTTCCTACATGTCATATATATTTGACAGTACCTTATTTAATCTTAGAACTGCACATTTACTCTAGAGTAATTTTTTTTGTTTCTTATCTTATATGTTGACAGAAGAAGTCTTCAACTCCTTACATTCCTCAAAACTCCACCCCGTGTGCAACTTTATTTGTAGCAAATCTGGGGCCATCTTGTAATGAACAAGAGCTAATGCAAGTGTTTTCCAGGTTGGTAGACGTATACGCATGAGGTGTTTTTGTAAAATCTGTAGAATTTGATTTTGTTTCTATGTAAAATTTTGCATCAGATACCATGGATTTTTGAAACTGAAGATGCAGAGCACATATGGGGCGCCAGTTGCATTTGTTGATTTCCAGGTTTCTTTTCGTTATTTTATTTTTTGCACTGCATACAACTACTAAATGGGAGTTTTTTTGTCGTTTAGCATCCAGAAAGCCCCGTATACATTACATGATACAGTTACAGGGATATGGGGAATATGAAACAAATATTCACATTACGAAGGAAAAATTATGTATAATATTTGTGAAGAGACATTCACATCATGAACGTATCAATAATCAATGTATAATTATTACAATTGGCCAAAAAGATATTGTGGTCATAACAAGTACACACAGTTGCATATCTATCCCCCATTCATATCCAGAGTATTTTCTTTTAGTATGAACATGTCACAAAAAAACATACAATTTCCTTGCCCAAGCTAGCATGTCATACTAAACATCACTAGTCCAATCAAAAAGTTTTGGCCCCATAGAATCTGAGAATGACAAGCCCTTGTTCATCGTTTGGAAGGGACACTCATTTTTAGCAATATACCTTCCTGGGTGTCTTTTAAACAATGAGAAAACTACTTGAGATACAAAACCGTGTCTTGGATTTTGATTTTTTTAATGGGTATCGGACATGTTTCAGTATTGGATGCTTCAGATACCTATTTTTATAGTATCTTTACTTCACAGCCCAACACATTCCTGTATCAATTTCCTATTATGAATGGACTCCCTAGGCCTTTTATCTCTCTATCCATTTAAAATCCAACTAATTGCATGTAGTAATAATGATGACATCTAACATGAAAACTGTTGCAAAGGTCATGTTTAAAAAGGCAGAAAAGTAGATTGGCCAGTTGCTTGATTTCATTTGGAGGTTTACTCTGAGCAGTCATGTAAGTATATACTCTTAACGCCCATAGTATATGTGCAGGATGCAAGTAGCTCAACTGAAGCTCTAAACAGTTTGCAAGGCTCAATTCTTCACTCTTCACAAACTGGCGAGGGAATGCGTTTAGAGTATCCTTTGGTCCTCTTCGCTTTTGTTCTCATTCTGTTATTTTTTGTGATTTTGGTACCCAATGTTTGGTATTGCTTAACAAGAACCTTAGATATGCTAAATCACGGATGGGCATGCGGAAGAAGCCAAAGTAACTTACACGCTGGAAAAATAGAAAATGGAAAAAGGTAAAAGAAAACACGAGATTCACTCGTGACGCCTTCGGGCTGCACAATGAGTTGTTATTTGCGGCTACAATAGAGAGAATGGAAGCTGGGTTACCTTCATCCCAAATCCAAAATTTGCAAAACTTATTCAGTATTTCGGAAATAGAAAAAATAGGACACAAGTTAAATGCTTGTTGTTCGACAGTCATCAGTCATCTTCTCGTGTATTTTATCTACTGTAAATTTATATAAAACTGCAATTTACTTTACAGCTCTTGAAACACTGCTCAAAATATTATTAACTTTATTTGTATTTTATCATTTGTACTTGGGGAATCTTTTTCGTGTAGTTTGTATTTGTATATTAGAGCTTATAAATTTTATGGTGAAATTCAATAGGTAAAACATTCTTCATTTGAGATGGACTCATTGTATTATGTTGTTAGTTATTATTCATTTATTGCTTTTATAGCCAATTGTCCTGAAACATCAAATTAGTGTCTCCATAACTTTTATCCAATCATAGCCCATCATGCAATATCTTCATTTGAATGAAAATGTACGAAATGTGTAAAGGACTTTCGAAAGTTTGTAAACTTACAAGATTAGTGTAAAATTTAAGTTATATTTGTTTTTTAATTTCAGTTTTTGTGAAATTAAATACTTCACTCTAAATAAATAAAAGTAAAAAGAATAGTTAAAAGAAAGGTGGAGAGATAAAACAAGACAGAGAGATAAAGAAAAATCAAACTCGATTGAAAATGTTGCTTAATAATAGACAAATATATTGAAAAGATGTGACTTAATAAATACAGCTCATATAAATGAAACATAATTAGGATCGAGTTTAACAAAACGCAGCTCATATAAATGAATCATACTCAAATTTTAATCCTTTAAATAAATACATCTAAAATAATTTATCATAACTTCTTGTAAATTATAATTAATCCACCTTAATCAGAGTTTTTCAAGGATATTCAATTAAAATTAATTTTATATTATTTAAGTTTAAAAATACTTTCTAATGTGAATCAAATTTCAATTAAACAATTTTTAGTTAGTGAAAATTGGTATGTATAAATGATTGAAAAATATTCTTATTTTCACAATTTTTACTATATTGTTTATCCAATTTTATCTCTTAACCTGATTTTACTATATTGTTTATCCAACTATATTGTTTCATTTACTAATAGTAGTAATAAAATATCTAAACTGAACAATATTCTTATATAATAAAATCTTATATCATAAAAATATAAAATATATATGTAATAATCATATGAATTAAGGTTGCTATCGACATAAAAGAGATTTCCAAAACATATATTGAATACTATAATATAATGTTCGAATCTGTGTCACTTCATTCCCAGTAAGGCCAATTCTTCCTGCAAGTCCCTAGATTTCTTTTGTACCTCTACAAACATAAAAATTCTCACTTTATCCCTTTTTAAATTTTACAATTTGAAAACTAAAAGGCTTTCATATGACAAAATTTAAAACTCATTTTTCATTTTAATATTGTGCAATTCAAAATGATATAATTTAGAAGCTGAAATTCACTTTTAGACCATACAATCCAAAAGTTAAAAATAAGTTCTGACTTGCAGAGCTTATAATTTTTTTAAAATAAAATTTTGACATTTCCTTCTTTAAACTAAAAATGAATCCACATACGATACTTTTAAACTTCAATGCTTTATTATGTGAAAAATTAATATACAAATTATGAAGGTGATAAAGGTTCTAAATAAGTAGTTGGCTTAAGTAATAACTTAAAATAAGATTTAGAGTTCATAGGGTACTTCTTTAATTCTCTTAGTTGAAACATAATTTAAACAATATTGTTTCTTCTGATTTAGAGTATGTTTGCATAAATTTTTATGAAAAATATTTTAAAATTAAATTTAAATTATTTATTTTATATCTATGTGACATTGTTTATTTATTTATTACAAATTAAATCATTTAATTTCAAAATATTAAATAAATTATGAACTATGCTAAGAAAATCAAAGTAAAATCATGAAAAAGTTATTATACAACTTAAAGCAAAATAACTACTTGAATTACTGGATCATTAAAATCATAAAAAAATATAAGTTAACAAGTGCAACTAAAATTTCCCACCGTAACGTATGGAAAGTCCCTACGTAGGTTGCTATTGTAGACGCGATCACACACTAAAGATTAACTTACTTCCATTTGATAACCCTTTATAATAATATTATAATATTTTAAATTAAATAATAAAATAAAAATATTTATTTATTAAAGTATTAGATGAGTATTTTTCACTGTTCATCAAGGACAAACCCTAAATAATGAAACATATACAAAAAAATATCTGCACTCCTTTCATCCTCTGCTTATGTTCTTATGTTCTGTGAATTTTTTTCTTCGTGTTTTGAAAAGGTTTTCCCATAACATTCTGAAATAGGCTCAGATCGAAAGACGTGGCGAAAAATAGACAGAAAAAATCCTTGTTATGCCGTCCTGCATCATAGACACTGCAAAACCTATCCCAATTTCTTGCAAATTACAAAAGTATAAGTTGATACATAAGTTTATATTTCTTGTAATCTAATTTTTGTTTCTTCATCATTTGTTAATATTGATGATTTATTGATGTTTTTTTTTTCTTTGAATTTTCGTTATTTTATTTTATTTTATTATCATTGTAATAAAAAAATAAAAAAACGAAAGCTCAAAGAAAAAAAAAACATCAACACATTATCAATATTTACAAATGATGGAACAAAAATTAGACTAAAAAAATATAAAAAAACTTAAATATACACAAAGAAATCAACAATTTATACATTTCAAATCATTTCAAATTATTTTCATTAAAAAATAAAATAAAAAATATTTTCCATCAAAATCCTCATATCTTCGTTTAAAATCATTCTCAAAAATTTTGAATCAGAAAAAAAATTGAGATTAAAAAATGTTAATCAGACCTTATATGTTATTATTTATTGGATAAGTTTAGTCATGAGAATTTTTTGAAATTTTTTAAAGTTTGAAATTTTGAAATTATTGAATTTTGAAATTTTTGAATTGTTTTTGTTTAAACTTATGAACAAGTGCACTGTATTCAATTTGGAATTCTCCAAATTAAACACATAATTAACTGGTTTTACAACCCACCAAAAGTTTTCTTTTTGCAACAAATTCAATTCACCAGTCATCAAAACGATTCTCAGCCATGGCTGCAAACAGATAAGCAGTTATCTTCAAATACTTACACATTATCAAACTGTAACTATACAAAATAGATTTCTTCATACCATCATCATCCAACGCAGGTATATAATAGAAAATTAGTTACCATTAGAAAACCCAAAATACAACGAACAAAAGTATCACATAATATTAAATACAAATTATGCCTAATCTTTTAGCTCCAACGGAGAAAATTAGGGTTCAATTTATACATAAACACACCATCTGAATCATTAATCATAGCCTAGTTCCACGTTCTTATTTTCCAGAATAATAACAGAGAGTTCTTCTCCATTGATTTGGTCTCACCAAATAGGCAAAAGATGGACAGAGAAAAAAAAATACAAGTTTATGCTATATTTAAAGAAATAATAAAGAATGCAACATCTTATTGCAATAGATAATGGAGTATTCATCCTCATTCAACAAAAAAACTCCAAAAAACCCTACAACCATATACTGGATGAAACTAAAAAGAACAGTAAAATAGGAAATTTCATATTATTTTTCAAAAGAAAACGATAAAGAAAGCAAGAACATTCCAGGGTTTTCGTCATGTCAACGAGATTTGAGAAGCATGCAACGGGGGGAAAGTGCAGAAGAGACTAACCTGCCGGAGATAGCGGTGGTCGGAGAAGGCGATAAGCAACGACGGCGGTTTATGAATGCTGGAAGGTTAGAGGACGCGAAACTAAAAAGTCTCGTAGAGAGAAAATGCAAAAACGAAAGAAAATAGAATGAGTTCAGTGAAATGACTTTCTTTGATAAAATAGGTTGCGTTATCTATTGTTTCTTTTCACACATTTTACGTTTCTTTTTATTTTATTTTATTAAGTTTCTAATATACTAGCGGGAACTTTTCACCTCCGCAATTCTTATTATTTTCATTTATATATTAAAAAAATTATTATATTTGCACACTTATATTGATAATAAAAATTTACAGTCATTATGAATAAAAAAAATATTATCATTACTATTATGTAAAATCATTATATCTTAGTGTGAATTAGTTTAACCAATGCAAATGATTAATCATCTTTCTAAGCGTTTGTGAGAATCATGAGATTATAATCTTCACCTGTGTATCTAAGCACCAACAACAACGTGTGATCTTCATTATTTTCTCTCTCGTTCTAGATTTTCTCTATTTACTCCCTCTGGCAAAAAACTCAATAAAAGTTCAAAGAAAATGAAAGAAAATATATCAAAAACAAAAAATTAAACAAAATATTCAGATGTGTACTCGCATAATATTGACATGAAAACACACAGGGATAATGAAAAAAAGAGGAAGAAAAGTGCACAAAGATACGAAAGAACAAATTTGCAAAGAAAAGAAAAACAAAATGAGAGGGGAAATGAAAGACGAATAAATATAATGATAAATAATATATAATCATAAAAAGTGTAATAAAGAAGTTGGGTAAAGCGAATAAGAGAATGTGCATACATAAGAATAATGAAATAGTTCATTTTGTTGAAAGCATGAAACTTCTTCTTTTTTCTTGCATCATTTTTGTTGTGGAGAGAAGTTCTTGGATGGTGTAAGTGATTTTTCTCAACCATTAAAAAAGAAATGAAGAATGGGGTTTGAAGAAAAATGTTTGGTTAAATAAGTGAAAAGATGAATGACTCGAAACATTTTGAATTATATTTACAATTACTTCCTAATTCATAATTCAAATTTAAAATTTTAAAATTCAAATTTTAAAATTTAAAATTTAAAATTCAAAATTTAAAATTCAAAATTCAAAATTCAAAATTTAAAATTCAAAATTCAAAATTCAAAATTCAAAAATTTAAAATTCAAAAATTTAAAATTTAAAATTTAAAATTTAAAATTTAAAATTTAAAATTTAAAATTTAAAATTTAAAATTTAAAATTTAAAATTTAAAATTTAAAATTTAAAATTTAAAATTTAAAATTTAATTTTTAAAAATAAAGAAGACACTAGATGACAAATATCTCCTTTCATATATTTATAAATAATAAAATAAAATATAAGAATAAAATTGGAATAAAATAAAATAAAATAAAATGGAAGTTAAAAGGAAAATCCCTTTATATATAGGTATCTACGTTTTATTATTCTATATATTAGTTTTATTATTCTACAGGTTGTTTTTATAACTTGTTACCACTTAGTGAAAGTGTGCCTATTATCAGGTGGTTAATTTTATTAGAATTTGTTAGATGTGGATTGTTATTTATTGTTTTCAGCTTATTATGTAACGCTATATAATAGCTAATTTAATTCTCCAATAAATAAGATTCTTCAATTTATTATTGTTTTCTTATCTTTTCATCTAATAAGATTTTTTTATTTTAAACTTAAAAAATATTTTTATGTAATTATTGTTTTTTTTTAGTTTCAGTAAAATAATTATAATTTCAGTTCATTTTTTTTCTTTATCTTCATTTTTTTTCAATAAGTTTACAAAAAGTTTAAATTTAAATTTAAATTTAGAAGCACAAAAAATTACATATATAAAAAATTGAAGTTGTGTTACATTGCATAAAGTAATGGTTGGAAAATGACACGTCCCTCATCATGAAGGTCCAAGGAAGTGGCATCAACAAACAGATGGTATTTTACAATTTTTTCACATATATATAATTACATTAATATTGACATGTTCTGTGATAATTAATTAATTAAATTTTAATAATTAATTTAAATTTATATTAACTCATTAATCTTGAGTTAATTGATAGTTTCATTTGATAGTTTTTTCAATTATTTATTTAAATTATTAACAGATTAAGTTATAATAATTATTTACGTTACGTAAATAATTATAATAGTATAATTGAGCAAAGGTTAATTTTTTTAAAAATCGAACAAACAAAATAGTTTTTATTAATTTCTATAAATTGATGTAAAAAGACACTTTTCCTTTGTTTTTCTTCAACCTTTGAAGGAAAAGATAAAAAAAATGGAGTCATTGTAAACATCTTTCCTTACTTTGTCTCTTTCAATCATACAAAGGAAAAAATTAAAATTTTGGGATTTTTGTTCCATCCATTCTCCCATTTCGTGCATACGAAATAAATTATTAATGTATAAAACAAATGGTTAATGCTGTAAGATATTGTTAATTTATATTAAAATATAATTTTAAAGTAAATGAACAGTAAAATATTTAAAATATATATATAAATAAATTAAAATTTATTTGAATTGAAAATTCATTTCTTTTATATAGTTAAACTTTGTAGCATTTACTCTAAGTTTTAGATTAACTAGTCTTTTATTTTAGCTACAATTTAAACTAATAAGAATTTATATATTAAGACTCTTAAGACTATACACACTCTAATCCTACAAGTTTTACTAGTCAGTTTAGCATTATCTGTGATGATAATAAA
The DNA here is from genome assembly GCF_051622355.1 of Phaseolus vulgaris. Taxonomy (NCBI): domain Eukaryota; kingdom Viridiplantae; phylum Streptophyta; class Magnoliopsida; order Fabales; family Fabaceae; genus Phaseolus; species Phaseolus vulgaris. The sequence goes on from NC_143499.1 coordinate 1,986,981, forward strand.
ATAATTTATGTGATTTACTTGTTAAAATGTGAATGTATTATTTGCACACACTTGATAAAATTAATAAATATAAAATGACATAATTCAATATTTCTATTATATAAATAATGACACTACAAGAAAAATCATGAATTATAAACCAATTTTAGAGACAAAAAATAACTAGTTGTTATAATGACTAAATTCGATACCATTTTAGACACTAAAAATATTAATTTAAAAACTATTTAACAATAATATAAACTAATTTTGAAACCAACATTTTTTTTAGTTTCTAAAATGGTTTCTAATTTAGTCACTATAACAACTAATTATTTATATTTTATAATTTTCTTGTAATCTGAATGGTAATCTAATAGCTGATAATTTTGTCTTTAATTAATATTTTTTTTATAAAAACTTTCATGTTAGACATCAATATGAAATTTGATATTTCAGCTAGACTAATACTTCAAATAACAATAATTATGTGTCATCATATGAAAAAAGTATTATTAAAAAAAATTTATTGTATAAATGAATTTTATGTTTTCTGGACAAGAATATATTATCATATAATTATAAAGTTTTAAATTAAAAAAAAAATCTTATTAAACTAGCTGGTGTTTTTATTTTATTTTTAAATTTATATATTATTTTAATTTGGCAAGTCATTGTATTAAAACTAAATGATCTATTAAATAATGATCAAATTTATTTTTTACTTCTCAGTTTAAACTACTATTAAATAGAGTTTTTTTCTGTCATAAAAAATAATAATATAAGAAAACTAAATAAATTAAAAATTAAAAATTAGTTAAAATAGTTTACAACTTATAAACGTAAACTCTTAAAATAAAGTATTTATAAGGTAGTAAAATAAGTTGTTAGCTCATTAACTTTACCAAAATTATTTATAGGATGATCTCATAAATTTGAATTCCTTTTCTTCACTAAAGTACTCTTTAAGTGTAAATATATACATCATTTGGTTAAGGTAAAAGAATTAAGAAAATAAATCTTGTTTAGGTATTTTATAAAAGAACATTTAAAAGAAGTACAAATAAAGTATAACTATTTCTTTTTTATGAAATTATTTATAATTTTAAATGTAACAGACATATATTAACTCAGATGGAAAGAAATGTAGAAATACAAAAATAAAAGTCAACTCTAACTGTGTTAATTTTCATTAATATCACCCATGAGCATTGATGGTACATACCCGGAAACACACAAAGTTAAGCCCAGCCAATTTTCACCGACATTTGACTTTTCCTTCACCAATGAAACAACCAACCACATTAACGTTAACAGTAACATTAACATTAACATCCCTACGATATAGGATATGTGTCCTACAAACAACCCAAATCTGATACACACACGCTCAAAACTTCCTCATTATTTTCTTCTCTATTAAATCAGTTTCGACATTTTCCGACACTTCTACCATTTCTTCCAACTACCAGCTTTTGTCGTGTCGCTCAGTGCATGCATAATTCACTCTTTTTTTTTCTTCTCAAACATCCAAAAAGTCAGAACGTAGCTACTACCCCTGCTATCTACTATTATTCTGCTTTCATTAATTATTTTTAAACTCCACAACATTTTCTCATATTAAGTGATTAAAAGTTAAAAATATGAATGAGTGAAAGATACTCATCCACATAAATTATAAACACCAAAAAATTATAAACTCAAATCCATGAACAATCACTCAATCTCAATAAAGTCATAACAATATTATCATGATCCTCTAATTATTATTCTAAGTATATAATATGGTTTTCAAAGTCAACATGGAAAAGATTTCTACAGATTTGTCAAATACTTTCTTTTACTTTAATTTTTTTATACGTTAGAATATATAAGAATAGAAGAAAACTAAAAAAATCCTTAATCTACTCAAAATCAAATCTTAAATATTAAAGACCTCATTAAGGTTCAAAACTTCAACTATTAGAAAAATCATGAAATAAAAACTAATTTTTATTGAAAAAAATAATTAGTTGTTATAGTGACTAAATTATACATCATTCTAGAGACTAAAATTTTTTTGGTTTCTAAATTAATTTCTATAATTATTAAATGATTTCTAAATTGGCATCTAATTAGCAACTAAGGTTTTTGCTGCCAAATTTAAAAATTAAATAATTGATAGTTAAAACATTGATAGTTAATTAAATACCAATTTAAAAACTATTTAATAATAATATAAATTAATTTAAAAAATATTTTTTTATTTCTAAAATAATATCTAATTTAATTATTATAACAATTAATTATTTTTTCTCTCTAAAATTAATTTTTATTTCATCCTTTTATTGGATTGATTTCTCTCAAACCTCCAAGAATACGAGAGACACTTGCATGCAAAACCTTAGTAAGAGATAACGATGGAAATGAAAATAATAATAAAAAATTCTATGCAAAGAGTAACTTTACACTTTTATTCACTGGCATGAACTATAGAAGGGACAAAAAAATTGAATATGAGATCTTAATTATTTTTACCAAAGATGAAATAAAAAAGAAAAAGAGAATAAAAAAGAGATGATGTTTTTTTTTTCTGAAAAGAAGAATTGAATTTTTTCTAATGTCACTCCTATCCTTCTAAGTTCACAACTTACCTCCTTATTTTCAAATATTGTGTTTTCCGACAAAAACAACATATACCTGATTGTATTTACACCTCGTCATACATATAAAACATACACATTAAACCTAACTAAATTTAATTATCACTTTTAAATAATTTTACTCATTTATTTTAAAATACCAAAAACACAAATCCTTATAATAACATGTTAATTAAAATCAAATTATGATTCGTATAGAGTTACAATAAATTATATAAAAAAAAACTAAAAACTACATTTTATTATATAAAAAATAATTAAATTTAAATAAAAATATATTTTAATGTGATAAATATTTTTCTTCTAAGAAAATTATGATTACCAATTATAAAGAATTATTAATTTGTACTTTTAATTATTGTATTCATTAGGCATAAAAAATAAATTACAATTATTTACACAATAATTTATTCAAAAAAATCTTTAATGTAAACATTTATAAATTAATTAAAATATTTTTCTATAAAAACAGTATTAAAAAAAACAACAATGCATCGTACTGGTAAACAAAACAAATTAATATTATTATTAATGATAAACATTTAATTATTTAATAAGTTAAAATTGTAACATCCCTATATTTTTTCACATCTAATAACTAAAATCATACAATATTTCAAATTTTATATCCCTCTTTAAATCTCAATCACAAACACTTTGTAATAACTTATTCGCCTTAAAATCAATATATAACATTCAAATAAACCATTTCAATTCATACATTACTTTACTTTTAAAAAAACAATGTTGCAAACAAAAATTGAATCGGTGACCACGTTGTTCCCACATCCAGATCTTCTAACCTAGGGTTCTATCGAAAAAAATAAGACTAGCTTCCCTTACCTGAACTTTAGCAGATGCTCTAAGAGGTCTAAACCTACCAAAAACTCAAGGATAACTTAACTTGCAGCACAAAGTCCTGATAAAAAATTTAACTCTATCATTAAGACCTTGAGGTAACAAAAAGCTAAAGGGTCACATGCAAAATCTATGCAGTGATAAACTTAAGAAGTTCAAAATTTGACTTAAACAAAAGAACAAAAATGAACTTACTCTATTAAAGATTATGTTGAAATAGTTTTGTAGAGTTCACTGTCAGAAGTGTCCAATGGCAGAGTCCGATCGTCAAACTAATGAACGAAGAAGTCAAAATCTTAAAAAGAAGATAGAGAAAATGAGAAATGAGTTTTTAGAGATATGTCTTTTAAAATAAATCTTGAATAACTGAATTTCTATTTATATATTTTTTCAACTTTAATAATAAAATATTCATGTGCAATTTTAATTATACCATATTCTAAAACTATTTTTCTCAATCACAAAAACAGTGTACTTGAAATTCAGTTCAATTTTGACAATAAAATTTTAAAAATGAATTGAATTAAAAATATTTTTTATCTATATAATAATTTTACTTATATATTAATTTATCGGTTTAAAATTATTTGCGCCTTACTGTCCTTGCTGTGCTATAGCGACTAACATTTGTGAACTAAGTACTGTAAATACTATACGTTTATTGGTCCAATTGCCACTACAACTTTTAAATAATAAATTTAATTGTTTTTTTTGGATTTTTGATCTTATTGTTCTATTGAATCTTTAAAAATACATTGATTTTTATATATTAAAAATATTTTTGATATACCAAAATTGCGTAGTTTGGAATTACAATAACACAGAAAATCCAATAAAGATTCTGAACTCCAAATATATTTGCTATGACAGCTTTTTAGCTTTGGTTTTTATTGTGTTATGTTATGGCTGGAGTTATTGAAAATTTTAGAGTGGTCCTTTGTTTCCCCAGTTTTACGTTTTTTTATTTATTTTGTGTCTGAAACTCATTGTTTTCAAATCTGAAGAGGTGACCTATATTTGTAATTTCAACAATTGTTTTCATAAATTCATTTATTTTAACGTCCATCTCTACCTTAAAATGTTCTTAACGTGTCCATTTATTACCATTTTAAATTTTGGCTTAAAATATTTTGGATTTTCAATTTTGAAATTGACTTTTAAAAAAACAATTAAAAATGATATTCTTGCTCTCTATTTTCTTAGTATAAAAATAATTAAATATGAGTTATTTTCAGATTAAGAGAAACAAATAATTTATAAACATGAGAGATAAAACAATGTTGACGCAACTTTAAATGATAAAAAAGTATTTAAATCTGTAAACTGTTAAAGTAACAATTAAATGAATAATTATTTAAAATAAGGGTTGGTTATTAAAGGTATTAGCGGCGAATTTAGTTAGATTGTCTAATTAAACTTCATCTATATAAATTAAATATAAATATCACATAGTTTGATTTAAATGCAATATTAAATATGAAACAAAAAAAATAATCATATTTTACACTTCGATATAAGTCATTCTGTTTTTTAAAATCTTCTTAATTTAAATTATTTGTATTTAACAGTTATATTTATTTTTACAATCAATAAAGTAATTTATAATGAAATAGAAATTTTAATAATTAGTTGAATTTTTACACTATTATGCGTGTGAAATATCCATAATTTCTAACTATGACTAATTATAAAAAAATATTGTTAAACACTTCGTAAAGTCTATTTCTTTATTTATAAAGCACAATGTAAAGATATTAGACAAGAAATGCAAGTCTAATTTCGTTCAAATTAATAACATGTAGATATAGTTACTTTAGTTTTTATCAGTTCATCAAATAAAATTAACATAAATATACACTTAAAATTAGCAAAGATCCAATTATATATATAAAAAAAATCTTATACGAATTGAAAAAAAGTGGTCTCTTCAAATAATTATCGATTGTTTCGATTTTTATTATGATTATTAATTTTGATAAAGATTTTCGATTATGATTATTAATTGTAAACGCTCTTGAATCTTTTGTCTTTGTGAAAGTTATTTAGCATGTGTACTTACTCTATTCCCATTCAATCATTGATACTATCATATACTATAGTTGCTGATAAAATAAAATAAAATAAAAATCATATACTATAGTTTCCATTTCTCAAATGTCGTGTTATGTACACAAACATTGCTTAAAAGCGTTATAACCAACATCTTCAAGTTATATATGCATGCTTTCACATCCCCCAAATTATATTAACAAGACAACTATAAAAAACGAAACACCTCACACATAATTGCCTTTAATTACATTATTAATCCATTCATGCAAAAAAAATAATATAATTTGTGTTTCTTTACTTTCAAAGATAATAGACAGCTTTAGTGATACAACTAATATTCCCTTTTCTATCAAAATTATTTTTGTAATATCACGTTCGTTGTTATCTATTTTTTATTTATTTATAATATCACATGCATTATTATCATTTATTATTTTTTTTTAAAAATGAAAAATTATTAGAGAACTATTATAATTGTAGTGATTTTTTTTTATTGGTGAGAATTCACTACAAGAAAATCATGAAATAGAAACAAATTTTAGAGACTATAAATAATTAGTTATTATAGTGACTAAATTAAAGACCATTTTTAGAGACTAAAAAAGCTTTTGGTTTCTAAATTAGTTTCTATTATTTTTAAATGGTTTCTATATTGGTATCTAGTTAACAACCAAAATTTTTGCTACCAAATTTAGAATCTAAATAATTGGTAGTTAAAATTTTGGTAGCTAATTAGATACCAATTTAGAAAGTATTTAACAATAATAGAAACTAATTTAGAAAAAAAAAATAGTTTATAAAATTGTATCTAGTTTAGTCACTATATTAACTCATTATTTTTTGTTTCTATTTCATGATTTTTTTTAGTGATTAAATATATAAAAAAAAAGTTACATTAGTGTCCTCATCATTATTCAACTTACATGAACCCCTTTGACATAATTGTATCTATTTTATTAATCGTTACACTTTGCTTCATCATTAACTAATTAAAGTGAAAATAACTATGTTTACAACACACCAAATGTTATATCAGAACATAAACATCATATATCCTTATCCACACACATTCCAATTCAATTATGTACTAATAAATTTTAATTCATCCTTCACTAGACTATAATAATATTCAACTATAATATCTTGATAAAATATAATAATTTAATAAAACATAAATAATTTTAACATCTAAAAATATTTAAAAATATATAATTTGAAGTGTAGAAAATATTGTTCTAAAATTTAGCAAATTAAGCACATCTTTAAATTCATTTTGTCACCAATTCTAATCACTCAAGTAAAGATATGTTAGTGTGGTAACTTTTTACACACTCAACCTACAAAACTAACAAGTTTTTATTTAATTAAAGTTCCCTCTCTCAGCAAATAAAAATGTCATTCAACAACTATACCCAAAAAAATCAATTGTGCATAATTTCATGTATGGTGACAAATTGGTAAAAAAATGTTCCAACTCATTTTTCATACATAAATAAATAATTATTTTTAAATAAAATTATTTTAAACCAATTTAACACACTTAAAACACTCTATATTTTAAGTACCAAGACATTCAACATTTCTCATCTAGCTCAATTCAACTTTTAAAAGCATAATTCAAAACATCCTACTAAACATTTTCCAGTTAAAATATTATAATTTTATTTATAGTAAAAAAAATAAATATCCTTAATTTAATCTCTTTACTAACATAATATGTGATACTACAATCCGGTTAGAGTTTCATACGCAAAAAACTATAAATTCACAACTTTCATCACTTTCAACAATTTTAATATCTCATTGTATAATCCATTACTAAATAATCGATACTCTATTATAACCAAAGGAAGTTTAGAAGGATGAAGAAAAATATTTTTCAAAAAGTACTATTATTATAATAATAAAAATTGTAAAGTACTTGTAATTCGTGTCCGTTTTTCGTGCTAAATTATTGTTTCAATTGAGTTGTGTCCCACAAGTAAACAATTTGTTATTTTATTTATTATCTTTTGCTAGAAAGATTACATTGACAACTAAATTTATTATATATATATATATATATATATATATATTACTGAATAAAGTAGTTTTCACTAATATAATCATATTAGTATACAGAAAGTATATATCAGTATATACATTATTAGATTAATTTGTGGAATAAAAGACAAATCCGATTGAGGAAAATTACAGCTGTATCTTTTATTAACATATTACTCGAAACAATAATAAGATTTTTTGATAATAATTAAAGCACACAAAACAAATTATTAATAGGCAATTAAGCCGCCCAATAATATAATTAGCAGGGCACCAACTTAACATCGTGGCCATTAAAATATTAACATCCCGATAATGCCCCTGAGTGTACGAATTGGACCAAGAGTTTGAGAAGGGTAAAATGGGAATCAATCCAATCGTAATTGCGTGGAGGGAAAGTCAATTGTTAACGGTATCTATCCACCGACCACCGACCTACCCTTCTACCCACTCAGAATTATTTATTAAAAACTATAAAATTATCGGATAATAACGAAAATGAAACAAAATATTAAATAATTCCAAATAAATTATTATTATTTTTTATTAAATATCCTTTGAAATTCTATCGTTTGATTAATCCGCAAACGACACCAACCAACCATTATCATCATCACACACCTGATACCATCAACCCTATAATAAGATTTAATTTCAGAGACCCGCAACAAAAATTATGACAGAAACACGATTTAAAAATATTTGTTAATAAATATACCGCTAAATTTTATTCGTAAACTTAAATATATTATAATAAATACAAAACTAAATTTAAAATTTAAGTTTATTATAATAATTTATTATCAGCATTGGAATGTTAATACAAAAAGCTTATTTTAGTAAATTATAGAAGTAAATTAAAAAGAGAAAAAAAGGAAATAAGTTTGTAGTTAACTTTTGGAAACACCAATTACCATTATTAAGTTTGATTGCTTTAAATGTGGGTTGAAGTCCACCACCGCTTCTCAAAGAGAGACTATTATTGTAGCACTAACACACACCTAGTTAAGGTCGAATAGAAGAATCATGTCTTTCCCCAACTATACTTTTGTTTTTTCACAATTCAGAAAAGATATAATTTGTTTATATATATTTTTATTTTTTTCATTGTAATGTATAAGTGAGCTGAGATGTAAAAGTTGCATAATAAATGAATTTTTTTAAAATTATAGAAAAGAATTTGAGATTGATGAAACATTAATTGGAGTTAGGAAAGAGGTAAAAAGTAAAAAAAAAAAAAAAAAAAGGGTGGAGTGAGTGAATTTGTCGGTGAATTAATAATGTAAATGGAAATAGGGAAAGAGAAAGAGTAATTAAAATGGAAAATGATTTGGGTGGCATTAAAAAAGAAAAGAGAAGGGAGGGTTCAAAGGAACCAACCAACCATATAGCAACGTGGAGGCTTACAGAGATGACAAGCTTGGTGCTTCAACATCTCTCCCTTATAACCCTTTCGTCTCGTAGACTCCTTAGATTTTTCATTCCTCCTCATGGACCAGATTCCCTCTCTCTCTCTCTGATCTCCATTTGAAGCACACCAATCCAACAAGACAAGACAAGAGAACAGAAGAGAGGAGAGAGATGGAGGGTGAAGGAAGAAGAAGAGAAGAAGGGCAGAGAGAACCGACCAGGAAGCGAAGCGGCGTGGCGGTGGCGGTCGAGGGAGAGAGAAGATACAAAGGAATAAGGATGAGGAAGTGGGGCAAGTGGGTCGCGGAAATTAGGGAACCCAATAAGCGTTCAAGGATTTGGCTCGGTTCCTATTCCACCCCCGTCGCCGCCGCTCGTGCTTACGACACCGCCGTCTTCTACCTCCGGGGACCCTCCGCGCGCCTCAACTTCCCCGACCTTCTTGTCGGAGAGGGAACCACCCTTGTCGCCGGTTGCGACATGTCAGCTGCCTCTATCAGGAAGAAGGCCACCGAGGTCGGTGCCAGAGTTGACGCTCTACAGGCAACCCTGCACCACCACCACGTGGCGCCGGCGGCGCAGGAGCTTCTCTCGCGCGGCGACGGAGGTGGGTCCGGGGATTTCGCGGTTGACCTGAACAAGATGCCTGAACCCGAGAGTGAGGACTGCGAATGGGATGTGAATTGAAGGAAAAAAAAAAAAAAGGTTCGTGCTTTCGGGTTCGGTGGTGGCTGCTAACGTGCGCCGGGGAGGGTTTGCGACGGCTGAGGCAAAGTGATGTTGTTGATGAGGCCTTGGGTGGTGTGGATTACTGCACTGTATCTCTTTTTTCCTTCTACTTTCTTTTGGGTAGTTTTTTCTTTTAGATTTTACAGAGGAAATTTTGGCGTTGTAAAAATTATGTTAAATGTAAATTAATTAGCCGAGTTTGGTGTGTTGTGTTGTATTTTGGCTTTAAATTTGATAGGGTAATAATCTATTTGGGGGTTGTGTAGTTAATGTTTTTTGGTTGTGTTAAAAAAAAGTATTGTTTTTGGGAGGTGTGGAAAGGAATTCGGCGGAAATTAGGAAAAATTGGAATGAAAGTGGAGGTGGGTTACTATAAGTGGAGTGGGATGTTTTAGAGAAAAAGAATAGAATGATGCAGTGGAAGTGAAATAGGTGGAGTGAGGGGACAGGGATGGCCTGCGGTGCCCAGCAGTTGGGTACAAAAGGAGAGAGTGAGCCATGCTAACCACTAAAGTAATAATACCTACTAAAAAGTGATAAGATTGAGTTAGGTATTTTTCTGGTTCTACACTGTTTTCTGATTATTGAGTTGTGAAAGGGGAAATGGAATGGGCCACTGCCAAGGGAAAACGTTGTGCCCACTGCTCTGTTTTGACAACGATGGATGATGGGGTCGGTTAATCGATTTTGTCGTCTCACATTTTTTTTTTCTTCTAATTCTAGTCAAATCTCGGACAACAATTGTATCGAAAACATATAAACAAACGAGAAACAAAGCAGAAAAAGAAAAGAAAATGAGAGAAAGACATGTCTCCATGTGAATGCAAAATTACAGCTCCTCTCTATTGATTAACAAATATCCGTGTAGAGGATTTCTGATTTGAGTCTGAGCTGTACCCCATATGTGATTCGCTAGGATCTATGGGGCCTTTAAGTTGTAGCCGAAGATGAGTCCATGATTAACGGAGAATTAGAGGCTCTTTTACCTTTATTTAAATATTTTATAGCTGTGGATCACATCGTGTTCGACGTAAGTGATCAATTAATAAATTTAAGATAAAGTTAATCTCTCGGATTAATGATATAGGCTTCATCAGTGATTGAATCACCAAAGGAGATGAAAAGTTTCATTAAGGTAAAAGACAAATGTAGAATTGGATGAACGAAGAAGACAACAGTAACGTGGCCAAATTGACCAAAACATCAACATTGCCAACGAAGTCGTCGTTAATTTTTCACGTATTGATAAAGGAAGAAATAATCTCATCTTATAAAATGGAGAAATAAAAGACAGGCTTGTCAACTGTTCTAATCAACACCTGTTATTGTCAACTGTTCTGATCAACATCTAGTCATGAGTTTTATTACAGTGAAGAACCAAGACCAGTCATCGCTTCAGCTCAACTACTAACAGATGCGGTAAGTACAGCAGTAGATTAATGACGGTTGAAATTCGTATGCGAATTTACAACATTTTCAACACCATTATCACCAGGGCGGCCCATATAAATTACAATCGGATCATTAAGAATAATAATTGCCCTTTTGAAATTTTGCCAATGACAAACATGTGTAATAGCAAAACAATACATATACATGCCTAAGCCAAAATTTTAATTCTAATTTAAAGCTTCTGTGAACACTTCAATCCAACTACTGCATGAAATCCAGCAACAAATTATGGAATGACCATCTAAATCCTATCATGCTTTCTTTTGATTTTCTCGTTTCACTAGCAGTGCGGCTCTTACAACATTTCCTCTTGTGATAATCCCAACCTTCAGATATTAATAATAACCATTTAGAAACACCAAAGTAAAAACTAGCACAAGTATAACAAGATTGGACGACTATCTTACCAGTCTACCCTCAGCATCTACAACTGGAAGGCGTCGAAATTTGGTTTCTAGCAACAACCTAAAGATAGAAATTTGAAAAAGGTGATCACTTTTTTTATGGGCGGCTTAAAATATACTAAAAAACAAAGTTAAACAGGGAAAAAGATGGAAGAACCTTGCAGCATCCTCGAGATTGGTGGTCTCACGAACGACCATAGGGGCAGTGGTCATCAATTCACCAATCAATTTTCCGTTGGTCTTACTGAGCAGCTTTTGAATCTCGTTAAAAGTCTGCAAGAGGTCATAGTATCAGCAAAATGGAGCTCTATTAAACTAGACCGTTGCTGAATATAATTAATTATAGTAGTAATTGAAATGCAACCCATCCACTTCAAATGCAGTCATTAGAATATATGAAACATAAACAGTCAAAAGGGAAAGGCTTTGTCCGTATTGGACATATGACTCTTCGAAATACCCATAGGCGTATTAAACTCTGCAGTGTCACTTTGTTGTCTGTATGGCATGTTTCACATGATTACCACGCAATATTTCGTGCAGAGTGAGTTGAGACTGCTTCAAATAAATAAGGTAATAGAGGGAGAAAAGGGATGAAGGGACACGCTTACAGAAGTACATGTCTCTGGATATTTAATAACAGATTTGAAACATGAACAGTCAAAAGGGACACGCTTAATAAGACGAGATATAATAAATTTTGAAGGTTCTAATCATGAAATTACAAATCATATTAAATGTTAAGTTCAAAGACAAGTTAAAAAATAGTTTGAAGCATATTTAAACAACGTATAGGAATTTAAAAAACATTTATAACTTCTAACTAGGACCTCACTAAACCATTCACCTGAGTTTCGAGAAACAAAACCGTATGTTATTTCATAGTGCAGAACAAAAAACTAAAGCAGGAGCACATAAAGTGATCGACAGATTGTGTGAAGCCTCAATTTTAGATGGATGAACACAAAAGCAATGGATGGAATAGCTAATTAAGAAGCATAGAGTGAGTGAGAGAGTGTCTGTTTGTGCAAAGACCCTATAACAGAAGAAGAATGAAAACAAAGCAACAAAGGGTGCATTCAATAGTGCTTTTCTAATTTTTTTTATTTAAAAATGTCAGTTTATCTGACTTTTCAATTTAGTTGATGAATTTGGTGAACTAATTAAATATTTTGAAAACATGAGTTGTAGAATTGTGTATTTGTGCGGTTCATATTGATGATATAGAATGCACTGCTACATGTATGTTCAGTACAATTCAAAATCATCTGTGATTCATAACAACTAACTCATGCTTGATGGGGGAGAGATATTATAAATTTGGTTGCCAGAAACATCAATTATGTTGAACATGTTCAGCACTCAGCTAGAGAAAATAATGGACATAGATAAGTTTTTATAAAAATTTCTATTAAGCAACAAAATATTTACATACATTAATATTAATTTAGTCAAAACGTAAGCCCTGAGTATTTTATCTTCAACGACAACTCTCTCCATGGTGCACTTTCCTTTTTAATGTTCACTAAGACCAGACTTTTCAGGCTAGCCGAGTTCTCCGGTATAATTAAGATTAGTAATCATTTCTCAGTACTGCACATACCACTGCTAAAGTGGGCACTTTAGCATATCTTCAATCCTTCCAAGAACAATCACACCAGCAACAAAGGTCAAACGGAGTCACAGAAATGTGTAGATTAGTCGCTTGTTTTCCTTAAAAGACACTATTAACCTCTTTTACTTAAAAAAAGGTTGTTTAAATTTTAACTTTAATTTAAGTAAACACGTTTAAAAAGCAAACAAATACTTGATCAGATTTCATTTATTTATTATGCATATTTCAATGGAGGCATTACAGCGTAGACAACTGTAAAATTTTCTATACGAAATTGTTTGGGATGCAGGTAAGAATGCCCAGCTATACTTTATATATGGTTTTGCTTTTCCAGTTCAGACCAACCTAGATCTCTAAAGGTCTCAGTACCAAAATATCAGCTCGGTAAACTGAACTTACTTGGTAATTTTAAGTATTAACACTATGAAATCGATACAATATTAGAATATGATGGTAAAGATAAATTAACTATAAGAGAAAGAAGTACAAACATACTTTCCAAGTACTGTCAACTTCTGGAAACATGCTATTATCCTTTAGCCCATGACCTGAAATCAGCATAACACTATCTGAGCAATAGGGTTTGGGGATAGAAGCACATAAAAAAAGCCAAAAAAATATTTTTATGTTACCAAATGACATGAGAGTGCTGTTAAGTTTTGAATGGGGAGAAAATCACACTAACAAAGGATAAAAGAGATGTTTCTTTTTAAAATAATAATAATATACCAGATATAGAGTCCAGTGCTAACAAGTCATAATCTGAAACAACACCAACCTGCAGGGTATAAAAGCATCTTCAGGAATAATTTCAGAGAAAATTATCTAGCAATGTTCTGCCGAGTTAAACTCTCAAGAAAATTTCATCATACAAATGAAGAACGGAAGTAATAAACCATAAGCAATTACTAATATATTCTGTAAGGTTGTCGCCATCAGATTCAGTTGTTAGAAGCATAACTGCCATTGAACTAGACTTGCTGAATTGATTTAGTTTTAAATAAATACAATAGTCAAAAGGAAAAAAAATGTTCATGGAGAATCTTCTGATTCATTATTAAATGATTAAATCAGCATCAACTGGATTTCAGCCGGAGACGCTACCTATAACGAAGTTTTATCTATTTTCACATTAGCAAAGGTTTTTAAAATGATATTTTCATTCTCAATTCAAAATTAACTAGTCTTGGTTGGGAGTTTCCTTTGTTAAAAAAAACTGCAAAGGAATATATAATTAGAATAGTGTTTTTACGACAATGGGATATTTTAGAGAGCAATGGTTTAAAAAAGAGAAGAAAAAAAGACAAAGTAATTCTCAAGACTGTCTAATGTAGAACCCCACATCAAACTTATGCAACCTAACCTTTATGTATGTGGAGAGGTAATTTCTTTTACTTGAAACTGTAACCGTTTGATCTCAACATTTTACCTTACCAATATGTCAAGGCTGTGTGTGTAAATCATAACAATATTTCTCTCATGATATGACAGTCAAACAGTGCATTTTGAAAAAAAAAATGTAATGGAAAACTACAAGGATTTTAGTAATAAATATGGTAGGCTTGTTAAACATATAAACCAATTAAAAGAGAAAAAACGAAAACGGCTACAAAAAATCACTCACCAGTTTCCAGTTATCATCTATCACAGGAAAACCAGTTATCCTTTTTTCAACAAGAATATCCAAAGCTGTTGCAAAATAACACTTTTAGAAAATAAAATATAAAATCCCCCTTCCTTTCACAACAAATAAAAAAGAAAAAGAATGAAAACACTTCGGCCTTGAAATAAAACATGAAACAACAATGAAATATACCTTCGTCCACAGTAGTTGTGGGTTTTACCACATGTAAATCCTCTTTCCTTGTCATAAAGTCACCAACAGTGTACAGTCCACTTCTCGGCTGCATGTAATGTCAAAAAAACACATGCCATATCAAAAGTGGTCTCTGCATTTATATATTTCTGATAAATTGGCACATCATACATAGTGAATCACTGAGAATGTCTCAGGCCAAAACGAACAAAAATCAAGTTATTCATGTCTTCGCCAGCCCTGTACAAAACGGCTTCCTCTATTTGAAGGAGGCAGATATATAAAGAGACTAATTCTCTGACTCTTCACGTTAAAGCATGAAACAAGATTAAAAATAGTCACATCACTGCACCAGCGAAGAAGGCACCTCTTCAGAATTAACAATAGCTACACGCGCCCTAACTCCTTACCACAAGCTATAACATAATAAAATAAAATAAAAAATATATAGTTAAAAGCCGCATGAAATGAAATTCAGAGTGTTTTAACCAAAATCCATGCAACTCAAGCGAGCGCAATGAAATGAAACGGAATTGAATCTATCAACTATAATCTAAAATATTAATATATCTCCAATCCTAACGGTGCCGCAGCTGATAGAGGAAATTAGGTAATAAGATAAGATGTTTTGCTCGTTTTGCAAACAGAGATGGAATTGAGGAGAAGAAGAGATACCGAGACTGAATTAGCGGTGAGGGTGTTGGCGGCGAGAAGAGGCGGTGGACGGAGGCTCCGGAGAGGGGAAGAGCGGGGGAAAGAGACGGCGGCAGCGGCGGCGCGTGGCTGGTACAGAGGAGAGTGAGTGGCGGAGGAAAACGGAGGGAGAGTGTGGAGATGGAAGTGGAAGAGAACCGAGTCCATTTGTTGGGAATTTGGTTGGACTCGATTCGGAATTGAGAGGGTTTATTGTTTTGGGGTTCAGACTTCAGAAGACTTCAGAGTTCTCACTCTAATCCGCAGATATCATCAAAAACACAAAATCCACCGTCAATTTCTTCTCTCTCCGCTTCATCGCCTACCAAAATAATTATAAAAATATCGTTAAATATCTCCACAATTTTTTGGCCTGATTTGCGAATGCCGTCAAAATATCAGTTATTCATAATTCCTTCTTGATTAAGATGTTAGCCACCATTCCACGCCTTTCATCCTTCTTCAATTAACTTTTCGTGTCAACAAAATTTTCATTCCAATATTTAATTCATCATATGTCGTTTTTTAAGGTAATTTTTTTCACGTGGTTCAATGTTCTCGGCTCCGACAACACTACCTCCTGTGAAGAATGCGTGCCATTTAAACTAAAAAAAAAACGCATGTGAAAACTTCTACCCAAGTTTTAAATTAATAAGATAGGTTTTCAGAGTGAGATGTGCAGTAACACTTCTTTTTATAATTCTAACTTTTAGGCTATTATTTTGTTTTTTTAGTTACACTTATATATATATATATAGTAATTTTCTAAATAAATATTCTTGAATATTAAAAATGAATTATGCACTCTCAGTGAAGCCACGAGCTTTCTTCGTTCTCCTATTACTTACAATGGACCATCTCCACCTTCGTATATTTGAAATTGCATATCTATAAAAATTAAATTTTCAATTTTATTTTTTTAAAATTTTGTTCCGGACAAAAGTATTGGTGAATTCAAACTCAGTGTACTAAAAAAAAATGTGAACTCTTAATTAGTATTTAATCTATTTTTATTCTTTATGCTTTCTTTGATATATACTAACATCTTTTCTTTTCTTCTATATTTGGTTTTATTATCAGTTCTATTCAATAATAAATATTTTCCTCTATTTAAGATTTGATTATTCAGAATCTTTTTATCTGTGTTGATATAAAATTAAAACTCCTTAAATACGAGATTTACAGACGACTTATTAGCACTTAATATTGGGATTGACCCATAATACTACAAATTTATATTTTAAATTGTATAATACAAAATAATATTTTTTAAATACAAACGTTAAAAAGGATTGGTGAATATCATCTCCTTTGTGGATACTAGTTGAATGTATTTTTTAATTTGGAAATATATTCCAAAATGTATATTCAAAAATATATATAGAGAGAGAGGAAAAAAAAAAGCTTTAAAATAGGTTTTTGATTATATTCTGAAAATTTTATAAATCACTCCATCAGAATGAACCAGCAGCTATAACAGAGATAAAAAACCAAAAAACCTTGGGGTACTTCTGACATTTCACCACCCAATGCGGGTGCAGTTTTCAGTTCATGCATAAAACACATGCTCCAAACTTCAAGTTCAAAAGGCGCGATCCAACTCCATTTAAAGTTGGGAACTAAGCCCAATATCAAATTGAGGGGCCCAAACAAGAAGGCCAATTCAAGTCTAGTTTTTTTTTTTGGGTCAAAATTCAAGTGTAGTTTTGTTTTCTAAAATTCAGAATTATTTAGAAAACAAATATTTTATTATATAATTATAAAAACTGAGAGTGGAATTTTTGAAGAAAATAAAATAGGTATTACAGGGTTTTGGAGTAGAAAAATCGAATTCTCTAAAAAAAATACAATTCTACAAGTCAAGACTTTAAGTGTAACTAAATTTTAGTAAACTTAATGCTAGAAGTCCACAGAATTGGGAAAATCTCAATTTAAATTTCGACCCTGAATTTTATATGTAAATTTTAGAATTATAAACTATAAATGTTGGAAATTTATATTTTTAAAACTCTTAAACCTTAACCTTTGAATTAGAACATTTTATATAGGCTAAACCCTATTGAACTACTAACTTTTGATTACTTTCTAAGAACTATATTATTATATAGAATGTTTCACTATTATTTATAAATATTTAAGATTTGACAATACCATTTTTAAGAGAATTACTGACTTGTAAAAAATGTTTTATTTTATTTAGAAACTCTAGACTTTATACGTACGTAGGGGATAGGGCCTACACTCACATGATTATCAATCTACCCTCACTAGGTCACTAGCTTGTCCTAATTTCTTAAACACCCTAAGATATAATTGTTTACTTATAGAATTGGGAATCGATCTTCTACTCAAATACTCTTAACACTATGTTACGATACTCTTTGTGTGCGGTTATTTTGACATGTAATCTGACATTCAAGTAAATATTTGATATTTAATGTTCGATGCGATTAATACGTGATAATAGCGTATTTTTTTTCTAAAAGTTATGACTATTTATATATTTATCATAGTCTCGTTATTATTGAATCGGAATAACATTTGGATCATGATCTTAGATTTTACTTGTGTCACTTAGATTGATAATCTTCTTCTAGTTTTAATGTCTTTTGAATAGGTCGGTCAGTTAATATTAGACTTCATCTGGTATCGATTGATACAATAATAATAAATACTAAAAAAATTCTTTTTTTTAATTATGATGTTTACTTTCGTAATAAATCTAAATTATCTCATTTTTTAATTAATAATGTAGATTAATTAAATTATTTAATTAACCTTTTATATGTTATTAAGAGTTATTATTATTTTAATTATATGTTTTCGAGGTCAACTCTAACGGATCTTCATGGTACATATCTACTTACATTCTTGACATGATGTAAGTTGTTCATAGTAAAATAATTAATTTTTTATATTGATTATATTATACTATTACATTTTGATCTATAGTTTCTATCTAATTATAATAAAATATAAATCTTTTCCGGACCAAAATCATGCAAAAATATCAAAACCATCCTAATAATCTCGTTTTGAAATTCAATCTTAAATATATATTATTTAAAGAATAAAACTATATCACTGTCTGAAATTATTAATTTTAGATACAATTAAGTAAAATCAAAAGATTATTCGTAATCCCTAAACCCTAAACTATTATAAATGATAAAAGCCCTTAAGAAAGTACCTATTTCATTCTTCTAATATCTGTAAGATTATATTTGCTGATAGAAAAGAAGTAAAAATTTGACCATAATAAATACAAAGTTTCTCTCATAATTTGCAGCAAAAGGTTTTTCTAACCTCCACGTTTGGATTTCTAGCCGCATATTAAAACCAAACCAAGCATCACAAAAATGTAGATTCGATCAAATTAAGACGAGGAAGTTCAAAGTTGATTCATGAATGATAAGATTCTTCTGCACAAAATCCTGATGACATAATTATGTCCGTTTACAGTAACCGAAAATTTATACCTCTTTAGTTGCATCCTCACAAAACTGACCCAACCAACTTTTTATGTCGACTTCATAAAAGTTAAGAAATAAAAACATTTTTAGCATGTATATAACTACTAATTGGACACTCTCTAAATTCAACCCGAGTATTTAAGCGTATTATCCTACTATTCTGATTCGCTTAGTTTATAAAGATACAAAACTTAATTCAATTCAAAATAACAATAGGTTTAATGACGCGTGAAGTAGGCAGTCCAAACAGCTCCCAAGAAATATTAAAAAAATAACTAAAATAAAAACAACTGAATAAATAACTAAATTAGATAGGCACAAATATTTATTTTGAGATTCGATGAAAATAAACAGTCAGAGATAATGTACTAGTGCACCCCTAAAATAAAAGAGATATATTTACATTATCTTTTTATGTTATTGACTTCTGAAGGAAGATCTATGAATGCTATAAAAGGGTCACAAGACCCTAAACAAAGCTAAGTGCAATTTTGAAATACTACACCGATACTCATGTACTATATTGATATTTATATGTTTTTACTGACTTGATCGTCGGAGTCTCATAAAAAAGTGGAGCTCCCATCACTGTGAATTATTAGCATCTCAAAGCAGCAACAACAGAAAAGAAAAATTGGCTCAGAATCCACACCAAAATACGATCTAAGTCGATCGGCAAGAACAATATATAAAATGGAAAAATGTTATTTTTACAGATCTACAATGATATAAATCAATATGTCACAATGTAATTTTAAGATGCTCCATCTTTTTAAATGGATCCATATTTTAATATATTTTTTTATATAATTATTATAATCTAATGGAAGAATTTTCAATATATCAACACTCATAAGACTTCAAAATATTAAGTATTACAGACTTAAATGTTGATTGATTACATCTAGTATTTTAAAAACGAAAAGAAGTGTAAGTAACATATTTTGTGTGGTATTTGTGGATTTGAAATGTATAGTGCATGTAGAAGAGATTGACTAAAGTTGTGGTCATATATGAAGCAGGTGCATATTGTGCGTCTTTATTGTTGGAAGGATTGTGAAAAGATTTTACACATTGTCATGGTCGTCTTATGAATCATCAAATCCAAAAAATTTGAATTTATAAAAAAAAAAACAACAAATGCAGACATAAGCAGCAGTAGTAAAGACATGGCAAAAGCGGATAATTATGATTTCATAGGATTCCCTGGTAGGTTGGTTGCCTTTCTAAAATTGTCAAATTACACAGTGCTTGCAAAATTAATATTCCTATATATGGGAACTACACGTGTGCCATTAGCCACACCACACACAAACCTTAATATTCGCACTCGCTAATGTCACCGAAACAACAATAAGACGTTAATCGGAACATGTTCCTTCTGCACTTTCTTCACCCAAACTATTCATTTTTTTAGGATATATGCTGCCACAGACAACAATTTTATCTTTTCTGTGCACCGATTCCTTAAAACAGTGAAATATGTATTATTCCAAATGCATAAAATATTTAGTTTGACGCAAATGCAAAGAATTATAAATAACACAGTTTCGTTACTATTTTGGGGAACGAAATGGAATCTAGACTCTTGAACCAGTATCTTGTGTCCACGCAGTCCTTTAGATTTAACTAATTGTCGCAATGAATGCGATTTAAAAGTCTTAAATCGTTATTTAAATATGATTTGTAAAGTTGCTTAACTTGGGGATTGGAAAATTGAGAAGTTAAAGCAAGCACGCAAGAGATTTAAAAGAGGTTAGAAATTTGAGTTGTGAATTTAATTTGGTTGGGTTCGCAAGTGGGTTACCCTTCTTATGTGAAAAAAATTGAGAATCTATGCAATGAATAAGGGTTGTTTTTTTTATTGCATTATATACATAATACAATAAAAATGAAAATAAAGAGTTATGAATCAAAGTAAACAAATGAATCAAATAAGATAAGAACCTCCGGAATCCTTCTTTTATTTGAACTGATCCAATTTCATAATATTTTTATTATGAAATCAAAAAAATCGAAGAAATCCTACTTTCTTATATATAATATCTTAATCGAATTGTATGTAATGATCAATAAATTGAGTTTGATCCCTTCGGTCGGTCAGGTTGATGGGTGATGAATTGGGATTCTCCTCGTCCTTGATTTGAGCATTAACGGTAATATGGGTTAGCCGTCGATCAAGTTTCCCTGGTGTCGGTCGTCTCGGCCAAGTAGACCGTCGGCCTCGTCATCGCAATCAAGTATCTTGGGTCTCGGTCAGGTAGACCAGGCCTCGGATAGCCAGGTGGGTCTCGGTCAGAGAGACCAGGGATCGGCCTCGCCCATACCGGTACAAGAGTGATTGAAAAATAGAAGGAAGGAAGATTCGAAAACAAAGTTTGATTAATTGAAGAAATATTTGAGTGTTGAAGGTGGAGAAAGAGGGCGAAAATAGTGAAACAAAGTAAGAGGGGATTGTGTGTGATTTTTGAAATGGAGCAACAGAAGTTAGGTGGGATACATAGGTGAAAGGGTTAAGGATAATAAAGTTAGTGGGCCTGGGCTTGAATAATTGAAGGAAAGTGATGAGAAAAAACAAGAGGGAGGCCCACTTGGTTGGTACTGTTTCCACTTGGGGAAAACAAGGTCTTCAACCGTAGCCTCGTCCCACTTCCATTATGGGAATGTTTAGCTTTTTGAAATTTTGCCCTCCACTCATTACTTTTCGATTCGGCTCGTCTCGTGAGATACATCACAAAAACAGATTATTAGGAGAAAGAGAACACACAACACACAACACTGTGTCGTGTGTGTGTGTGATGTGAATATTGGAATTTGGATGGATAAGCACGTTCCCAATTTTATGAGGTTGGACTTGTTGGGAATTTCGTCTCCACTGCGATGTCATGTCACGTGGCCTTCTCTTTCTCCACTTGTTCACTTGTTTTAATTAATAAATCTTTATTACTGTGGACCCACCCCCCACAAAATACAAAACACCACACTTTCATTACTACTCAACGTTAAGCAGCCCAACCACACTTACATTTAGAATGTGTTTGCTTATAAGAATCTACGTACACCATGATTTTAGCTTATGAGTATTGTTTGTATCTAGTGATTAAAGCTGAAATACGAGTGTGGAAATGGGCAGAAAACGTTGAAATTGAAGTGTGTAAAGGTGTATAAAGGAGGGTTGGTGATGGATTGGATTTTTATCTAGATCCATAAAATGGATTGGATTTAAAATTTATATATATTTTAACTAGATTAAATTTATAATTTTTTAAAATTTATTTTAATTAGATTAATTTCATTTTATCAATTAAATTAAATCAATTTTGTCAATTAGATTAAATCTATCTTGATTTGGGCTCTAACCGACTTAGCTTGAAAAGTTTTGGGCCCAATAAACTTGACATAAACTTTGACCCACTTGACTTGACAAGGATCTGGATTGACTCAACCTGGGTCAACTTGATTCTACATGGGCCCAGTGCATAATCAACCTTCGCTCTGGGCAACTCAGCACGACATTGGCCCAGGCCGATTTCGATCAACATCTGTCTGGATCGACTTCGGTCAACATCGACCCGAGTCGACTCCGCTCGACAATGATCCAACCGATTATGCACGACATTGACCCGACAGACTCTGCACAACCCGGGTCAACTTCGACCTAGGCCGACATTGGCTCGGGCCGACTCCGCCCGACATCGTCCCCGATGGACATCAGCCCAGTCCGACTCCGGTTGACATCAGGCTGGAACGACTCTCCTCGACATCGGGTTGGGCTGACTCCACCTGACATTGGCTTGGGTTGACTCCGATCCACATCAACCCGGGGCGACTATGGTTGACATTAGCCCGAACTGACTCTCCTCGACATCAAGTCGGACCGACTCCGCTCAACATTCGGTCGAGGCAACTCCGCTCAGTTACAGCTTAGCCCAACTCCACCTGACTCCGGCCGACTTCGCTCGACATCGACCCGGTCCAACTTCGCTCGACACCGGCCTGGGCCGAATTTATTTTACATCAACTATGCTCGACATCGTCCCAGGCCGACTATGCTAGATATCGACCCGGTCCAACTTCGCCCGATATCGGCCACGACCGGCTCTAGTCAACATCAACAAGGGTCGACTCCACCTGACTTCATCCTGGACCAAAATTTTGAATTGTACTCTTTTCATCCATAGACTTCATGTAAAATATACAATTATTCATTTTTTGTACGCTTTACAAGAAATGACATCAAACTTCAATCCAACAGCCAACTCGGTCAAGGTCTTCGATGCCGTTGAATCCTTTAACACCTCGTTTTAAACTAAGGCATACAAGTTCTATTATGCTCCATCAATACCCATTTCTTTGCTTGTCTTAGATTATTATGAGCTCCTAATACTTAGAAATCATTAAGTGCATTTTATTCACACAACCTTATACTTAGAATCAACAATATCGAGTGTTCGCATAAAAGTGTTGTTCTATCATGTGTATGAATGTTCAAAGCCAAAAGTAATTGATAGGAGTGAGTAATTGAACCATCACAATTATTGTGACAATATATCTCATAAAAATTATAAAGCTTTATCCATCATCAGATATTATACCTAGTTTTTAAAACTTGTTTTTCCTTCACAAAATTGTCCAATAATTTATTGTACACCTACGTGTTATTTATGTTCCCTCTTAAGTTTAGTTGTTTTCAGCTTTGGTTTTTTAAACTTGTTTATATCTTAAATCCTTTTTACTTAAGCAAATTAAACAGACATAACCTTTTTGTAATGGTCGAGGTTGAACAGCTTGTAACACCCTGTCTCAAAGTTGCTTGACTGGCTAAGGATAAAAACTTCAAGGTAAAAAGGAATATGCAACAAATCAAGCATTCCTATTTGCTTCTTATGATCTTTAGTACTCTTTCAGCCTCATGGTGGACGCCAATTGTTCTTGTATACGAGACTAAGACAGTAAGAGTAATCAGTTGAACAATTTATTACTCCTCTTCAGTCGTCCTTCACTTCTTTCTTCCTTCATTCCTAAGTCTCAAGCTTCGACTCTTGGTCAAAAGTGTATATGCAAATTGTACTCTGATACTCAAGTAAGTGTTCGATATTTAGTGTGTAATGAGTGGTATCTTAACTACGTCTCTTTACTTTGTGTTTATTCATACAATTTATATAATCATAAAAAGAAATATCTCATTTGTTGCATATTCCTTTTTACCTTGAGGTTTTTATCCTCAACCAGTCAAACAACCTTTTATACTAGGTGTTACATGTCGTTCAATCCGGAAAGATACACTTTCCTTTCTAATTTTCTTTATCAAAATGAAAATTTGACCATCTCCTTTTTAGTTTAAGAACGGATTTTAGTTTGTGACAACTATAAAAGCTTTCAAGAAACTATTATAAATACTTTTCAGTAATTATAATTATATATTCCATATTATAATACAATGGTAAAATAGTATTATATCAGTTGTAAAATTAAAGAGTTTTATGGAATTATACCATTTTATTATTTAAGATAATACTTTCCTTATTTTATCGTTATTTTCCTAAAATATTAGTGTAACAAGCTTGTGATTTATATATTTGCAACCAAACTTTTTCAGATAGTGGAATAATTTCCACCAAAGATTGTAGGTGTTTATTTTTCTTTTTCTTAAATTTTATACACAAATAAAAACTATTATTACAGATGGGTGAAGTGTTTTTTTTCAAATAAAAATTAAAAATAATGAAAAATAGACGCTGATTTGATATCTATATTTTAAAATTGAAAAACATATAATTTTTTACATATAATAAATCATTATTCTTTTTGACATTGATAACATTGAATTGAAAGTAGAACTTCAGCATGTCCATAACAACGAAAAAAAATTCGTTAGGTCAATTTTCCTGGATTAAATAATCGATTTTGTGAAAATATAATAATATAGTCAGTAAATTTATAGAAGAAAAAATATTAAGTTTTTATTAATAATTTCTTTCATCTTTGTGCAACCCTACTTTGAGAATAACACATTTACATTATATTTGTTTAGGTATATGTGTTCAAGTAAATTTGGAGGTTCACAAAGTTTTGTTGTTCTTTATGTTTGATTGTGCTGATTTGTGGTGAATTGCATGAAAGAAAGGAAGAAAAAAGTGTCCCTCTAAACTAAGAAGAAAAACGTAGAAAGTTTGGTATGAGCAGTACATTTACAATTTTCACCCTGCATGTAGATGTTAAGTGTATATGCATGGTTGAACTCTTTTTGGGTGAAAAGTGGAAAATGCATGTTGAACGGGTATAAATAGGGGTGGTAATGCAGGCTGACCCGCTCCATATAGATTAGTCTCGCACTTGACCCGCAAAAAGCAGGTTGGGTTGGCCCGCTCCGCATAAAATTTGTGGGCTGATTTTTCTAGTCCATCCCGCATAAGGGTTGAACCAACCCACATAAGAAATATTTTTTTAAATAAAAAATTTGAATTTTTTTAATTTAAATGCATTAGGTAAATAGTCTCATAATATTATTTTCATGAGACATGTGTAGTAAAATGTTATTAAAAGTTTTGGAATGTGAAATATGATGTTACATGAAGAAAATATGGGGGTGCAGAAAAAAAAATTATACATATTAAAGTTATGCGGGTTATGCGAGTCAACCCGCCTCGCCTCGCACTTGGCCCGCGCAAGCTGCAAGTTATGCGGGGCGGGCATAAGCGGGCCAGCGGGTTCAAAATAAACAACCCGTCCCACGTTTTTTTAGCGGGCCACAGGCCGGTCCGCACGGTCCACCCCACTTTGTCACCCCTAGGTGCAAATTTGATTGTTAACCGATTATGAAAATTTCAATCGTCAATTACAAATCTTAACATCATCGATTATGCTTTGCAACATTAATGAAAAATAAAAAAGTCATGGGCCAAGGGTGGACTAGGAAAGGTAAGTTGAAGAAGACAAAACCATTGTTGGATAGTTGAGTATGTGCTTTGGTAGTGTAGATTCATTTAGTTTTTTATATGGTTGTGCTACTGGCCTTGGATGATTGTGTGGTTGTTTGTAAGATGAAAGAATGATGGATATGGCTATATCCATGGGTTCAAACAAAGTGACGACATATATGAAAGAATGGACTATAATCGATTATGTATGAATTAGTGTTTGATGTATAATCAATTATGTTTGAGTGTGTAATCAACTAAGTATGATTGCTTAATTGATTAGGTGATAGGGCTTAATCGATTATAGCTCATTCTTTCATTTATGTAGTATCACTTTGACTTCTTAATTTGATATTAAATAGGACATTAACAAGTGAAACGTAATATGATACATTTGTAGATCATAGGTGAAAGGTTACGTATTTAAGTAATGTAAATTTTTTTATTTTACAGGCAATATATTTTTGTTTTCGACTTGATGGTCATTTTTTATTGTACTTTAAAATTTGTGGTTCTATTTTATTTTCATACTTCTTCCTAAACTTATTTATTTTGATTGTTGTAACTTTAACTTATTTAATTTACATTCCAATTACGATATCTTATGCACATTAATTTTATTTTTCCAATGTTGTGAATTATACGTACAAAATTTATTCTCTTAACATAATAATATCGTTTAAACATATAGTTGTGAATTATATATATATATATATATATATATATATATATATATATAAACTTTTATTTATAAACATTCTTTTTTATTTTAATTCAAATTCTTCAAAAATTTACGTCAGGGGTATTTTGATAATCAATTAATTATACAATTAAATTTTGTTTATAGTCTAGTTATCATCTATAAATATTTTACTCGAAAAAATGATTCTCTGTCAAGTAACTTTTTCTATAGAACTGTAATTTTAGTTTCTCAAACACAAAACTCACTATTACTTTAATTGATTAAAATATTAATTTTTTGTCATTGTGTTTTATAATATTCTACCAAAAAATTATAGGTGATAAAAAAAATCAATAATATAAGCTAGCAAGACTACCAAATTTTAATTTAGATAATTTTTTTGACATTTTATTCATATCACAAACTATTGTGACCGGGATTGGCAGTCTCATAGAATAAAACATTAGCTTACTTCTAAACAATATTTTATTAAACCTATATTTATATAAAAAAATATTTCTTCATATAAACTCATTTGGATTTAAATGTTTTTAATTTAGGTTCTATTTTTGCATTCTTCTATCATTTTTATTTTATTTTTGTATTTTATAATTTTTTTTAATTGATGAATTTATTTGAGTGAGATAATTTTTTAATTTAGATCTGTGGTACAAAAGTTATGGTACCAACCACGTTACATAAAATAAAATGTATTGAAAGTAAAGCAGCTTTTATTAAACAACACAAGTTTTGTATGGATTGCAAATATTTTATTGGAGAACATTTTTATTTATTCTCTAGTAAATGGTGATGATGTCAACAGTGATGTTATCTATCATATAAAGTAACATTACAATAATTTGTCTAAAAAAATATTTGTAATTATTATTTTAAAATAAAAGTTTAAATAGGTTAAAGCTTTTAATGTAGTCAAAATTTAGTCGCTTAACACATTATAACAAAATATAATTATTATTTAATCCATCTTTAAAAAAATGTATCCTAAAAGAATATTGTTAGTCCATTATTTTCTATTTCATTATATTGTGTTGTAAAGAAAATATACACATCAGCTATCAGAGATAATTAATAAATTTACTGTAAAATAAGATTTATAATTAAATATACTGATTTTTATATTTATTTTAAAAGTATTGATAAGTAGATTGAACGATTTTTTTTGGAGCATTAAATGATATAGTTGGATGAGTGATAGAATAGGGTAATAATGTTGTTCATTCCTCCCTGAGTTTGTTTGTTTGGATTAGGAAAGGAAACAAAATTATTTAAATTAAGAAAAAATGTATACTAAATTTAATTGATGTGATAGAAACAAATTTGAGTATATTATAAAATATTTTTAGTTTAATTTTAATAAAAATATATGAATTAAAAGTTAAAATAATAATTATAAATTAATAATTTATAAAATTAAAATTAAAATTAAAGTTAAAATATTTTTAGTTTAATTTTGTTCCATGAAAATATATAGATTTAAAGAATAATTTAATTTTTAATATAATTTATATTTTATGCAATTTAAAACTTTTTTGTTAATATTATTTATAAAATATAAAATAAAAATCAGTAACATAAAATTAATATTTAATTAAGCTTAATTTATTTTCAATTAAAATAAAACAAAATAAAATAAAGTAATTAATTTTTTTATGATGAATTCAAATTAACGAACAAATTATTATTATTATTTTTATATATTCACATATATATAATTAATTTTATGTAATTATGAAATATAATTAATTTATAATAAAGCAATCATTTCAAACTTTTCATTCAAAAGATATCAACATAAAAATAAATGGTTAACTACCTTATCACATGAAAAAGAAAGATTAAAAATTTAAATTTACAAAGTAGAAACACAAAGAATAAAAGGTTCACTTCTGGAATTTAAATTTGCAAACATAAAACAAAGGATAAAAGGTTTCATTAAAGTCAGTTATATATTAAAGTTAATTTTTCTTCTAATAAATACATGTGATAACTATAAAGATTATGTACTCAATTATCAAAATCAAATTTAAATAAAATTAAATTTTGATATTAGAACTATTTTTTTAATTATACTAAAAAATATGCTAATATTTATTCTACTAAATCGATAATTTATTTAATTAAAAATTATACATCAAGCTTGTCAAATTTATTTGGATATTTTATATGATAAAAGTTTCAAGTTAAATTTCTTCACCTCTTCTGATTATGATCACTATAATTATTTGTAATATAAAAAACATAAAATAAAATAAAATAGAATGTATAACAAATATTTATCCCTGGGTCCTGTGTGCGGGATTTAAACAAATGATTTTAATATTTTGTTAGTTATTTATTAATTTTAACTTTAAGGAAATGTCAATCATTTTAATTAATTTATATGCAATTTTTTTATTATATAAAAAATAAGATGTTATCGCCTCTATTTTTAATCTAATTTGTTTTTCATGTTATGAATAAAATAATTATTTTTTTATAAAAAATTTTATGTTAAATATTATTATAAAATTTAACTTAACCATTTTAAATAATAATCATTTACTATTATATAAAAACTTGTGATAACAAAATCGATACCTAAAAACATTTATAATGATTTTTTTAAAGTTTTAAATAAATAGAGATAATGGGATTTAGTTTTGTTAAAGAAAGTTTTATTTGTTGAAATAAAGAATACTGGTTATACAAATATCTTAGATTTATTTTAAAAAATCATAAAAAGACAATTATATTATTTTGAATGACTAATTTTCATAATTATTTATTGTTAACCTCAAATCTATCTATCAATCTATCACATGTCAGACATTCATAGACCCACGCTCACCAACCTACGCTAAAATGCACGCTTTGCGTTTTTGCTTCTCTTTTCTACCTTTTAAAACAGACAAACATGTCGCATGTCTCAACATAACTTCCTCCCAACCGCACTTATTTTTTATACTAACTAATAACTCCTAATTAATTATTTAAGTATTCTTCTCTCTTCAATACTATTTAAATTCATAAAATTCTATACATAACTTTTAAATATTTAATGTTTATTAATTTAGTCTCTCAACTTATATACTTCAATAATAATATTTATATACTAAAGATTATTTTGTTAATTTAGTTTTTTTATTTATTGAAAATGAAAACCTAAAATATTGATCTTTATTATTAATAATACTTTAGTATGTTTAGTTTTCTTAAGAAGTTTTCAAATAAGATATTATTTTAATTTTGTTATTTGATCTAATCTAAATATATATATAAAAGATTTTTTTAATTACTTTAAATTTTTTATTTATTTTATTCTTATATCAATATTTATTTGATTTTATTATTATGTACACTGCTTTATTTTCTATTTTTTCATATTTGATATAGGACGATTTTGAATTAAAAGAGAAATAGATAATTGATTTTTTTTTTATATTTCAACAATTTTTTTTATTTTTTAAATATTTATTAAATAGCTAATTATTCTTATAATTAATTAAAAACTGTTTTTTAAATTAATATAATTTTAAATTTTAAATGTGTAGTATTTTGTTAAACATGAAACGTGACAATTTTTATTAATTATGCAAAGTTGATTAGATGTGAGAAGACAAATTTTTTTTCTATCTCCATTCCTCTTAAAAATTATAGTTTTTTTAATTTTTTTTTTATCTCTTCTTATTATTTGATTTAGTTAACATCATTTATTTAATTTTTAATTTAAACATAATTATGTATCAATGATAAAAATAAAAAATTCAAATACACAAAAGACTATTTTTTTTAATTGACATTTTTTATTTAATTTTTAATATTAAACATAACTATATATAAATGATAAAAATAAAAAATGGATGTACAGCACAATAACGCACAATAGCTTACTTACTATAATGTATATTTAATTTAGGTTTATATATTTAATTTAAGTTTTTATATGAATCTTAAATGTTAATGATATATACAAAATATATGTTGTTTAATTTTTGTAAATTATTTAATTCTTATTATTATATTTGGACTACTATTAAATCAGGATTGGAGTAATGACATTAATTTAGTGTTTTAATTCACTTGTGATTTCAAAAATAAAAAATAGTTGGACAATTGTGATCTTTGTTTTGTTTTCTAAAACTAGCAATTATATTTAATAAAAAAAGTAAAATAATCTCGAAATATACATTGCAAATCAAGGGATTTGTTTGATACTGTAGTACTTTTAATTATAATTTTATAATCTCATAAAAAAAATATTATTATTATTTATTAAAAAACTGGTTATACACAATAATCACTAATTATGGATGAGTAGTGACCTGGTAGAGATTTCTTTAGGAAAACAATTGTTTTTTTAAATTTTATTTGTTTATTTGCACATAATTGAAAATTTCAGTTTAACTTATTTAAAAAAAAACTTGAGATTACTTTGATTTTATTATAAGTCTATCAATATTAGTTTTGTAATATAGTGACAATAACAACGTTTGAACCCAAACTTCACATGAATTATAAAAAATTAATGGTGGAGTTAGTTAATAATTAATAAACAGAAGTATTTATTAAACACGTGGCGCAAGAAATTCAACTAGTTTAAACTATTATATTTTTATAATTCTGTAAATAAAGATTTATAATTTTTTTACCATTACCGAAAAATAACTCAAAATTGAATTTTGTATCATCAAACAAAATTATAGGGAGTTATTAATTTATTTCATGGTCTACTTTCATATGAATAGGTTTTTTTAGCTCTTTTTGTTTTGCTGAATAAACTAAGATAGTTAAGAGGCTTGATGACCAATTTGGACTTAGAGGCTCGTTGACTTCTTTGTAATTAGATCTTACAGTAAAGTAATACTTAATAATAAAGCTTCTAAGCTAGAAAAGGACAAATAGACATTAAATAAAGATTACAAGTCTATATATTATGTGGTATTATATAAATTATTCATCTCCTAGTCACTAATATATTGTAGTAAAACAAAGTAAATTTCAATATTATATAATAATAAAGATCCCTTTTGAGGGATTACAGTAAGTATCTGGAATTGTTCTGTTTCAAAACTGCTAATTTACAACTATACTGAAGATGAAAGTTCAGTGGAATATCCTCCAAAAGCAGCAACATAATTGTAAATTAATAGTTTTGTAATAGAAAAAACTATTAATAGATATAAAAGGAAAAATTAGCATCATATTCACTAATTTTACTTATTTATTGAAAAAAAAGTAGGTATAAGTAAATAATCGGAAATTTGATGATAATTAATAGAAGAGTAAAGGGAAGTGGAGGTTGAAGAAGACGCGCAGTGGTTGGCGCGTAAAGAAGTGGAAAATGGTCATAAATACGAGGTACAGCGTTGTAAGGGTATTGGACGCTTGGCAAACCAAAGAGGCAAAGGTGGCCCTCTTCCCGTACTCTTGGATCGGACTTTTCTGGAAAAACTTTCCTTTTACTTCTATTATTCTCATTTCCATTTTCTGATGCCAAATTCTCACTCTCTCCTGTTACCCTGCTCACAACTCTAACACAACACAATAATTAATATCTCACCTTCTTCCTCAAAACACCCTCACTCACACCCCTATTTACTTTCTTTCCTCTTTTGACCCTCTGTGCCTTCTCACATGGTAAAACTTAGTCATAATCCTAAAAAGATAAAAACGCTCGGAGCCATCGACCTTCCCCCCTCCTAACCTCATCATTAACAATTACTACCTAACAAAACCTATTTTCCAGTAATTATCCACTCATTCTGCTGTCTATTTCCATTACTGCCCAAGTAATTTCCACCCACACACACAGATGCCTTTTCGATTTCCTTAACGTGGGAAAGTTTTTAAGAAAGAGATGCTTCATCATGCTCTCTTTTCCCTCATTTTTACCACTTGCATTTTATTAATCCCATCAAAACGGAAATAGGTAACAGTACCATGGTTTTTTTTAAATGATAAATATATATAAGGAGTTTCCTCCAGGAGAAGCAAAACAAAAATAGATTGTGTTTTTTTTTAGTACTATATAAAAGAGAGAGGAGAGAGAGGGGAGAGGAGAGGGTGGAACGCTTTCGGCTAAGCTTGCTGAAACTGGCCTCGTCTATGCTGTATTGGGCAGTTAGGGGAATACAAAGATCTTTGAACACCACCTTCTTTATTGCCTTTTTCCAACACCTACCCTCTTTCTCTCTCACACTCGTCCTAGGTTTGATTTTTCTTCCTTCTCCCGATACCCTTCTTCTTCCTTATCTCCATTATTTTATTCTCTACACGAAACCAACAACACCAACGCACACTCTCTGTTGGTTGGTTGGTTTTTTTTTTTTTTTTTCCTTTTCTTTTTCTCTGCCTAGCTATATGTCTGTGTAAGAAGAGCAACAAAGAAGCCATTCAAAAGGGACCTGAAGAATGTGGGATCTGAATGACTCTCCCGATCAGAGGAAGGACTACGAATCTGAAGGTTGCTCTTCTTCGCTGAATGATGATAAAGGCGATAAAGGCAAGAGAGTGGGATCTGTTTCAAATTCAAGCTCCTCTGCTGTGGTCCTCGAAGATGGATCGGAAGAAGAAGACAGTGACAGGGGTGGAAGCAGAACATTGGAGAAAAAAAGCAGTAAAATATTCGGCTTTTCAGTTACACACGGTGACAGTGACCACCCACCTGTCACCCGGCAGTTTTTTCCGGTGGAGGATTCCGACCTTCCTGACTCTGAAGCCGCCGCCGCCGGCGGAAGCTCTTCCTTCCCTCGTGCTCACTGGGTAGGCGTCAAATTTTGTCAATCGGAAGCTCTTGGCGCCGGCAAATCAGTGAAAGTCTCGGAGCCCATGAAGAAAAGTCGGCGAGGACCACGGTCGCGAAGCTCACAGTATCGCGGAGTTACCTTTTACAGGAGAACCGGTCGATGGGAGTCTCATATATGGTTGGTGCTGTGTGAATTTATTCAAAAAAATTCTAACAATTTCTCAAAGGTGTGATATTGATTCCTTTGGTTGTGGTTGTCCTTGGTGGTGCAGGGATTGTGGAAAGCAAGTGTATTTGGGTAAGTATTACATGGGAAGGATTGCATATGTGGTAGTTTTTTTTGTTGTACACTGTGTGCATATTTTATTATGTTTTTTTTTTTAATAATGTTTTGTTGTGGATACGAATTGGGAGGCAGACAAGAGTGTATTGTGGGGGAAATTTTAAGGGATGACTGACGAGATAGTTTTGTCTGGGTAAAATTGTGTAGGTGGATTTGACACAGCACATGCAGCTGCTCGGTGAGCACTTGCTCCTTCTCTACCTATTGTTTACCCAGATTGTAATATAACCTTTCTATACCTCGAACCCAATCCATATAAAATTTCGTTTCTTGAAAATCCATATAAAAGTTGGAATTAATAAAAAATATGCATTTATTCATATATCTGTCCAGTGCGTATGATAGAGCGGCCATTAAGTTCCGGGGGGTGGACGCAGATATCAACTTCAACATAGAAGACTATGAGGAAGACTTGAAGCAGGTGGGTCATTAAGAGGGTGGAAGATATTCTGTGGAAAGTTTTTTATCTTATCTCGAACAGTCCGGGATAGTACTATTTTATCTGTCTTGAATTGTTATGGTGAGTTGGCTAATTAGTGTTATGTTATAATAATAGATGAGCAATTTAACCAAGGAAGAGTTTGTGCACGTACTTCGCCGACAAAGCACTGGATTTCCCAGAGGAAGCTCCAAATATAGAGGTGTAACTTTGCACAAGTGTGGAAGATGGGAGGCTCGAATGGGCCAATTTTTGGGCAAAAAGTAGGACCTTATCTTCTATTATATTCTATAATATATGATGTTTTTTGTACATCATGTCACTCCTGTGTATGGCTTGTTCATGCCGTGACAAAATTCATTTGATTTGATTTGATTTGCCAGGTACGTTTATCTGGGTCTTTTTGACACCGAGATTGAAGCTGCAAGGTATCTACTTTCTTTACATGTCAATTTGATGTTCCAAGAATATCGACTCATACTAGGGTTTTGACATTTTTTTGCACATTTCGTAAATAGGGCATATGACAAGGCGGCGATAAAATGCAACGGCAAAGAGGCCGTCACCAATTTTGATCCCAGCATCTATGATAATGAACTTAATTCTGGTAATCAAGGAATGAACTGTGGGTTTATGTACTCACTGATGTTACTACTTGAAGTTTTTGTATTTTATTATTCGCATCTACAATTCTTAGTTGTTTGGAATATTGGGTGTTGCAGAATCCTCAGGTGTAGCTGCAGATCACAATCTGGATTTGAGTTTGGGCAATTCGAGCTCTAAATATGGCAATGGTCAAATATCGGGGAATCACTTCCCAAATTCTGGGACCGATCAGCCCATACCACCTGAATCCAATTGGCGGAATGGAGGATCTAAGCCTAAGGCTCATGTACTGTTTCATAAAATTCGTTAATTTATTTACTTGCTAGTTCACTCTTGTGTTAGATTAACTTTTCCGTTGAGTTTTACCTTAATCACCCCTTTTGACTCTTGGTTATATTTGATTCAGCTGGTAAATATACTACCAAAACCATGTGGTAGAAGCAACATGGAAGGCTATGCAAGAGATGGGTTTGGGGAGAGTGAAACCTTGAGACTACTGAGCCAAACTCACCTTCAATCTCCAACGGCTAAAGAAATGCATAGATATGGTCCGTATAGGTCGCCTGCTGAGACTCAAATGCCTCATAATTTTGCACATCTTCACCTACCGAATTTTCATGTGGGTACCCCTTCATTAATATCCTGATTTTGGCTCATGCATTCAATTTGAATGACAAAAGATGATATTGAGTAAGCGCCCATTTATTATGGCATCCAAGTGAGTTTAATTTTTGTCCCCTAACATGCAGGTTCCTAGCAGCAGCAACGGAGGCCGTATTGGAAGCGATCTTTCGTTATCAATGTCTGATCAACAGCAATGGCAAGCCGGGCCTCCACATTTGTTAGCAACTGCTGCAGCATCATCAGGATTCCCACCTCAGATTAGACCCTCCCTAGGTTGGCAGCAGAAAAATGGGTTCCACTCCCTCATGAGACCTTCATGACCCTTCAAGATTATTTCTACCGTGCCATTTTACATTGAAAAATAATCTCCCCCTAATTTGTTTTGTGAGCATGTACAAGTGGATGCAATTTAGATTATTGTTCATGTCATGTCCAACACCCTCTCCTTTAGGAAGCCCATACATAACTGTAACCTTACTATGGGGGTGAAAGAAGGGATAAAAAAATGGTGAAAGCCAAATTGGGAACTCGCTGGTCTTTGTATAATATGTCAGTCAAACTAACCAACGGACGAAATCTTGAACTAGATATTCTGGGCGCTGACTAAAATTTTCTGATCTTATATAGCTATGATTGCATTTCTGCGCTATAGAATTTATGACAGCACATATTCGTTTCTTAATTTGGGATGTATATCCATCACAAACACATGGTTGTCAATTTGTTCCTTATTTCTGCTCGGATCGGTATTAGCCTTGAAAACTTTGCAAAGGAAAGATGCTAGCTTGGGTTCCTCAATAGGGTAGTGCAGGTTTTGTTTAGCTTGACATAAAACGTTGAGACAGATTTTAATCTCTTACTAGCCTAGCTTTAAAGAAGGGAAAATAAGCAATATTTTTTACTCTTACGCTAAGATAGACAGTTATACAGAGTGGGTTATTTAGTGTCTCGGAAAAATCACCGGATGGTGATGAATAGTCTCCATCAATGTGTCCTTTGAATCAGTTCTCTTGGCCAAAAGCAGTCAGACAAAGGCTATTATGACGAGAAGGGCCTATAATTGTTCGTCTAAAGCTTCGAAAGGACAGTGATGCATTGGGAGTGAGAGAGAGAGAGAAGGAAGCTACCAAAAGGGTATAAATGGTGAAGGGGTTGGCTTGCTTGGGGGTTTAAGGCCTGTGTCAGTTTTAACCTTTACTAGAAAGAAAAATTGATGAGTACTACGTACTAATACCAATGTTAATTAACTGGGGAAACAGGTGTTGGGCCATTTATTTATGGGATGTAACTTTATGGGAACAGAGCAGAGGAGTAATTGGGTTGTGTAATAGTTGGGTTCAATGATTCTAGAGTTGTGAGTATGGGAGGGAACAGCATCTGAATGGTTAATGAAGCAGAGACTCGATATCAACATGATGCCAAGCCCCTGTCGTTAAGATCTTACATGAGTGCTGCTTAAAAAATTTGCCTTCTAAAAGTGAATGGATTTTCTTTAAAATATGTTTATGCAATCTCTAGTTGCAATTTAAATAGAAAACAGTATGAAGCACAACACCTTTCATTTGACAAACCAGATCCAAAACTTTGTTATCTCGTCAGTTGGAATAATACTAGAATAATGTGAGAATAATCATCCATCCAACCCATTTGTTTTTGGGATGTTGTGCTGGTCGGGTAAATGACTTAAAAAATGAAAAACATGCGCGCTTGCGTCATCACCACCGTCATCCTAGATATTTTAGGAAAAGTGGGCCCAAATTCATGCCATACATGGAATTGAAATTACACGTTGAAGGTCTTTTGGGTAGAACATGTTGTAGTTTTACATGCTGCTGGGTTTTTCACTTTCACTAATTACTACCAAAATATTAGGCAAAAAAGAAAGAGCGTAAAACGAGGATGAGCAACGTTTACGTGAAGAGGTAAGAGAGCTACCCTTGTTTCAATGATACTCGCTACATTTCTGTATCCCACCTACCAAAACAAGCCAGTACATGACATTAAGTAAGCTTATGAAATAGTTATATTTGATCACAGCAATGAGAGGAAGAGTAGGTTAACGACAACAAGTTCAGTGGTCCAAAAAATTGATGTCACAGCAGGCCTTACTCTAAATGAAGGAAAACAAAAGCAAGTAAACTTGCAGAGTGGAGTACAAAGTGGGACTATGTTATTCACTGCTAAGTAGGTTAAAGCTCACTCTTTATCCTTTTACTTTGCATCGGATCCACGGGACACAGATTCGTTTATCTCCCTCCCTCTCATTTTTTCTCATTGGTTTTATCCCAGGAGGCATGGAAACCTGAGTTGAGATAGCATAAAAGAATGAGAATGAAAAGGGTTTGTGTAGTTGGATTTCCTTTTGATGAAAATAAGAAATGCTTGTGTGTGGTTTACTTAAGTTGATTCAGACAGTGGACAGTGTGGCATGCGTTTGAGTTTGTGTTTGATGCTAGAATACAGTGAATGATAATAAATCTAGGCACATATAGTTATATACGGAAGGGTGATGGTGACTGGGTGTGGGACTTTGATGAAGAAGCATTGGTCCTATCCTATCGTTCACATTGTGCCCTTAATAGTTAGATCGCTATCAACATTCACTCAGACAAACTACTCTTTTGGTTTCCCTATCTGGGACGCCCTTGCTACCTCTGTGGGACTCTTCTCTCTCTCCTAATCTAAGCCTCATTTTAATTACACCTTCTGCACTCACTGTGCCACTCTCTATGAAATGTCTGTATGTACATGTATCCATGCTTCCCTCTCTCTGCCTTTTCTTTCTGTAACTTTGCTTATATATACTTTCCTTATCTGGCATGTTTTGGCGTTTGATATTGTATTTACCTGCATCCTTTTGCATTTTTCTATCTACCCTTTAGCGGATTTAAGTCCTAATTCTGAGTTCAACAATCTAGATCCTCCACCCATGTGCAACTCCACCATTCTCTTTTCTCACTCTCTGTCATTTGTCCATATACTTCATATCGTATTGTCACACACACACACACTCAACAATCTTCATTTATCATGTATATTTTGTCATTGACCTTGCCTCATATCAACTTTGCATTTAATAAATGGTGAGTTGTTATATCATTCTATGTAGAATTCTTGCTTATGGAAATTCATTTTCAAGATCTGTTAGATTAACCCTGAAAAAGCAAGTCTACACAACCATTTTAACACAACTTTGAGTCAAACTTTTGTAGCCATTTTTTTAGTGGAATAAAAAACAAAAACACCTTTACATTAAACGACATTTTCAATTATATGAACTGAAAATTGAGAGTTGTTACCACTTTGTGAATTTGAAAAAAATGAAAAGCTGCATGAAAAACATGTGTAATAAATTTGAAACATCGAAATAAAATAGGAGGAATAAGTTTTAAGAATAAATGAGATTAAAATAAAATGTAAGACTTTAGAGAAGAAATTGTGGTTATTGAACGAGTAAAGTTTAAACAAAAAAAAAATAGTTATGATGGAATGGAATAGCAAAGGATTCAAAGAGATCGAGAATAAAGAGTAAAAAAAGTAAAATTTTGAGAAAAAAGTAAGAGTTAAAAGAGAAAAAAAAGAGTAGAGTTTGTAGAACTAATAGTGGTTGAAAATGAAAAGTATTTTGGAGAAAAATAGAGATCAGTAAAAAAAAAAGGCAAGGTTCGTAAAATAAATAGAACAAAAAATAAAAATAAAACCAACCATTCATAGATATTTTGAGAAACTATAGCTCCATGCTGTCTTATTTGTTTAAAAGTAATGGTGGAGTTAAATTATTTTCACACGTGTAGCACAATTAAAACTGAAATCATTCTCGTTATTTGTTTTTTCATGTAAATAAAAAAATAAGACCTGTGATGTATCACGTGTGAATATGTGTTTGTTGTTCATGTATTTGATTTCTATGCTTTCAGACGTTTACAAAATGCTTAAGAATTGAGGATTTGAACAACACTGATTATGGCCACCAACTCATTAGGTTGTGTCAGAGAGATGGTTGTGGTGTGCGTCATTTGAAAGTTGGAGAAGAATAATCAAGTGTGGAACAATGTATTGTAAGATTGTGAAACTAGATTTATCCAACCACATATAAAAGTGATGCATCAAGAACCACCTTCATGCTCTTGGTCACTATGTACCACCCACATTGACACGGACACTAATACGATACGGATACGGAGATATGTAAAATCTCTAAAATATAGGATACGGGAATACGGATCTATATATTATATAATTATGAATTATATAAATTGACAATAAAGATTTATGTGCACAATTATGTTTCAGATTATTTTTTGGAG
Organism: Phaseolus vulgaris; assembly: GCF_051622355.1. NCBI lineage: Eukaryota > Viridiplantae > Streptophyta > Magnoliopsida > Fabales > Fabaceae > Phaseolus > Phaseolus vulgaris. Next base: position 2,026,813 of record NC_143499.1, read on the forward strand.
TAGAAAGATGTTTTTCATGACTAGTTCACAATGATTTGTTTCTTATTTTTACAATCATAATAATAATTTATATAATAAAGTTTGAATTTTTAGAAAATTAAGGTATTTTTCCTTATTAAAATTGTGTTAGAATCTTATTAGAATTATCATAAATCTAATAAATACTTTTTGAATTGAACACTTAACGAATACATGTCTTACCGGTGTAATACGAATGTCGGTGTCCGATACACGCTATTTAAGAAAAGTGTCTGAGTTTTGTTTGGTCGATTGAAACTTTCAGGTGAAATATCCTTTCTATACTCAATGCTTTTTTAAAATAATAAAAATATTAAAATTTAATCACTTCGAGAACATGAAACCGACAGTAATATATTCTTCTTGTAATATAAACTCGTGATACTCAAATTAATAGATTAATTGTAGTTATGAAACAAAAATATAGCGATAAAATGTCACAAAATGTTTTTCTTTTGGCAGTAATGATATTTTGTTTTAACTTCGTAATAGGTGGGTGCATTTTATTCTACATTGCATTGATGTGTTGTTTATTTTTTTATCTAATTACAGTTTTTCGTATTCATGGTTGATTGAGAATATCATTATTAACAATTATGACTTAAAAGAGTTTATGTTAATTGCGGTGGGTATTTAGTCTTATGATTTTTATTACTATTACTAAAAGAAAGTAACCTAAATGTCTCAGTATTTGTTACTATTATTAAAAGAAGTTACCCTAAGTATTTGAGTATGTGATACTCCAACTTGGTTATTTTCGTGGGGAAGTAATAGTTAATGACTTTTCTTTTGTTGTTGCATTACGCTTGTGATAGGTTAAATATATAAAAGTTGAACAATACTAGGTAGTGTGTAATTAATTAATTTAATTTTCTATTAAAGATAAATATAATTTAAAATTTTTAATAAAATTATTCAAAATTTTAGACAAAAATTATGAGAATATTTATTTCTGATACTTAAATTTAGTTGAGAAAAATACAAACTTTAAGAAGAATTAGATAATATTAGTTAAAATCCAAAGGTAACAAATCATCTAATTAGTACTTATAAAATACACGTTCCGTTCATTATGAACAAACTCTCAATTTTAGAATATCTTTTTGGCTTGAGATCATTTATACTTTCAACCAGAACATTTGGGTCCACCATGAGATATTTCCGATATCATTTTTTTTATTGAAAAACCTAAATAACAATATGATTGTTTCATGATAACCATCAGTTTTCAAGCCTTAGAATCGATTATGATTCATCATTGTATGTTTCTATTTGAATCTCTTTGCAATATCTTTTAAGAGAGGAAATGAAGTTCTTTTTTCCTCTAAGACGTCACTCTATGAACAAAATTGCAAGTGTCTATCTATTTCTAATCTCAAGAAAAGGACAAAGGTAGGATTGTCTAAACTCTCCAAGATAGAAGAACAATAAAGATAAGTTCATAATTTCACATTCATTAAGAACTTTCTTAAATATCTCTTATCTCTTTTACATTTTCTAAACTTTGTATACTAATATTATAATTATTACTTTACTCTTTAAAAAATTAATAAATAATTTTTTTATGCGTGTGATGTAAGGACCTATAAAATAGTTATAGAGTAGAATGTATAATTAAAATGATATCTGAATATTTTATTATTAAAGTGAGAAGTGTATATAAATACAAAAATAAGATAGATTTCCTTTTAATATAACCACATCTCTATAGTCTTTTTTTTTCTCATATTCCTCCTCTATAAATTTCTAGTTCATTCCTTCATCAGACTGATAATTGAAGGTTATTTTTAGACTCATGACAATGACAATGACTATATATATTTGAAAATTCTTATATAAAGGGAGATTATTTTGTAATACAATATTGTGAATATGTAAATTATTTGTATATACCACTACAAAAAAATCATGAAATAGAAACCAATTTTAGAGACAAAAAATAATTAGTTGCTATAGTGACTAAATTACAGACCATTTTAGGAACTAAATAATTTTTTGGTTTCTAAATTAGTTTTTATTATTGTTAAATGATTTCTAAATTTGTATCTAATTAACAACCAAAGTTTTTTCTACCAAATTTAGAATCTAAATAATTGGTAGTTAAAATATTGGTAGCTAATTAGATACCAATTTAGAAACTATTTAACAATAATAGAAACTAATTTAGAAACCATTTTTTTTTTAGTTTCTAAAATGTTATCTAATTTAGTTACTATTGCAACTAATTATTTTGATATCTAAAAATTGGTTTATAATTAATGATTTGATTGTAGTGTACTTATATATTAAATAGTATTATGTGAATGATTAGAGTAATGTAAATTTGATATAGAACAAAATATTATCTTTTAGATGACACGGAATGATTGATTTCATAAAAAAGTTAATAAGTATTTTATAAAATATATATTTTATTATTTAAATTTAAATATTTTGTTTATTTTAACAAAATATTTATGAAATATTTATTGTGTTATTTAAATTCAAATATATTTTTAATTTATATATTTTGTTTGTTTAAAAAAATAACACGTAATTATATTTACTAATTTTTAATAACAAATCTTGTTATTATACAAGAATTTTAAATAGGTAAATTAATAATTATATATTTTTTTATTTAAAACACTTACTATTGATCTTTTGTTAGTATGCGAGGTTGTCACGATCATTTTTAGTATGCGAGGTTGTCGGATCCAATTATGTAATATGGTCATGGTTTTTTATCTTATAGTTTTAATATATATAAATGGCCGATTTCTATTATTAAAATATATAAATATTATTTGGTCCAGTGATATTTGAACTAGAAGATTTATCATGAATGAAAATATTTTTTATCTTTATTTACTCGTATAGATAAAGTGGACCTAGATAGTACCTGAAACTAGTTGTACAATTACTGACCTATTGGTCGTTCGGTAACTCTTTTGCTCCTTATTTTAAGTCTTCCTGGTTGTTCGTTTGTTCCCTTGCTCTTTACTTTAAGTCTCCTTCTTTAATTTACCGGTGTTCAGTATCAAGTATTCGCTATACGAAGTGTATATTGAGAACTTATTAAGAGCGTACCTTACACACCTCTGTAAATGATTTATTTATAGTGTGTGATCATGGGTCATTTGTTGTAATGAACCGAATCTATCATATATCAATGTTAACTTATTTTTATGGAGGTTTTCTGATTTCTCATAACATTACCCGGATTTGGTGGAACGTGTCCCAAATTCTCAAATAGTTTTTACAATTGCCCTAAGCGCTATTTATTGTAAGTACTTAAATGTGTCTTCCATCGGTTGGTGGAACGTATCCCAGATTCTTAGGGAGTTCCTACAACTGCCTTAACCGCTATTTATTGTAACTACTTAAATGTATCTTCGATCGATCGATTGATCACCGAAACTGAGTGACGTAATTCGTCCAATACCGACCGTACAAATTCTCACGTTTGTATTTGAAACATTCAAACACGTATTTATTTTGGTGTATTGTTTCTTTACACACAATAACCAGATTCATCAAATACAAGTTAAATTGCAACAATCAATTTGTAAAGTTAATAGGGTTTATTGTCTATCAGCAATAGTTAAATGTTTATGAAAAATCTTAACTTTATAGTGAAGCAAGTTTGAGGGTGGTACTAAGTGGGGTTACATATACCGGTCCCTATTTTCATAAGTTGGAAGAAAAACTTAAACTCCATCAAAACAGTTACTCCTTTGGTGAAGTCAAAATAGGGTTAGGTATTCTGCCACATTAAAATTTAATTCATTCACTGATCCATTGAAGGAGGGGAAGAGGAGGATGAATGTTCAAAGAAATGAAGAGCAATTTGAGGTGTGAAGAAAAGAAACACAATAAAAGGATGAGATTTTAAAAGTTAGGGAGAAATAAATATTTTTTATATCATAACTCATAATGTAACATAAATAATTTAGTATGGATGTATTTTGTTTGTTTCCTTTTTTCATAATTAGGGGTACACACTTTTGCGCCACATCATAATTTTTTTATTGCATTATTTTATTTTAATGACTTCAAAAGTTTAACATTTATATTAATTTTGATTTTATATATTTAAAAATATATGTATCGTTATTTTTATGTAACTTTATTTATCAAGTGTAAATAATATTTTAATAAATAAAAATCTTGTCGGACTGATCCAAGGTATCAAATATATTTTTTAAAATTAATTATATCATAAATAAAATAAATAAATTATAAAAAAATATCTGTAATGGTAACATCCCTATTTCTCTACCTATGCATACTATAATACAAATGCAATATCTAATCAAACATTTACATTTTCACATCTTCTTAATTCAATATTTCAAAATATATTCCTCTTATTAATGGTTTCTAATAATTATATGACTTCAAACTATTATCTAACAAATTCATCCATGATGGAGCCTTATCATCTGCAAAATAATTTCCTCCCTTGTAAATACACAATCATCATAAATAAAGAAAACAAAACACAAACAACATGGTAAACTAGTTATTTTTAAAAAATTTAATATAAATTTAAACTTTAGATAACAATTATAAATTCATCGATTGTAATTTAATTTTCACACAACTAGCAAGTGTCTGTCATACTTCAACATTCATATTGCTCATGTCAAACTTCTACTAACTGACATACTCAAACACTTGACTTTACTTTAAGAAGATTCGTTCGTGCATTGACTTAAACGCATAAATTTGTCATGTCATACTACCTCACTGTGAATGTACACAGTTATGCACATAAAAAATCTCAATATCTCGAGTCATCTCATATAACAGGATTAATCCATATGAATTTGAAAGATCACGTACTTTCTCACAACCCAAACATAATCACATGAACCTCTTTCAACTCTCATCACTATATGATTCCATTATATCAGTAATGTCATGATACCTCCTTCTAAACGCATCACTAGTCAATACACATCCTAACAATTTCAACACAGTGTTTCCTTTCCTAAAAATACTATGTCTCGATTTTAATTTCATAATTTACATCTCACATTATACAAAGTCACCATTTGATCATACCAAAACATAGAAAGAAAAAAAAAATACATAAACACATAAAAACTAAAGGATTTTCAATTAACTATATAATTAAAATTCACATAAAAATAAATTAAAAACAATAAACAATAATAAAAGAGAACACACATAAGCAAATCTTTAAAATTTAAGTTTTTTATTTTTAGCTTGAGCGAAAATAATCTCGCTTGAGCGAAGATGAGTCTCATTTAAGTGAAAATCTTCTTCCTTGAGCGAAAATCAACCGAGAGCACCCTAAAATTCTCCCCATTTATGCTTAAGCAAGATTCCCTCTCGCTTGGGCAAAAATAAGTCTCTCCTGAGCGAGATTTCCTCTCATTTAAGCAAAAATGAACCTGAGAGCACCCTATTTATTTTTTCACCCTATTCTCGCTTGACCAATATATGCAGAAAAAAGTTTCTAAAAAATTATCTCATACCTATTTTTCACCAAAAAATTACATTCAAACTTATATTTTCATAAACCAACAACATTAAAATGAGAGTTCTCTTTACTGAGAATGGTAGTAGTTATACTCTACCAACATACTCATTATTTCTAAACCAATTTCCAATCATTCATATGTACAAAATAATTACATATACTCTTACACTTCAGTAAAATTTATAATGCAATTCAAGTCCATTTATACTACCATTCAACACTTTCAATTTTAAACAAAATATCATCAATAATTCCTTCACATAAAAAATCGACATATTTAAATTTCAGTTACTCATAAACATTCAATCTTGCACACAAATTTTGAAATTGGTGACCACGTTTTCCCCCAAATCTAGATCTTCTAACTAAAGAAATGTTTGTTTATGTTGTTATTTTTTTTATATAAAAATTATAAGCTCTCATGAAATTTCACCTAAACAATAGTATGAGAAGGTTTGTGTAGTGGGAAACACGATCATTTTAAGATTATTGTCATTTCCATCTACTTGATATGAATATGAGGAATGTGGACTACATATTTATTTTCTTTGTAGTGTACATATATAAGCTTTATATAATTACACATCATTGAATATCTAACGTACAATGAATGTCAATTTAGATTGGTGAATGAATTTGAGTAAATGGAGAAGGAAGTGGAGTATGAGGTTGTTTGAATTGATGAAAAAAAGAGTTTGGGAATAATTTAATTGATATAATGAATTTTAGAAAATATATAAAATAAATTTTATGAATTGACCAAACTACCCTTGTTATTATAAATTAATTTTAATTAAATATTAAATTATGATTTTGCTATTATTTTGTAGATTTAATGTTATTATTATTGATTTTTTTAAAATTTTATTATTTTATAATGTTTTATTATTATTTTATAGTTATATTATTATTAGTTTATAGTTATATTATTTTATTGTAATTTATTTATTTATTATTATTATATTACAATTATTATATTATTATTTATAAAAAATATCTTATTATTATTTATTCTTTTTTATAATTTTTTTATTATTAACGGTTTTATTATTATTTTATAATTTTATCTTTTTATTTATTTTATAATATAATATAATTAATTATATTAGGTTATGTAACGATTAATTTATATGACGAAATTAATTACGTTATGTTATCGATCAATATTTATTTATTTATTTGAGGGGGAGATGTGTGATTACATTTCACATCAGGTGTTTTTTAAAAAAAATCTTGCAAAAGTGTAGAAATGGTTTGGTTGTATACTCAGCGTTGCTATTATCACTTTTCTTTTAAAATAATTTGAAATAAATAAGATGAGTAGTTTTTTTCTTTGTATGTAAATAATACTCATAGGAAAACAAGTAAAGTTGGAAGTATTAAACTATACTTAGTGTTGAAAAAGTGAGTTAACTTTAGCCGCATTTGGTGACAATATAATTTTCTTTGTCCACCAGTAAAACTAGAATATGAACAGATTAACATCCAGAAGTGGAATATTTCTTGTTAGAAGTGCCTCTTTATTATTCCAAATAATTGATCAATGAAGAGTTGTGTAATCCATGGTCAATTCAATCACTTTTGGTTTTCCTTTTACAATGGTTAAGGTTTGATTGGTCACATGAACACGTTACTATGATTTCTCATCGCATTACCTCTGAGCTCGGTGATTACGAAAGTGATTTCCCCAATAATGGTAATGAGAAAATGGATTGTCGAGAAGAAGAGGAAAAAGAAATATCCCAATCTGAAGGGAGGTTGGTGATCAATCATTGATGTTTGACACTTAGGAATCCAGGCAGTGAAATTGACATGCAAAAAAAAGCATAAAACAGAACAACAACACCGTTTGCTGTTGCTTAATTTCGAGAGGAAAAAGGTTGTGTGTATGCAAATGTTTCCGCTTGTGACTATGCTAATGAGAGATGCTTACGACTTTCTAATAAGGGAATGGAAGGACTTTGGTTGAGTTTTCTAACCGATTGTTGGTGTCTTGTCATGCACTCATCTTGGTCACTGCCCAAGCAAAAGGAGAGGGAGATGGGAACCTACTTTTTCCAAAACAAGAAAAATAAATTCTCTGGTGAATCAATAAACCAATAATCTCTCACCAGCTTTTTTCTCTATAGGCTTTCCACTGTTTTTGCTTTTTCACTATTTTACCAATTGCTCAATTTTTGTGTCGGTTCTCACCGCCATATTCTTTTTGCTAAGCTAAGCGTGATGAGTATAAGGTTTAACAACTCTATGCCACACAACTTTAAGTGATTTTATGCCTAATTGTTGCAAGTTTGAGGAACGTGCTTTCACTTTTTTTTCTTATCTTATGGAACTATATGCCTCCTCAATACTTTCAAAAACAAAATTACCAACAAAGATAAAATATTCCTTCCTTCATCTTTGTACATTTTTTTTTAATCAATGTGAGAATTTTTACTTTATTTTTTTTAGATCGTGCAATATGAAAGTTTAAAGTTTCTTTTAGATTGTATAATCAATCATTATTTTTTGACTTTTAAATTACATAATTCAAAAGTTATTTTAACTTTTATATTACACAATCTAGATTACTTTCATCATTTTAATTGTCACCTTCAGTAAAATTCTATAAAGAAAATCATCAGCAACATAAAGCTAAGAGATCACATACGCCAAGTGTCACCTTTACCACTGGTCCATTTTTTGACAAATAAATGGATTGCGCAATTTAAAAATATTTTTTGTTTCTAAAAAATTGTGCAATCTATAAGAAAAAAACGACTTTTAGTCTTGCAAAATTCAATTTTTCTTTTTAAAAAAAATGACTTTCAGTAACTTTCCAATTATGTTATTATGAAACTTTTCTAGATTGCAACAATGCACAAAACATTTTTGACTTAAATTGATAAATTTGGAAAGTACAAAATGAAAAAATTTATATTTATGGAGTGTAGAAAAAATGTAAGCAGGTGCAGACAAAATGCCCCAAACTAGGCCCAAGCTGGCCCTAAAGCCCGTATATTGAACACTTTTTAAACATATAACCTTATTTGACTCTTTCTTCCTACACCTCCATACCTTCTTGTGTCACCCCATACTAAATGTGAAAATACTCTTTTATCCATTTTTTTGTGCCTACCCCCTTGGATTTGAAATAAGTCTATGGATTATGTAATCCAGAACCGGATATATTTCATATTACATAATTCGAAAGTCAATTTCATATTTAGAAAATAGTTCTAGATTATATAATCTGGAAGCTAATCACACATCTGAAAAAAAAGGCTTCCGAATTACATAATCCAAAAGTTAATCTTATGTATAGAAAAGACTTCCGGATTATGTAATCCGGAAGCTAATCTCAAAAGACTTCCGGATTATATAATTCGGAAGCTAATTCTGGATCTAGAAAAAGACTTCTGGATTATGTAATTCAAAATATTAAAAAGAGTATTTTTGAAATAAAATAAATTATGAGAATGCACAAGAAGGTATGAAGTTGCAGGAAGAAGCAGCCCTTAGTTTACAATAGAAACAACTTGCGTAGTGTAATAAACGAAGTTCATATATGAAGAGCCTACTATGAATTGCTTTATTGAAAGGGAAAAAAAAAACAAAAACAGTATTTCACTTATTGATTACTGGGACTTATGAATTATTTGATTTTAGTAGCTCAATTATATATTTTTTAAAATTGAACAAATTTAAATCGTAAATTTTTTTTATTTTAAACATTACATTTTTTATTTTTTATTAAAATACTTTGAGAATCTGTAATGGATTTAGGATATAAAATAATGTTAAATTTATAAAATAAAATAGTAATAGAAAGTTTATATAAAATTGAAGGATTTTTTCAATGACAGGATAGAATTTGAAATGGATTTTTTTTGTATTTTTTTTTTTTTTTTGTATTGTGGATCATATTTAATATTGCTGTTAGTAGAACTTTAAAAGAAGGATGGAAATGCTTAAAATATATTAACTAGTTCAATTTGTAAAAAATAATTAAGTAAACAATTAAAAAAGCACATAGAAGAAAACATAAATTTCTATAAATACAAACAATGTTATTCTAACAAACAATACTCATTATTTATCTTTCAAAGGTGTCATAATTTTTTCACAATGCCTTCGGTTGAGAAATTTGGATCTTTTGGCCCACATACACAAGTCCACTTATCTAACACTTACTTTAATAAGTTTCATCCTGCACCCCATCATTCTTCTTTCTTCACCTTAAAAACATGAATTGACGAAAATGGTCCTATGATGTTTTTTTTTTCTCTCCAAACAACTTTCTATTACCAAGTATCATTTTGAAAAAATTGAAATAATTTTTTCGCTTCCGAAAACTATAATATGGAAACCAACTTTCCATTCCAGAACATTCCATCCAAAACACAAAAGTCTATTAATAAAAAATCTATTAATATTTTCTTTTCCAAAATCTATTTTTTAATTTTGGATTTTTAATTTTGAAATGGTGAGTAATTTTAGAATTTGATAAGTTGATTGGGTAAAATAATCGAGTATAACAATTGCTCTATGATTTAGTGGCCTACACCTCATCTTAGACACATTAAAGTTTATCCCATATACAAACTTATTCTAGTCTTATATTTAATTATATTGAAAAGAAAATATTTAGCTCAATTAAAATATGTGCAACTTTTTAAAGTCTTAATAATAATAAAAAAATGTTTTTTTTTGGAGGAGATACAAGAAAAACTCCCAACAATAAACTATGAAAAACCCTATAATAAATTATGATAATATTTGTAATCTAAATCTTTAAGCTGATAATTTTGTGAGGATTTCCTTATTTTATATTTTTGTTCTTACTTATTTTTATTTTATATATAACTTCAAGTCACAGATATGAAATATTTTATTGATTGTGCTTTAAGTAAATCTTGAAATAATATGAAGTGTGTACAAACACGTACTTGTCACGTTTTCAATTTTTTGAACCACATTTTTTTTCTCAATTTGATAAAAATAAACTGTTATAACGTTTAAAAGAAAAAGTAATACTTAATTAAAAAATTTAAAATTAGTAAAAGAATATTCAAATAAACTAAAAATATTGAAACAAAAATATAATATTAAAGATAATTTTAATGTTGTTATAAGTTTGTAACATATTTTATAAAATATCAACAGTGTAAATTAAGTTTTTTTAAATGTTTTGTAGGTGTGTGATTATTATTTTTTCATTTTTGTTTAATTTTAACCTAGTTTGTTAATGTGACTGGGTCATAACATAATAGTTAAGGTGTTGTCTGATAAATACACTATCGTGGTTTAAACTACACTTTTGACACCATACTAGATAAAAATAAATATATAACGACATTATGCCAATTATAAATTACACCTCATTTGTCATATTTATTGAAATATCATCATCTAGAATCTAAATATTCAGCTAAAGTAGATAAAAACACAAAAATACACTATTACTATTACAATTTGAAGATACATTTAATGTATTAGAAACAAAAGATACTAATAATTTTGTATTTGGATATGGGTGTATCAAACCGAATGTATGATTGATTTAAATTAGTATTAATTGATTTTAGCATGAATTGATTTTAAGTGTAGTTCAATAATTCGATAAAATAATAGATAATATGATATATTTAATAATTTTGATTAAAATACGAATCTAGGTAATATGATAAGTTTAACAACAATTTTTTATGAAACAAATTATAATATATAATTAAAATATATATATTATATTAAGAAGTAAGTTTAAAATTAATTTATTTTTACAACAATTATTTTTAAGATGAAATATTTTTATTTATATATTATAAATTAATATTATATTTAGAGTTAATGAATGTTTATTAAAAAATAAATTTTTAATAAAATTAATTTATAAAATGAAATTTGTATTCAATTTAATATTTTGAAATATTTTTATCTTTAAAGATCTAAATAATATCTATGAAAAATATTTTAATATTTTATTTATATGAAAAGGTATTTTCAAAAAGAGCATTGTTCACGGAAATCGTCTCTATTGTCGTGTTAAAGTGGTGTTGGGATTAGTTTTCAATTTTCATTAATCTCAAACTCTATATTTATATTTTGAAATCCTTGAATTTTCCATTCTTAGTACATTTAGCAATACTAAATTTGAAGAGTAGATATTTGATGAGGATTAAAACAACACTATATTTCCAAAAAAGAGAGTCAATAAATGAATCCATTAATAATGAGGCGAAAAAAGCAACAAATTGTGGGCCTTAGGGTTTTACGGCAAAGCTTTATTCAACAAAAGTGTGGGCCTCTAAGCCCAATTTTTCTGACACCTGTACTAAATAGCAAGACGCGCAACTACTTAACTACATTAATTTAATGTTGCAACAACGCCATTCAACTATCTTCTATTATTGCTGCAGAGTAATGACCAAAAATAAAAAACTATACTATAGCTGCACAGTTTATGCATTGTAACTTTTTTTTCTTTGATTTTAATTTTTAAGATTTTCAGAAAATAAAGACTTTATAAATAACTTTGATTAGCAAAATCTGCACAACATTTTTAAAATTTCGAAAGGGAAAATAATCCGGTAATTTGTATAGTCTTTTGAAAAGGGAAAAATAATATTAATGTTTATAGTTACTTGAATGTGGAATACACGAGATATCAATTAAAGTGTTTCAAAGTAAATTATGTGACAGCGAAACAGAAACTGCAGAATAATTATCCAAAGTTTGGAAAGAGTGTTATTGTGATTCAAATGATGTTCTTGAACATGATTATGCTTACCTTAATTAAGGAATAATAAGACAAGAAGCACCAAAATTAGAAAGGAATAATAATAAGATAAGAAATAGGATCCCTCGCCATAACTTGTTCTAAGTTTTTAGTATTATGAATTTGTGTAGAAAAAAATCATGAAATAGAAACTAATTTTAGAGATAAAAAGTAATTAGTTACTATAGTGATTAAATTAGATACCATTTTAGAAAAAAAAAATGGTTTCTAAATTAGTTTATATTAATGTTAAATAGTTTCTAAATTAGTATCTAATTAACTACCAATGTTTTAACTACCAATTATTTATATTTTAAATTTGGTAACAAAAATCTTGGTAGCTAATTAGATATCAATTTAGAACCATTTAACAATAATATAAACTAATTTAGAAACCAAAAGTTTTTTTAGTTTCTAAAATGATCTCTAATTTAGTCACTATAGCAACTAATTATTTTTTATCTCTAAAATTGGTTTTTATTTCATGATTTTCTTGTAGTCTTCGTCCTCGAAGAATGAACTATTTCATTTATTAGTGATGAAAACATTGTGAGTGTAAAGTTTATTTTATAAGGTTAAATTAAATTTAAAGTTTATTTCTTAATATGATATCAGAGTCATCTAAAGTCTATCATAACGAGAATTTATCGAACTTCTATTGGATCATCCACAAATATATAGTCTCATAATGTTTCACATACTATATAAGTAAGCCTAAAACTCATATTTATAAATCAATTTTATAAGGTTGACTTAGTTCAATTTTTAATAATAAAAAAAATTAAAAGAAAGAAAAGAAAGCTTACAGAGTAATTAGAGAGAAAAAAGGAAACATTCCTTTCTTTGTTTAGGCCCCAGTTGTAGTTTAGGACCACAAGGGAACTTTAATAATCACTACTTATCAAAATATTGATCATTGGCAAAGTTGAGTCTGATAAAGTTTTGAAAGAAGGATTGAATGAGTATAATCTAATTAAGGCTTAAAAGGTGTATCTCTCTTATTAAACAATTCGTCCCTTTCCACTTTAAGTAACAACCACTCGATTTCTTTTTCCTCTTCTGCTCACAAACACTTGCTCATTTTATAATACCACACAAAAGTTTGCATTAACTTTTATCAATTATTTCAGACACTACCTGAACATAAGCAGAAAAGATATTGAAACAGATGCTACTTTACTGTTTGCTTTTTATAAAATATATATTAATCTGGATATAAAGAGAAGTTGGAGTTGATTGAATCCTACTTCTTAATTATTTAGTTTATAAGTAGAAAGGGAGAGTTTATGATTTATATTTAAAGAACTTCCAAGAAAGTTGGTGTTTCAGGCAAATTCAAATGCAAGTAAGACATTAGCAATGAGTTAAGTTGTGTAAAAGTTAGAAAATGTATAAGAAGTGTTTTGTCCTTACAATGATTCTGGTGATAAAGGAAAATGTCTGCAATTTGAAAATGGTTTTTCTTAGCCTGAAAGAAAACTGAATAGAAACAGGTAAAAGACACCAACCAGGGAAGCTTAAGTAAGAGATAAAGAGATTCATTAACTCTAATCCTAACTGAAATCAATTAGTTCTTAATCTTAAGTTTCTACTAGTTTGAAATGTACCCAACATCAATATCTTCATTAACATATATTATCATTAGTTACTAATTGCTTTATAATACCCAGTTAATATAATAATCAGACTAGTGAAAGATCTTTCTAAACACATATGTTCCTAATTTTTGTGATTTTGTTAAATTAAAAATTAATTATAATATTAATTAATGAGTAGAAGTATTATTGAATTTTGTGTCAAATATTTAGATTTAAAACAATGATTTAAATAATGTTAATTATTTAAAACGAAATAATTTTTATTGACAAATTTTATTCTAATATATATACACTTATTTAAATAAAGACATTGCATACTCAAAACATTTTTATCTTTAAAAAAAAATAATGAATATTTACATAGATAAAATAATAGATAATTTTTTTAATATTTTACTTCATAAAAAAATATTACTATAATTATAGTTTATGAATCTAAAGAATCCATTCAAATAATATACAAATCCTTTAATAAGTTATTCCATTACAAGAAAATCATGAAATAAAAACCAATTTTTAGAGACAAAAAACAATTAGTTGCTATAGTGACTAAATTAGAGATATTTTAAAGACTAAAAAAAATTTGATTTCTAAATTATTTTCTATAATTGTTAAATAATTTATAAATTGGTGTCTAATTAGCAACCACTTAACATTAATAAAAAATAAATTTAGAAATCAAAATTTTGTTAGTCTCTAAAATGGTCTTTAATTTAGTCACTATACCAACTAATTATTATTTTTTTCAAAAATTAGTTTTTATTTCATAATTTTCTTGTAGTGTTATATAGAAGAATAAAAAAACACATTGATATTTTCACTTAACGTATTCTCCCATGGAAAAAATTGTACTTCTATTATAAACATGTATTATTGTTGTAAAAAATCTAGAGTATGTCATGATTTTAACAATTTAAATATAATTAAAAATGAATGAGATTAAATCTCTATGATTAAAAATAAAAATAAATATATGTTTTTATTATTTATTATACAATTGTTTATAAAAATTAATTAATACTTTAAGGAATTAAAATTTAGATTATTAAATATTAATTAAAATATAAAAAATATTGTAAACTTTATAATTTTAATAAACTCGTAACATTATATAAAACTTCCATATATTTTTTTATAATTAATATTAATTATATTGTGGATATTATACGTAAGTAGATACAAGTATATAAAACTGAAATAATATTATGATTAAATCTGAAAATAATTATAATGTAATTAAATCTAATGAAATTTATTATATTTTCTAAATAAAGTAAGACTTTTTGAAAAAATAAAGTTTATTTTGAATTATGGATCTGAGGAAGATTTTCATACTTTTTCTTGATAGAATAATTATTAAATGTAAATAAAGAGAGAGAAAATTACACTACTGATACTCATACACATTTTACCTAATTAGTTTCAACAATTAATACAAAATAAAATCGAAAGTTAATTAACAAACATTTTACTTATTCTTAGAGTAAACTCATGTAGCGTCACATTTTGTTATCGCCAAAAAGTAGTCGTTAGAGAGAACGGAGAAAATTCTAAATTTGAATACAGAGGTTTAATTATGAGGTTAAATATGTATTTTTGTTATGATCTTGATAATCAAAGTTGTTTTAAGAGAGTAAATAATTGATTAAGCACAATAATTATTGACATATTTTTTTTAATATAATAAAAAGTCATTTTTAATATAATAATTTTCATTTTGTAATTTTGTTTAAATTCTATTCATGATTAATATGATTGAACAAGTATTTGATTTTAATAATTATTTATTGAGAGAAAAATTAACATTAATATATAATTAATCTTAAATAAACCATAAAAAATAAATAATAGAAGACTTGTTTTAAGATTAATTACATATTAACTTTAAATAAATTTATATTTAATGAATACACATAATAAACACTACAAACTAAATACATGTTCATTACTTTAATCATTAATTTTTTTAAAATAAAATTAAGGGAATTAAAATTTAAACTAAATTTATAATTTTTTATCGTATTAAAAATAAAATATGGGAATATTATTGCATTAACCAACTTTTACCCAAAATTATTTTAAATTAGTTTCTTGCATGTTGTATGCGAAGTAGGTGAAAGATTCTTCCAAAGTACTTTATTTGTTGTGTTTAATACATCTACCATTTTTTGTTATCTATTTCTTATAATGTGATTTTTTGTGGTGAATGCTATCTAAGAACAACTTTCAAGGTGATGACATTAATAATAAAAAAATGGGAATTTGAGGTACTTGAATTCTTAATCTTCTCCCAAGGTGGTCACGAGCAAGGTTTTTGGTTTTTGTCATTTGCGACTAAGACACTTATAACCTAAGGAAACAAGCATGCACAATTGGAAGAAAACAGGCATTAAAAATCCGAAAACCCTTGTTCCTTTATTTGTTTGCATTTAACACAACAACAAAACTTTTCCTTATTGAATGTGAAATTAGGATAGAGGTAGATGCCTACAAAAAAATGAATGAGGATATCAAATACAGCAGAATCAAATTAAGTAACAAGAACAGCAGAAGTAGGGTTCATGAAATTAAGTTTAGAAGAAGCAAAGAGGGGACAAACAAGAGCAATAATAGGAGGAAATTGAAACTTGTAAGGATGAAGAAAAAAGTACATCAAATACCTCACATCCATTCCACACTTTAATTATGAAATTTTGGTTTATCCTTATGAAAAATTAACCTCTAATATTTAACAAAACGTGTTCTTCTTCTTCTATGTTGTGATGCTAAGAAAATCTATGTTTATCAAATATTAAACATCAAATAAAATTTTGTGATAGCAGTGAAAAAAAGTCTAAATATTGCTGTTATGAGGATTTATAACAAACATTTTCTAACATTTCTCTTTACACATTTTTTTTACTGGGCTATAAGTATTAAAAGGTATGTAAAAAATGTGTGTACCGAACAAGGTTGTCATTAAGTATATATGTGCCAGAAACCATTGGTTAAGTGAAGCCAAATTAATCACATTAGTGCATATTAGAAAATATTAATTTTGACATGCATGTAAGTTGGGTTTTCTTTTGTTAATCTTAAAAGACATGTTTTCAATAATTTTTGCAATCAAAATTTACATTCATGGCTGTGTCTTTTTTCAGTTTGACTTTTAGTCCAGCTGGGAACACTTTACTGTCTTTTTACTTCTTTTCCCTTTTCCTGCAACCAAACTCCCCTCTTTTTTCGCTCTTTAAGGTTGGAGCTGTGGTACCCTCTGCGTCGGTAAGAAATCAAACATTGCACGTTATCGTATGATGTTCATTATTTGTGTCTCTTCCTTTAACCTTCTCAACTCCCCATTCCTTAATCCCCACTTCTATCCATTTTTCCTGTCTCCTGAACTGTCCATGCCACAGTTGAATCTCCTCGCCATTGGGTCTCAGATGTTGTTCTTTTCTCTTGGATCATCCACGTACCAGCAAAGCCTCACACTTGATTCTTAAGAGGTCAGAAACCAAAGCACACACCTTTCATTATTATGTTCTTGTTATATTGTACCATCATTTGATTCTGTTCTATAAAGAAGTTTTTTTTTTTATTTAAGAAGAATAAAGTTTCACCTTTTGGGCTTTCTGCTGAAAGGGGTTTATAGTATTTTTTTTTATAGATAAATATTAATGTGTGGAGATGTTTATTTATTTTGTGATGTATGTAACATACCTCTTTTGCATGATGGTAAGATTCTGGTCAAATCCCGTTTAGTTATTTATTTAATTTCTTTGTTTTTGAGACAGATATTTTTCTTGGAATGGCCATTGCATTCCCTGCAGCCACGCTTTGATAATACTCTCTCATTGTTAAATTCTGTTGTATACTTAAGGTATATATTATGTTTAGGTTAAAAATGAATTGACAGTTCGTGAATCAGTTTATTAACAGTTCAATTAGCTCATAATTTTTGACTTATTTGTGAAATCAACCTAGTTTAAGCTTTTACAATTGGCTCATTAGTCCATAGGCTGATTCATATATAGTATTGTAGTATCCTGTAAGAATGAATATGTATAATTACAATGTTTTGATTTAATATATATTAGCATTCCATTTTGTTTTTTGTCTCCTCAATGGGATGTTTGTTTCTCAACAGTTAACTTGAGTCAATGTGAAGTAGTTTTTTGCTTCTGCATCATTTGCTCGTTTGGATATTATGACTTGCCGATTTATGTGCGTCTCAGATATCATTCCAAAGACGCACTAAATCTTTTTAATGGAAGAGTTTGTTTTTGTTGTGATACAAATTTGAACCCAATTGATTGAGCCTTAATTTAAAGCTCAGTTGGTGCATTTACCTAGATAGGCTTTGCTCATATGATTTCCAATCCTGACTGCGGCTGAGCCATTCTTAATCCTTTTATAGCATGGCATCAATGATGAAATATTGAAATAGTGTTTCTGTATGAACACGAGCTATTATCGATTAAAAGTAGTGAAAAGTGTACATCACTTCAGGTTACTTGCATAGCAGCAATTATTTACTCAAAAGTTATCATTGTTGTGATTTATTTTTTGTTAGCTCATCCTTTCAGTTTGACTATAGTAGCATACTTCTCCTTAACGAAATCTTCATTCAGGCTTCTCACATTTGAAGCCTTCTCATCATTATGGACCATAAGTCTTGGCTTTGGGGGAAAAAATCCACACAGAAGACAATAGCAACTGACAAAACAAATCTCACTTCAAAAGAAAATGGAGAGGTAATTTAATTGTGTCTCACATCAACTGTTTCAGTTCTCATTATATATATTTTAAACTTCTCATGAAGGCCACCGAAAATTTATGTTCATGTATTGATTAAGACGGCTACTGTAGTGTTCCTTCCCCTTCAATGCCTCACATCTTGAGTGGACTAATTAGTAAAGGTATTAATCCAGAAGGGCTTTTTTTCCTGTGCCCTTGATCTTGAAATATTTTGTAATTACAAAATGGACAAATTAATTGTTTATGTATTTAGTTGTTAGAAGAAACCTGGAATTTTCTTCCCCAGAGTTTTGTGAAATATAATGCTTTCTTTATTATTTGCTAAAATAGTTAGTACTTTTGTCTTGTTTGCCTTGCTGTTTTAGGTACAGGAACCTCTATCTGATAAAGAAAAATTGGAGAAAGACTTAAAAAGATTAAATGATAAGCTTGCTTTTACAGTTTCTGAATGTACTGCTAAAGATGAGCAGCTGAAGAAACAAACAAAAATTGTTGAAGAAGCAGTGGCAGGTAATGTTTATGCATTGCTGTGTGTGTTTGTTTATCCTTTCCCTTCACTTTGCGAATTTGAACAATAATAATCATAGATTATTTATTATTCTTAGAGTAGTTTTACCAGTCTCTCATTAAAGATTCCTTTGAAGGATGGGAGAAGGCAGAAGCTGAAATATTTTCTATGAAGCAACATCTTGAGGAATCAATACGGCAGCAATTAGTTTATGAAGAAAGAGCGGCCCAATTGGATGGTGCGCTCAAGGAATGCATGCAACAGTTACGTTTTGTTAGAGAAGAGCAAGAGCAAAGGATGCATGATGCTGTGATAAAAGTTTCTAAAGAATTCGAAGAGACACGCACAGTTTTGGAGGAGCAACTATCAGAGACCAGTAAAGGGCTTGCTAAATCTGGGGTTGAAAATTCTCGTCTTAATAAATCTATTATCGCTAAAGGAAATTTGATTGAAGATTTGAAAAGACAATTGGCTCATACAGAGGCTGATCATAATGCATTGATGATTAGATTAGAGTCCATGGAGAGAGATAATGCTTCCCTGAAGTATGAAACTCAAGTACTTGAAAAGGAACTTGCTATCCGGAATGAGGAAAGAGAATTTAATCGTAGAACAGCTGATGCTTCTCATAAGCAGCACTCACAGAGTGTTAAAAAAATTGCCAAGTTAGAATCAGAATGTCAGAGGCTGCGTGTTCTTGTACAAAAACGATTGCCAAGTCAAGCTTCCTTGGCAAAAATAAAAAATGAATTTGAAATGTTGGAACAGGATTCACTTCAAATGAGAACGAAACACTTGAACTCAACCAGTTTAGTGGTTGAATCTGCACTTGACAGTTCCGAGACTGCCATTAGAAGAATGACTACTTTGACTGAGCAGCTAAATGCAGTGGAAGAAGAAAACAAGACATTGAAAGAATCACTAAATAGGAAAATAAATGAAGTCCAATTCTCAAGAGTAATGCTTGCTCGCACGGCTTCTAAACTGATGCGACTTGAGTCAGAGATTGAATCTAGAGGCCATGAAACCTTGGAGCAGCCTAGAAGTAATCTTGCATGTCGAGATTTATCTTTGTCATCAATGTCTGACATTGGCAGTGATGACAAGGTTAGCTGTGCTGACTCCTGGGCTTCTGCATTGATTTCGGAATTGGAGCACTTTAGAAGTATACGGCAGAAGGAATCATTCTCATGCAAAAGTGTTGGACCCTCAGATATAAGCCTAATGGATGACTTCCTTGAAATGGAAAAATTAGCAGTGGTCTCTGTTGAAAATGCCACTGAAATTTCGCATGCTTCTGTAGAAGAAAACAATGAAATAGATGGCTTCTCAAAGACTAGACTGAACCAGATTGGCTTTGGAGTAACAGGTAAGGAGATTGTTCCTGTGTCTGATCATCTGTCAGAGTTCTCCATATCAAATCAGGAATCATGTTCCAATGACATGTTAAAGGGAGATATTCCTGGTTGGCTCCTGGAAGTAGTTAAAATGATAATGGATCAAAACTGTGTCACTCATAAGAACCTCGATGACATACGTGAGGATATTAGATTGGCTTTGAGCTATCTAAAAATTACGGATCAATATAGGTTTGATTCAAGCAAAGGATCAGGTCACTTTGATGGATCTAAGCCTCTCCATTTTAGTCAGCACACTTCATGGGAACCTTTGAATAATTCTGTGGAAGATCTGTGTGGTACTGATGCTGAGATTTTATCAATAAAGGGAACTGAACAGCAATCTCAAAGGGATATGGGCCAGTCAATAGGTAAGATAATTGAGCTTATTGAAGGGATTAGCATGCCTGCTGAGGATTATGATAATTCAGATTCTCTGTACAAAAGAGATGAAAATATCCGTACACACAAGAGTCAAGGAATGCCTACAGGCTACATGGTCCGTGTTTTCCAGTGGAAAACATCTGAACTAAGTAGTGTCCTGCAGCAATTTCTCCGTGTGTGTTACGATTTACTTAATAACAAGGCTGATCATGAAAAATTTGCTACAGAACTGACTACAGCCTTGGATTGGATTATGAATCACTGCTTTTCACTTCAGGATGTTTCTAGTATGAGGGATGCCATTAAAAAACAATTTGAATGGGATGAGACACTAAGTGAAAACGAAGTTGAAATGGGGATGTTTACAGATGCATATAAGTTGCATCTTACTAGAGAACAGTTATCATGTCTGCCTGCGCTAACTAATTCAGATTGTCATGATGTTCCAACTAAAGAGATGCCATATGTTGACAAGGAAGAAATTAAAAATATTGAAGATAAAGTAATCAGTTCTGAATCTGAGAAGGAAGCCTTGGAAGGGATGCTCCAATCAGCTACAAATCAACTTCAAGAATCAGAGAAGACTATTGGCGGCTTGAGATTGGAGTTACAAACTGTGAAAGAAGTGAATAGAATACTTGAGGATCAAATACAAAATCATGAATTCATAAATGCAGATCTTGACACTCAGCTTACAGAAACCGAACTACAAGAGGCTAATCACAGGGTTTTAGCATTAGAAGTGGAACTGGAGAACAAAAATCAATATTGTGAAGAATTAGAGACCAGATGTGTTGAACTTCAGCTCCAGTTTGAAAGGTATCCATAATCTAATCTTTCAATACTTATTACTATAAGATATGATTTTCAAACATTTAGTTTTTAATCTCTTATTTGAAGATTGACACTCACATCAAATTTATATTCACAGCATGACAAAGAAAGACAATGACATTAATCAGAAAGATGAGCCACTGCAAACTGTAAGCTCTTCTCAATCCCATTTTATTCCTGTTTTGTCTTTACTATATATGGCATTCTGAAAGATTTAATCAATTTGAAGCACTTTCATCTAGATATAGATTTGGCATTGAATAATATATAATTCTGAGGCTAACTTGGATTTTAAAACTAAATTGGGAGATCCCAAATTGGAGGATGATGAACAAATTACTTCTTCAGTTCATTGATTGTTTTTAAGTGCTTTTGAAGCATTGAATGCCAAAACTATATCCAATATACAATTCTCCTAAATCTAAGAAATAGCATGGAAATACCCAAGTCCTAGGCTGCTGTGATTTTAGTCTGGGAAGCTGGAATAGGATTTTAGATTAGTCATGAAACGAGACAATAATTTCAGGAGGCTATTTTATCTTTTTTGCATTTATGCAGAAAATATTAACAAAAATGTTTCCCTTTTTCGTTTTTACTTTTGATGAAGGTACTAAATTATACTTCTTACAAATGTTACCTACTGTTGTGACTTAGTAACTTAACGGATCAGGAATATCTAACTGAAGTAGTCTGATCGATGTGTCCATCTATCATACCATTTCTAACAATCAATCAGGATCCCCATACTTCCTGTTGCCACTATATCATAGCCTTTAGCAACTGTTAGATATGAACTTGTAGCAGAACACTAAATGTTCTTTCAGACTAAGATTGTAAATGATGGATGAATAATATGGTTGATGAAGGTAGAGATCCCTCCTCTTTTATTTTTTATACTGCTTCACTAGACTTCATTGTTAGATGAATGCTAGTTAGCTCCAAATTTCATAAATCTGACTATATGCTCTGATTCCCTTGTTTGGAAATCTATATGCTCTCTTTTGAGACCAAGCAATAAAACTCAGGCAAAGCCTTCCCTCCATAATTTTAGCTACCTGTACAGAATAAGTTATGAATCAGTAGTGTTGTGGGATGGACAGAAGAAAGTCAGTTCCACTAGGAAACAATTTCTAAGACCATAAATAAGCAGTAGCGCCACTCTCTTTAACACCTAATTCTTTCTTTATTATTGGTTGAAACTGATCAGAAATCACTAATTTTAGTAGATCTCACTTCTCATTTAATAAACCACTCCTGATTTAGAAATAAAACCCACCAAATTTTGCGATTTCAATGAATTTCAGCCAATAATACATACAGGTGTTAGAAAGATTGTTAGGGAGAGTATTGATAGCATTTCTCCTAGCTGAATCCTTTAACAAATGGATACAAATAAATGAAAATGAAGCCTGATTCTATGCTTAATGTTTGGAGAGTATTGATCATACAAAGTGGCAAAAACTGAGAAAAGCAAGAGCCACCTACCCTTGTGTATGAAGAATTGCTACCATTTGGTATGGTATAAACTTAACAACACCATTATGCAGTAACTAAAATATTGACTTGATTGCTTACATGTGCATATCTATCCGGCTCCTGCAGGACTGGGAGATAACAGCCGCCTCCGAAAAGTTGGCAGAGTGTCAAGAAACCATTCTTAACCTTGGGAAGCAGTTGAAGGCATTAGCTGCACCAAAGGATGTCTCCCTTTTTGACAATGCCATTGCCACGCAACGTCATACAGTTACAAACACGAGTTCTGTCCCCCTGAAAGAAATGAAAGTGAAAACTCGATCTTCTCTGTTTGATCAGATGGTGGCAGATGGTGGTACTAAAGCAAATGTAGGTGTTATCACAGCAAGTGAAACAAGCTCCAATCCCATCAGCATTCCTGGTTTCAAACAGCCCCTGGAAAAGGTTTTACTTTTGAATGGACTTAAAGGCCAGGAAGACACTGCTAGTGTTAATTCTTTGGCCATCGTGCCTACCAAGAAATCTGGTGGTAGAAATTTTTGGAGAAGGCTATTTGGGAGAAAGAAATCCAAAAAGAAAGCACAGTTTTCGTTGAACACATGAAAAGCATTTGTAGTGCTGTTTTAGTAATTCCTGAGACAGGGTAACAATTATATCTTTGCTATATATTTCTAATGGAGTGATGTTTGTTGTCTTTGGTCTTGGCTCTCTTGTTTATACTACTGAAAATTAACTGCTGAAAATTCAAAGTTATTGGATGAATGAAACAGTTGTACACTTACCAGGTTTTGTGAGCTCGTGTCAATCTTGCTATAACTTTTTTCTACGTGTTGGGCTAGAGTTATAACAAATTGGGCTTTCTGTGTAAATTTTATTGATGAAATAATTACTAAAGGATGTAAGTTGGAAATTTCAAATAGACTATATATAAAGACATTTTATAATGTATATAAAAACTTTCTAATATATCCATTTGACTATATAGTGTATCTTGTTTGAGCGCAAGTATATTTGTTTAAGGGTGAGTTTGTACTAAATTGAATTTGCAAAAATAGCTTTCGATATTTTGTTCCAAACCTAGTTAAGATAAAATTCAACTTACAATTGGATCAAATAAAAATAAATAAAAGCCTTCTCAGTTTTACTTTTTGAATGGATGTTGGAGGCCATACAACTCTAAATTTGAGTAAGTTCGTGTGAACTTAATTTTGCATTATCTTTCTTTATAATATCAGTTTCTATTAAAAACAATTGTGATCAACAAATATTTATCATAATTATTTTTGAGAATATTTTTAAACAAAGATCTTTAAACATAAAATTTATTATTTATATAATTTTACACTAAAAAGAGAGATAAGATCGCCACTATTTAGAATGAGATTTTCTATAAAAACTTTCAAAATAATAATAAAAGGCTTATATTTTAAATTCTCTCCCACTAAACAAAATTAATTGAGACTAACGAAAAGATATTTAAAATCTTTAAATGACATAAATGTTTGGTGTTTGGTAAAAGATACATCTACGTGTGATAAGTAGCTTCGACCAGAAGATGAAAAAAAAGAGTTCCAAGCTAATAATCACTAAAGCTTAACAAGTTACTACTGGCACTGACGTAGGCTTCGATTAGCTTCCACACTAATTTACTTGGCCAATCTGCAATAACATGATAAGTATTGATTGCAGGAATAGGGAATGTAAATAATCAAACAATGACATCTATTTTTGCATGTAGCGCGGAAAAACAAAATAAACAAGCATCTGAGGAATTCAGGTTAAAATTGACTGATTGCAATGAAATGAGAATTCAAGGAAAAAATATCAAAACCTGCGGAATAAATCGTATAATTTTCCTCTAATTATTTCCAAAACTTCATAAGAAGCACTGGACATGCCAAAATAAACATGCACCGAAGCATGTTGGAGAGAAAAAAAATCAGTTAATTAAATCAATCTCTATAAAGTATAAATTTTGCAACATCCGGAAGTCCTGCTTCCTCGTAACATTTGGCTATCCGCTCTAAGTAGCCATCCCATTCTCCCTCTACAGAAGCCAAATCCAACAAGAAAGCCGCCTCATCTAGTACAACCTGCAGTTGATTTAAAGATAAAAGCAAGATCAGCAAACACCCCAGCCATGAATGTTTGATGCTATAGACATGAATTAGATATTCAAATTAAATTAACAAATGGTTCACAATATGTTGCACCTGTGCGGGGGCCTTTCCTTTTTTAAGATCTTCTTGCCTTCCCTCTTCGGTCACCTTCTCTTTAATGTACTCAATTTGCTCATCATCCCATTGGGCTATATTAGCTACGTCCTAAACAAAAGATGAAAATGACAAAAAGGGTAACACAGGAAAGTATGTACAGAAAGAAAAGAGATTGGGCACAATTTTACAGTTAAACCAGAAAACCAAACTGAGGATGATTTCATACCTCATACTTGCAACCCAGAGTCCACCACGGTGATTTCAAAGCTCCCCTAGCAGCATCTTTAGCTTCTACTTTACGCCCAACCCTGTAGAAAATTATTAAAAAGAAAGGCAGCAGAAGATGAAAACAGTAAGCTCAGTTTTCCCATCTTGAACAACTTGAAGAAGTATCGGAAAATGTTAATACCAACCTCAGCAAAACCTCCGCATTGAACACAAAAGGTCGAGCAAATCCTGGAAAATGCTCCTTGTTGGTATAAAATTCTCCAGTTACCAATGCCGAAACCTTCCCATACACAGACATAATCAACATGCATAAACTTGTACGAATGGCTAATAATTGAGTTGCAAACTAAAATGCAACGGAGTCTTACATGATCTCCTTCCTCAAAATGCCGCATCACTTTGCGCTCTATGATATCTGGAAATATACCGACCTGAAAACAAGTTAGGTTCGTGCATGATTTTCCACGAAGGTCAAAAACACTGTCTGAAATTTTGTTAATACCTTTTTCAGAAGATAGACATCAAGGTTAGAAATTCCAGACTCTGCAAAATCACCAGTTCTGTAAAGTTTCTTCCCAGCATCACCCGAAGCATTAAATACCGCTTCATTTCTCTCTTGACTGTTCTTTGCATCTTCCTCAACTATCATACGGTGTATAAATTGGTCTACCTGCAAGTTGAAAATAGACAGTTGAAATTGATTCCCAATTAATCAACATCACAATGAAGTAAAACCAAACACAGTGATGCAGTGACTCCACTTACACTCTTAGCTAAAAGCCATACTCCATGTTTTCTTACTTCCACCACTGGCATTTCCATCCTGCAGGTGTTTGTTCATAACCATGAGATGATTCAAACAGTAGTAAGTAAACCACGGCAGAGAACAGCCATTGAGCCTTACTCGGGTGGAGCCGTGGGCCACCGCAGCAGTGCAGTCACATCACCTACCAAGAAAGCAGTCACAAACAGTGCTGAACTTGAAAATTTCTCACAGTACATAACTCGTTAACCCTAAACCCATACCAGAACTATTTTTTGACAGTGGAATAGCAAGAGGTATTAATCCTTGCCTGGCACCCGGTGAGACAATAGTTTCACCTGTTAAATACAAAAGCATAACAAAAATTAAACCTAATTAGATTATTAAAATCACTCCTCAGAGGAAGGAATTCAAAACACATCTCTACCAAAATAAAGACAAAATAAAGATTCACGGTTATCCTAAACTTAAGATTCATGAAGGAATTGATTTACCTCTGGTTTTCAAAATACTTAGCAGATGTGAAAGATGTTGAGGAGGCTGAGTCGCAGCTACATCCTTCACGAAAGAAACGTGGTCTACGGAGGAAGAATGAAAATGAGAAATGAAAAGAAAAGTGCGAAACGGTTTAAAGGATAAGAACAAAAATGCATTACCAGAAATGGAAGAGTAGGAGGAAGAAGAAGAAACGCGGAGGGAAATTCTGCGGCGGCGGAGAAGCAGAGGCACGACTCTGCCACGTGGAGCTCCGCCGTATAAGACCACGCCGCCGATCTTCATTGTCTATTCGCCTCATTTGATCCCATTCTCCCTCCCTTTATCTATTTTTCTTTTTTTTTCTCCGAAAAAACATTGCCACATAAAACGAAAGGTGAGTTGATATTCCAGCAAAAACAGTTAAAACATGGGAAGATTATTTTTCTAAGAAAATAATTATATATTAATAATGTAAAATAATATAAATATACAAAGAGAAAACTGAAAAATGTGTAAAAAAAAATCTAAATTGGTAATAGTTATAAATAAAGTAAAATAACTATTTGTTGAGAGGAGAAGTAAAGGTTGTGATAGAGAAATGGCAGCAACAAAATAATGAAAGTAGTTACAATGATAACATGGTGGTTCTCAATATATAAATGGAGGAAGAAAGAAAATCAAATCATGAAAAATGAAAGAGAGAAAAGATGCAATGAAATATTTGGACCAACTTATTTTATAAATTTATGGAAAATAAGAAAAATGTATGAAATAAATTAGTTTATATAAACACATTTGTATATTTTTTTATTTTTTAAAAATTTGTATATAAATTAACTTTATCAATTCATAAAGAAATCCATTTAAAAAAAAACTTATGAAAGATAGTGGAAAAGCTCATTCAATGCCTCCTGCATTGGGGATAAGATTATTTATTTTCACAGATTCTGAGACACATCAAATGGCATCACTGACTTCTATTGGACATCGATTGACGTTTCCAATTACACAGAGAAAAGAAAAATATAGGAATTAAATTGATTGATGTATAAGAATGAAAAAATAGTTTCATTATTTAGCTATTTTTATTGACATTATTTATTTACTATTATAAAAACATCTAGAAAAATGTTTTATTAACATTTTTTCTCAGTAACAGATACTTTACACCACTTGCGTGACATTAATTGACGTTGCAGACGTGATATTTAGTGAGGATGTGACACTGACTCTATATTATAATATATGACATGTAGCACACACAAAACTGGTTACCCGTGTGGTTGTAAGTGGTTACTTATGTAACACACGCAAAATTGGTTACCTATGTATCTGTAAGTGGTTACTTATGTGAGGTTTATGTCACCCACTCTTCATAAAAGAAAATCAATTTTTTTAATAAGAACCATATATTACATCGGTTAAATGACTTAACCGGTGTAATAACCCTACCAGAACTACCCAGACACAAGTTCCTCCACATATACTGGCACACAGAGAATTGGTTACCCGTGTGTCTGTAAGTGGTTACGTATGTAACATTTGTGGTCACCCACTCTTCATGAAAAAAAAATCAAATTTTTTTAATAAAAAATCATGTATTACATCGGTTATATGACTTAACCGATGTAAAAATCATATATTACATCGGTTAGATGGCTTAATCGATGTAATAACCCTACTATAATTGGTTACCCAACCACATCTTCCTCCACATATACTGGCACACGCAAAACTGGTTACCGGTGTATCTGTAAGTGGTTACCTATGTGATGTTTATGACCCACTAACTCTTTATGAAAAAAAAATCATTTTTTTTAATATAGATGATATATTACATCGGTTAAGTCGTCTAACCGATGTAATATAAGTCATTGTGAGTAAAAAAAAATATATTACACCGGTTGTTTTTAAGAATCGATGTAATATATATTTTTTATCCTATTTTGAAGCTTGCTCATTCGTACACAATCTTACTCTGTCACATAATTATCATGTTTGCAGCGTCAAATGTGTGTCAATGTGCAGAGATGTCAATATATCAGGACTGAAACATTTATTATTTATTCGTTTTTAAACCATAAATATTATTTTTATTATTATTAATATTGCTGATGTTGTTTTACTACTTTATTCCAGAAAGAAAAAATTGAATTGTTATGTGTAGTATTATTGACACCATTTCATAACTTAAGACTTTTGGATTAATCTATTATTCTCAATTCATAACTCATTAATCATGGAAAAATGTATATTTCCCCCTTTCAATAAATTAAATACTAATTTATTTAGCTATATTCTAAATTAGTTTGATATTTTGAAAGAATTTAATCAGATATATAAAGTACGCTATTTAATAAACTTTTAACTTATATTTATTTCCTTTATATTATCATCTTTTGTATTTTAATATATATTTTGTTATTAAAATTTATTTATATAGTAAAATTAATATAAATATATCTTTTTATGGTGTTTTAAATTTATTTACTGTCTTATTAATTTATAAGTTATGAATTTATCAACTAATAATTAGTTTATCAATTGTAAACTATTTTTTCAGCTATCCGTTGATTTATAAATTAGTTTTTTCATATAAGTTGTTTTACTTAACATATCCACGTAAATTAGTTTTTTTTGACACGGTTTTATTACATTTGAATTACAAAACTTGGTGTGAGCTTTATTTCAAATGTTGAAATTAAGTATTTTTAAGTTTAATAACATTTTTATTAAAATAATTATATTTTTAATTAAACTTTATTGTTAATAATTTTCAAATATGCAGAAATAATTGTTAAATAATTATAAATATTTCACCTACCAATTATTTTCAACCAATTCATTAAGATTTAATTAATTTAGTCAAAGGTATCTGCTTATCAATATATAAATTCTTTAGATATGATAAAGAGACATTTGATATACTTAATTAGGAATATAAGTTAATCAATTAAAATTAACGAACAATTAATTTCAAGTGGAAGAAGAAGATACAAATAATTATAGCTTATTAAAACATGGAATTAGTTTTTTTTAATAGGAAAAAACAAATCTTAATTGTCAAATGTTTTGGAGCCTAAATTAAGAGCTCTATTGTTTTACCATTTGTTCTTTCACGATTTCATTATTTTACTTCATACCAAACAACCATAACTAATTGAAGATTTGTAAACAAATAAAACTCAATATTACAATTTTATATATTTTTTACCGATATGACCGACTGAGATGTGATGACGTGTCTCGATCTCCTTATTCGAGATGACCAAGGCACACGTTGACGTGTTCATGCTTGATCGAACTAGCCGACACATCACGCACGGTCTGACTGATAGACACGTATAACCATTAACGCTCAAATCAAGGTTAGTGAAGTTAAACTATCATTAAGAATTATGTAATTCAACCTTAAGTGTGATATAATAATATAAATAGCACACATTCCAATAAACAATGTACGTCATTTATTACGGAACACCTACCTGAGTGTCGATCACCCGCTTTACTAACTTGAGCGTAGAAGTGTCTTTCAGGTACCGCATTTGGTATTCACCCGAGACTGATGACCAAATAAGATACACGAAGCGCGAGAAGGATCCCAGCCAAGCACCTAGTAACCTGCCCAATCAAAGGAGGAAGACGAAAACTGCAATAGTTCTCCAGGTGTCATCTTTCTAATAGAAACAATTTTCAATATTTTTTCAAAATTTATACATATATAAACAATGAATGTATATTTTAAATTAATAAGTTTAAAGCTTATTTCAAGGCCCATTATTACGGTGAACACAATATTGTCACAAACAACAAATAAACATCACCATAACATCAACGCAATATTTACTACTTTTTATTACTATTTCTACAATGTTAATACAACGTTTTTTTTTTTACAAAAATTAAATACAATATTTTGTGTTTTTTTCTAATTAAATTCTGTTTTTTATTATTTTCATCAAACATCATATGTAATATCAAGATAAAATTATATATGTAATAACAGCTCAAAATAATATTGTGCATAAGTTTTGTCCTTATATTTTGATCAGCAAATACGAAAATAATTTTTTTTTATAGAATTATTTATTTTGAATCAATAATTTCGAATTCAAATTATTAATACGCAACTATATTAACTTGATAAAATGTCCATTCTTATTAACCATACTGAACACATTATATTTTGTGGAGATTTCGCATGACATTATTTTTTTTTGTCAGAGTTATTCTTAGTATAAAGAAACATTTCATTACTCAAAAAAGGATAGAAATAATATAATATTTTTGAGTTTTTTTTAGTAAACTGAAAATATTATTTAATGTTAGAGATTATTTTCCTTAAAATATTAATAATTTTCTATTTAATAAATTATTTTTTTAAAGATGCTATTTAAGTATTCCATAATTCACACTGGGATCATATAGTATCTTCGACGGTTAATAAAAAAAAAAGTTTTTCTTTGAAACCTGAGTAGTTGCAACTGAAGTGTGAAAACGGAAACAAGGATAATAATATTTTAAGTTGTGAGTGGCAACAACCGAAGAAAAGAAATCTAGGGAAGAAAATTAGCAAAGGGGATAAGAGCGTGGTTTGTTGTTGGTTTCCACAGTGCATATAAATTCAAAATCGCGTTCCCCCCATTCCAGTCACTTCCCCCAACAAACAAAATACGGAAAAAATAAAACGAAAAAAAATATAAGAAAAGGTATCGTGAAAAGCGGCGGAAAAAAATTGAAAGCATTTCCCTAATTTTGTTTTTAAGGATTTTGAGACGTGACTTAGGGTTTCAACTTTCAACTCGCCCCGCCAATTCCACTCCTCAAACTCAAAATCCTTAACCATCGGCAATTCCTCCTGCATGATTCGGATCTCAATCCGATTACCATTTGCGAATCGGCTCCGATAAGCTTCGCCACCATTGCCGCAGTCAATGGCGTCGAAGCCTTCGCCCTCGCCCTCTTCTTCCAGATCGGAGCTCATCATCGATCCTTCCGTACTCTTTCTCTCTCTTTATCTCTTAAAATGCATTCATTAACTCATCCTCGCCCAAACTCGTGCTTGTTGACTTGATTTCGCTTCCGATTTTATTTCTTTATTTTATTTCCAGTTTTGCTTCGATCTGGTTTGATTATGTCTTTGATTTGTGTGTCTCTCTCGCTTCGTTTTTAACCTATTTATGCCGTTTCAGTATAAAGTAACTCTGCTGCATAACTTTTGGGGTAAATGCTTCCTAAAGTAGGCTGAAACTGGAATGTAACTGCATTGTATATTGAATAGGCTATTCAAGATGCGCTTTGGTTTTCCATTATTTAGGGAAGCTTATCGAGCATTTATGACTTTCCTGGTTCTTTTGGTTACATGAGATTGTGGTTGTTTTGAGCTGGAGTCTTTGTGCATTGGTTGTGTTGTGTCAGATTAATTGTTTACTGCAATCACTACACGCCGGCTGTGACTGGGGAATTTGTTTGGGTTTTTCTTTTGTAACGTAGCTGTGAGTGTTATATGGTGTTATCGTTTCAATGCAGGGTGACAAAGTGGACGCTGTTAGTCAGACTGTTAAAGATGTGTTGCCGGTTATTGATTCTCTAAAGAAACAAGTTGCCGTGGAACGGATTGTTTATGTAAAGGTGTAATAGCTGAGCTTATGGCTGTAATTAGTTGTTGATTTTGATTGGACCATATTCGTTTTTCTCATAATGTGCGTTTGTATATCAGAATAGAATAGAGGAAAACAGACTGAAGCTGGTTGGTGTCACAAATCATGTCTGCAAAATGGCAATGGAGAGAAGGAACATCAGCGTTGGTGATTCTAACAGAAGTCTAGACCTACTTACAAAGAGGCAAAAAGATGCAATTGATATGCACAATGGCGTTCATGCAAGTAACGGTGATGTAGAGAGCAATGGCTATCATGAAGATAGCCATGGTTCTACAGCAGTTCTTCTAGGGTCTAACGTTGCTGTTAAGAATGCTGTTCGTCCAATCAAATTGCCTGAAATAAAAAAGTTGCCTCCTTATACTACGTGGATATTTCTGGATAGGTTTGTTTTTTCTTAATCTCTGTTTTTCTTTCTTGTTTATAACACCTACAATGCTGTATGTCACTTTATGTTAGGTTGCCACTACTCACTATTATCATAGGGTCAGTGTTGCAAAGATGAGGATGTTGCAGTTGACGATCCAACAAAAAAAATAGGATCATGAATGAGTAGTGTAGTGTGAAAAGAAAACCCATTAAGAAGAGTAGATTGGATGGAGTATAAATCCTATGGTAGAGGAGAGTCAAGGAAAACTATAGGTGAAATTCATGATAAGGTCCTAGATCTAAATGTACTTTCTGAGAATTTGGGTCATGAGATGAAATAATGCTTTCAATGAATTCATATAGCTGATTTCACCTAGTGGGTAAAAGCTTTGGTTGTTGTTGCTTTGCTGTTTTCCTGTCATTGGTGTGATTTTTAACTAGTGGTTAATTCTGGGATAACCTGAATTATGACTCATTGCCATCTGTTTGCAAATGTAATCCAAATGTCTCAGGTGAACGTATCATAATAACTGAAAGAAATCAAAGGCAGAGAAAATGGTTATTTTTATGTTTACCTTTTCATTTAGCCCCTCAAATTTTCCCCATTTTTGTATCATGGTTTCTCTTTTTTAAATTATTTAATTCCTATATATATATATTTTTCTGTTTATGATATTAAAATGGGATCTTTTGAAGATACTTTTTTGCTTGTGTCCATTCTGGTACAGAAATCAAAGAATGACTGAGGATCAGTCAGTTGTAGGCCGAAGACGAATTTATTATGATCAAAATGGTGGAGAAGCACTTATATGCAGTGACAGTGAGGAGGAAATTATGGAGGATGAAGAGGAGAAAAGAGAATTTATAGAATCTGAAGATTATATACTTCGGTTGGTATAGCTTAGTAAACTATAATTTGTTGCTTTCACCGTCTCTTTTTCCCTTTAAGATATTTTCTGTTTGGATGTAGGATAAAGTTTCAATGTATGCCTACTGTGTTGTAACATGTTCACAAGATAAGTTTTTAGAGCAGGAAGCTGTGTGTCTATTTTGTCGTATCTCCCCCGTATTTTTTCTTTCTTTCTGTGTTTTAGAGTAATTCAGAAGTTATTGTTTTCTGTTGGACCTCTGTTGACTGTCTATGTCACGTGGGTTTACTCTTTTGTGATTATTTTTCATGGGAGGATGGGTGGCAATATCTTTCAGTTATTTTCTTGTTATTATATTTCCTATGTACAGAGAATAAAATTAAAGAAGATCTTTTGTTAAATGTATAATTCAAACCTTTGTTGGAAAAAGAAACCAGTGCATATACTTTTTGTATTGACAGAAATATTATATGCTTGTTTAATCTGTTAAATAAACTTGTTGATCCCATTAAGATCTTAAAAACTCTGCAGTTATTTTGCTACCTTCTGCTCTGCTTTTTTTGGTGAAGCCTCTTTTGGTCATGTTTGCATGTTGCTTCATGAATTTCATGTTGCATATATAATATTTAGATATTGCTTATCTTGTGTTGCATGACAGACAGTTTTGTGGATTTCTTAATGTCTGATTTGATTTTACAGTATGACTGTCAAAGAATTTGGTTTAACTGACAACGTTATGGAGTCATTGGCTCAGTGCTTTTCTAGGAATACTAATGAAATTAAGGTATGTTGTTATCATTCGATGAAAACTGGTCGTAGTGTAAGCTTTCGTCCAGCTGTTTCCCATTTGCTTTGTGCTGGCTTTACAGAGATATGAAACACCATCAAACATCTTATACAGGCAAGGTATGAAGCTCTTAGTATTCATCAAGACAATGCTGATGGGTCTTCCAAGGCTGTAGATTCTGTAGAGAATTCTCAGACTGGCAATTCTTTTCTGGAAAAGGATCTTGAAGCCGCTCTTGACTCTTTTGACAACCTCTTTTGTCGACGATGTCTTGTGAGTTATTTTTCCCATGAAGGCATTGTATAGTTTGCATTATCTTTCTCTAGATATCTCATTGGTTGCCATATTCTACTTTGCAGGTTTTTGATTGTAGATTACATGGATGTTCACAGGATCTTGTCTTCCCTGTAAGTACTATTTATTGGCTACTTTTGATGAAATTGTGTACAGTTTCTATTTGAGTTAGGACTTGATACTTTAACAGGCTGAGAAGCAACCTATATGGATCCCTCCTGATAGTGAAAATGCACCCTGTGGGCCAAATTGTTTCCGATCGGTATGCATTTCAGTTCTTAGGGATCTGTTTATAATTTTTTTTAACAATGAACTCAATTTGCTTAAATCTTGATTTAGGTGCTTAAGTCTGAACGATTTGCCAAAACATCTTCTGCCCAGGCTGATGGTGAAGATAAGTGCTCTGGTGGCGTTTTATCTAGGAAAAAGCCTTCTACTAAAAGGCGGGTAAAAGGAAGCCAAAGTGAAAGTGCTTCATCTAATGCAAAAAACATTTCTGAGAGTAGTGACTCAGAGAATGGTCCTGGACGAGATGCTGTTTCAGCATCTCACTCAGCTCCTCCTAAAACTAAATCTGCGGGGAAAGCTGGAATTGGTAAGAGGAACAGTAAGCGAGTGGCAGAACGAGTCTTAGTCTGCATGCAGAAAAGGCAGAAGAAAACAATGGTTTCTGATTCTGATTCCATTGTAAGCAGTGTTCTTTGTTACGCTACTTCATCTTCAATTATAACCAAAATAAAGAAGAAACGATTATTTTATCACATAAATGTGTCATAATGCTTTGCATGGCAAGATCTAGGAAGAATGTACTTATAATAATCTGTAAATAATGCAGAGTGAAGCTCTTGAGCGTTCATCAAATGATTTGGTCACTGATCAACATGCTATGAGCAGTGAAGACAAGACAAGGAAAGAAGATTTTGTAGATGACAACGTTTGTAAACAAGAAATCATAGACAATAAATCTTGGAAAGCTCTTGAAAAGGGGCTTTTAGAGAAAGGAATGGAGATTTTTGGTAGAAACAGGTCAGCATATGTTTAGATTAGGGATGCTTGTCTTAATTTTTCTTTATTAAATATAAATATATAATATGATACAAAGCATGAATGCTGTTACTAGTGCTGATATGAATATAATAAGAGTATGACCTCTTTTTCAATTGTGTAAATGAAATTAATCTTGTTTTCAGTCAATTTCACGGGGAATGGATGGGTGCAATTTTGATGTATTGCATCAAATTGTTTATAATTGGTTTATTGGTTTTCATTTTTTAAAATCTTATTCTTGAAACAAATCTCAATGACATTCCTTGGCTACTTGAAATAAGCACAAGCCTCTTGGTAATGTATATCTCACTTTTATTTATCAACTATCAAAGCCATAGATTTTAAAATGAAAACTGAAAGGTTCGCAAGAGTGTTTGAAGCTTACTACTTAACTAGATTAAACCCACACAATGCATGGGAACCCTAGACAGCTTTTATCAGGGAACTTAATTAATTTGAATTATAGTTATTTAAAATAGTTCACTTATAGACACCTATTATGAAAAACTAAAAGTCAGGTTCATACTCATGGCCAACAAAATTTTCTAAACATGTTATGATTTAGGATTGTGTTGTTAAAGGCTTTTTTAAACCATAAAGTAAAAATACAAAATTCCCTTGCGCAATGCTTAATTATTTTTTTTTGTAGAAGATATTTTTAATCTAGATTTTAAGTCTAGAAATTTTTCCTAATGAGAGTTTGACATCATAACATTTATCAAACACATTATCGTATTTAATTGGCATATGATGTTAGTATAAATGGATTTAAAAATAATATCCACCAAACCAAAAGTTTTGACTTGTTTTTTATGAAGAGTGACAAATGATGCAAAAATAATAATGTCATTTGGTTTCCTTAAGTACTTATTCTGAAGTGGTAACAAGTGATAATGTGATACCATTGTTTCTATATATAAGACACATAACTTATTTGAAGTTCTTAATTTAGTAGCATTAAATTTGTTAACAATTTGTATCTTTTTTCCAAAATTCAAAAATTGATGCGCATCATATTACGCTTTCCTCTTATTTAAATTGCACTAGTAATCTTCTCCAATCCTCCTAAGAGAGAGAATGATTTGGCCTATTACTAATATATAGTATTTATTGTAAAGTAATTAAGGGTATTTCGGTCAAAATAATTAATCCAAGACACAACTTGAAAGTAATCTTATAAAATCAAACTAACAAATTCTTAAAAAGTGTCTTGCCTACCGGGATGGAAGTAGTTTTAAGTGTTTGCTTGTGTTAGAATCATTTATATTATTTTTTGAGTGAAAGATGTTTTGTGTTGTATTTATGTGTAACTCTATCATGTTTTTCTCTCTTTCCTTTAGCTTTTTGTTGTAAGCCCTTGATCCATATGCTGTGTATTCAAAATAGTGTTGCTAGCATTTTTCAAGTGTAAATGTAAAGTATCAATGAGAAACTATTAAAGTAATTGTCAATAAAATTTATATACTTATTATATTTAACATCTTTTTTGCGTATTCTAATCCTACCTAGTTGTTACACTATTAATTAATTATTTGTAAATAAATCTCATTCTTCAATATGTTTGTATGTTCAAGGAAACTTTGTTGCAGAGTGCATCAATTGTCCCATGGTGTATGCCAGATGAGTCAAGTCACAATCAAAACATGGCACTTGAGCTATTATTCTTTTAAATAGAAATAGTTGTTCCTTGATTATCAGCTATAGTTTTTGGTCTAATGATAAGTGCTCGATCCAACAATTAGTCAAGTTGTGGTTTTGGTTGTATAAGGTTGGATGGAAAGGCTTTTGTAGTTAATGGTTTGGGCTGAGGTAGGATGTTTAGGTGGTTCTAAGGTGGAAAACATTTTATCTAAGGCTTGCATGATGGTAGATCCTACTGGGTTGGAAGAGATAGATAATTTAAAGGTTGAGCTAATTGTCTACAACTATTATGAATTGATTGACTGATGATCTATTCCTCAATGAGAAAGTGAACGAAACTGGTATATTGTATTTTTAGCCTTGGTCTAATGTAATGAAAAAGTTAATGGTTAACAAGTTTTATTGTTAATTTTGTTTTTAATGTACAATGAAATTTATTAAAACTAGGAAAATGAAAATAAGCGAAAACTAGTTGTGACATAAGCTACTAATTTGCTGGTATAAAAAAAGATGTTTAAAGAATAAATGTGGTTCCAAATCAAGCTCAAACTTCTTACATAATAAATCACAAATATAGGGTAAAGTAGAGAATGTGGTTAGGGTCTACTTTAATTTTAATAAATGTAGTTTCAAATGTATCACTTTGCCCACTTGTGTCTTGTTTGAATTTTGTTATTATTTTTAGGCATATTGACTGTCAATGACCTACTAAGTTACAATTTTTGCTTTTAACTGCAGTTGCTTAATAGCTAGGAATCTATTAAATGGTCTAAAGACTTGTTGGGATGTTTTCCAATACATAAATTGTGAAGATGGAAAGATGTCTGGTCCTCCTGGGGATGTTGCAAATTCCCTTTTGGAAGGCTATTCCAAGGTTGATTTAATGCAATTATACTTAATGTACTTTTCTCTTTGGTCTTTTTAACTTGCAAATAGTGCTTAAGAAAGCCTTTTGTTGTAAAATTAAGGGTAATAATGAAGTGAGAAGAAGGTCTAGGTTCTTACGTAGAAGAGGAAGAGTCCGTCGATTGAAGTACACCTGGAAATCTGCTGCTTATCATTCTATCAGGAAAAGGATTACAGAGAGAAAGGATCAACCCTGTCGGCAGTATAATCCATGTGGTTGCCAATCAGCTTGTGGAAAGCAGTGCTCCTGTCTTCTTAATGGAACCTGTTGTGAGAAGTACTGTGGGTAAGCTTTTGACTTTGCTGCATACAACCTTGATGAATGAGAGGCATGTAGAATTGTAGTGTTTTACTTCTTTTCGGCATTTCTCGCTGGCTAAACAAAGTCTCGGAAGGTTTGTTTCACTGCAGCGTTTTTCATTAATGGAAGCATTAAGATGGAAATAAATATTCCAATATTTATTAGGTAGTTATGGAAATATAGTCCTCAGAATCTTTATTTCCAGGAAAATGACCCATTTTAAGATGTTTCTATTTCCATTAGGAGGTGGGTATTTGATATTCCAATGAGAATGAAAATTATTGCCTATAATAACTACATTCTTCTCCCTTTCTTTTTTATTTTTTAATGTTCAAATTAAAAAAATTATATTTTTTTTGTAGTTTTTTTTTGGTAGTTCTTAGATACCAACCAAACATGTTCATGGAATACGGTTCTTGTGAATACAAGATGATGGCGTGAAACAAACTCCCCCCTAGGAATTATTGTACTTATAGTTTACATGGATATTTTACTCTAACATTCATACTTGCCAGCATGTGAACCCAACACCTGTTAATTTCTGTGATGATTCCTTTTTTCCCCTCTTTTCTATATCAAGATGCCCCAAGAGCTGCAAGAATCGATTTCGTGGCTGTCATTGTGCTAAGAGTCAATGCCGAAGTCGTCAATGTCCATGCTTTGCCGCAGATAGGGAATGTGATCCAGATGTCTGTAGGAATTGTTGGGTCAGGTGAGATTTACCTGTTTATGGTTGTGTGCTGATCCTTGAGAATGATTTATGTGCATATTTAATAATCTGTAAATAATGCGAGTTTGGATGGTAGCATTCCCATGTTTAGTGCAAGATATAGAAATATGTTGCTCGACATAATGTATTCCTAGGAATCTATATTACAAGTTTCTCCTCCTTTTTCCATGTAAAAGGGCGAGAATCCTTATTCCCATGGGAATATAAGTTATCCCATTTTTTTGTAAATATTTTTATTTTAAAATTAGATAAATTTAAAAACATTCCAAGGAATGATAAGTATTTATCTAACATTTTTTATGTTAATAATATTCCATGGAATATGAAATTTAATCCAAGAAACAAATAACTTCTAAGTTCTTGGACTTGCCTCATCATTGCTCAACAGATGTCTGTTTTAGTTCTCACACAATGAAGGATGTAAATAAATCATTCGGCTTTTAGTAAAAGATTTGGTTGTCTGTTTTCATGACTTCTCTGCCTTTCTTCTAAAGTGCTTATAATATATTTTAGTACTTCATGATTTGGTTGTCACGATAGCTTTTGCTATGTGGGTCAATTATGGTTGTAGTTGCGGCGATGGTTCTCTTGGGATTCCTAGCCAACGAGGGGACAATTATGAATGTAGAAACATGAAGCTTCTTCTCAAACAGCAGCAAAGGGTATATTTTCTTACTGCCTTTTTTCTTTTTGAAATCTTACAAATAGATTTGTTTGCTTTCTTTGCTGCAAATTTATTCTATTATCAAAATAATAGGGGCATATTTATCAAGATTGAGAGAAGTGGTTGGAATCATGTTTATAAAAGAAACTCCCTCTGTAGATATAATCTAGATTATCAGAGTGTGATTTTTCATGAACTTTGATCTATCCCATATCGTAATCTTTGTTCTCAATATTTTTCGTTCCTGTTCTTTTGTTATGCTAATTATACTTTAAGATCATGTTTTGTTACATTTGCTGTGATTGTAACTAACATCTAATATGTTCACAGGTTCTTCTTGGAAGGTCTGATGTATCAGGCTGGGGAGCCTTCTTAAAGGTATATCTGTAAATAATCTTGTTTGGACACGTGTAGTTTTCCTTTTCCTAATTCAATCTCTTCACTCTCCAGAATAGTGTCGGTAAACATGAATACCTTGGAGAGTATACAGGAGAGTTAATTTCTCATCGGGAAGCAGACAAGCGAGGAAAGATATATGACCGTGAAAATTCATCTTTTCTGTTTAATTTGAATGATCAGGCAAGCTTTTTACATATATGTATCTGTTGTACTGTAAAGTTCTCCATGTTACATTAATCATGTATCAAACATAGGATGAACCACAAATTGTTGTATGCAGTTCGTTCTTGATGCTTACCGAAAGGGTGATAAATTGAAGTTTGCGAACCATTCGCCCGATCCAAATTGCTATGCAAAGGTATTTCTTAGTTCCGACTCTTGTCAAATGTGTTAATCATGGAGCTCTAATTTACATTTCGAGCATTCCTAGGGTTACAGTGTCATTCACAATCTGTATAAATGCTTAAACTGGCAGGTTATTATGGTTGCTGGAGATCATAGGGTAGGCATTTTTGCGAAGGAACGGATTTGCGCCGGGGAGGAACTGTTCTATGATTATCGTTATGAGCCCGATAGGGCCCCTGCCTGGGCTCGGAAGCCTGAAGCATCTGGGTCCAAAAAAGAGGACGGGGCTCCTTCAAGTGGTCGTGCAAAGAAGCTTGCTTAATGTTGTTTTCAAAATCAATTCTTTTGTTATTCTTTCACACGTAGGGAAAGCAATCTCATTGGTAGCGGAAAGAAGTATTTTTTGAGCTTTTTGTTCGTAGCAAGGACATGCCATTGTTGCTGCATAGGTTACTACATTTAAACAATTCATTTTAGTATCTACCTACAGTATTCGCCATTCCTAACGGAAAATATCAGCTTAATCAAATTTTCATGCAATTCTTTCCCACAGAGGAATGTACAAGTGCAAATCAGAAGACCTCATGTATATCATTTCTGTTCTTACAACTACCATTTTATTCATTCCATCGTTGAGTTTCTAATGGTATAAATGTTTTATGATAGAAGATTTCTTATAAATTTATACTTGTGAATAAATAAAATACATCTTTTATATTGGAATTGACCTTGTGTTAATGTAAAATTGTAGAAGTTATAATTGAAAACACCGCTGAAATTTACGAGGAATTTGAAATTTTATTTATATCATTTTTTAATTTTTCATTTAGAT
Source organism: Phaseolus vulgaris (assembly GCF_051622355.1). Lineage (NCBI taxonomy): Eukaryota > Viridiplantae > Streptophyta > Magnoliopsida > Fabales > Fabaceae > Phaseolus > Phaseolus vulgaris. Next base: position 2,068,538 of record NC_143499.1, read on the forward strand.
ACATAATTAATGATAATGATGTAAGGTAATGTTATGTTATTTGCATTAACAGATTTAAATAATAGAGGTTTAATTAAAAAATATTAAAAAAAAATGATTTTTTTAAAATTTTAATTCAATATATTTAAATTTATTAATTTTAATTCAAATTGTACCTGTGTGGATGTTAGGATCAAAATAATGTTGATCCATGATGCTCAAGTCAGTGCTATTGATTAGTCTGGTCTCTCAGAATATAAAAAATGTATATTTTTTCCCTTTTATATACTCGCGTGGGCCAGATAACTGGTTGTCAAGACATGTGTAGTGATCTTTAGGTCGTGTGTAGTGATTTCTTAATGATATCGGAACGTGTTTCAACGTGTCTTTGACCCATTCAACCTTAACTATAACTGTTTTCTTACCACGTATTTACTACATTATATTATTAAATCATACCCTTGGTCGGACCTCAAAATATTTAAATTTATTGTAAATTATTATTGATTTGAGTGATGTCATATGAAATAATATTAAATTATTGAATTTTTTAAATTGTAATTTAATCAAAAGTGAATTTATTTGTGATGCATTGGATTATTAGTTTATTTGGGCACTTGTAGAATAACTATTTAATAGTTAAAGTACTTGTTTGTAAAAAAATTATAATGAAAGAACTAAACTAAATTATTCATGAAAGTTGTAAGTATTTTCAAATTTTGATAAACTTATTAAAAAAAGCAGAAAGTAACGTATGAAGTTTTTATAAATTATGATAAACTTATTTATAAATTGAATCATTCCTAAAAATATAAAGATTTTTTAAACACTTTTTCAATTGATCATAGTGAATTGTTTTTTTAGCCAGCAATTGTAATTCGACTTTAAAACTTGTCCAAAACTATCAAATTCAGATCCTTTCTTGAATCCAAAACTTCCATTAAAAACATCTGTTTTAGTGTAGAACCTGAGGGGGCAAATAAGGAGTCTCGTGTGGCCACCAAAAAAACCCCAAAGACAAATTTTCCCTCCCTACTAAGGTAATAAACACCTGTGTTCTGGTGAGAGATTAATCAGATTATTTTGCTGAGCCCTTTGCCTGAAAGACATGAATATGTTGCATGCTTTGTTGCCTAACATGAAAGTGTTTGTACCAGTAATTTCTGGGCAGAAGCAGACTACCCCACCATGTGAAAAGCATAAAGAAAGGGACACCAGGGAGTGCAAGAAACAGAGTGGAGTGGAGCAGTGGGCGACGTAGAAGAGGTAAAACTTGAAAAAGTGGGGAACACTCAAGAGATGACATTGCATTTGGAAGAGGTTAGTGCCTTTTGTATCCACCTTAACCCATCTTCTCACCCTTGTATTAAATAAACATTTATCTCCACAATTTTTTTTTCTTCATTCAAATAATATAATAAAGTGCATCATTATACATAAACGTTAAGTATAGTTGCCTCAAAATAAGAGAAAAACTAAAGGTGACAAAGCCAAAACTTTGATCAACCTCTCTCTCTCTCTCTTTCTCCTCTTGCACAGTAAAATCTCTTTCTTTTCCTTTCAACCTTTCCTCTCTCTCTGGTGCCATGTGCTCGCGTTTCTTGGATTCCCTCACCAAATGCAGAAGCCCCACCATCTTTGCCTCACTCTTCTTCTCCCTCTTCCTCACCTCTTCCGCCGCATGCTTCAACGGGAATTGCCAGGTTCACTTCCTTTTCTCTCTCACCCTTCACACTCAATTATGATCCATGCAAACTGGTTTCAGTTTCTGAGATTCACCTGAAAAATTCACGAACTTTCGCAGGTTTTGGAAGCATGTACAGCTGCCACCGATTGTGGGCCGGGTCTCTATTGCGGCAATTGTCCTGCTTTGGGCCGGACTCGGCCCGTTTGCACCAGAGGCCAAGCCACCATCGTTACATCTCTCGTAACCTCCAACAACATATCTGACATACCATACCAGACAACATAACATATCTATGTAACACAACAATATTAACTGTCTCTTTTTTGGGACATTCATGCAGGTGGATGGTTTGCCCTTCAACAAGTACTCGTGGATCATGACTCATAATTCATTCAGCATCGTGGATGCACCACCTTTGGCTGGAGTTCAGAGACTCACCTTTTACAATCAAGAAGACACTGTTACTAACCAGTTGAGGGTATGCCTTCTTGTCCTCTAAGTGGGATTCCTTGGACAGACAAAACGTCACACCGTTTCCTTCTTCATTTTGCATTTCCTAGATTCTAGTTTACCTTCATGATTAAGGGAATATTGTCTGTTTTTAATTTTTTAGTGATTTTTTTTACATGGCTTCGGGATGAAGGAGTTAAGTGAGTGATATTAATTCTTATATGCTCATATCTATCTATAATTTTGTGTTTTACTTGTTTATTTAGTGATTCTTACACATTTTTTTATGGATGGTGTTTAGAATGGAGTGAGAGGATTGATGTTGGATATGTACGACTTTGAGAACGATATCTGGCTCTGTCATTCATTTGGAGAGAAGTGCTTCAACTTCACTGCCTTTGTAATCTAACTCTAAACTCCTCTTTGATATTCGTTTTACTATCTAATTTTGCGGGTGTTGTCTAATGTGGCAAGCTGAAAATATTTTCAGCAACCTGCTATAAATACTTTGAGAGAAGTGGAGGCATTCTTAACAGCAAATCCGACAGAGATTGTCACCATTGTAATTGAGGATTATGTGCGTACTCCAAAGGGGTTGACTAATCTATTCTCAAATGCTGGACTAGATAAATACTGGTTCCCTGTGTCTGATATGCCTAAAAAGGGTGAAGATTGGCCCACTTTAACCGAGATGGTTCAAACAAGTCGTCGACTACTTGTTTTCACTTCTGATGCTTCTAAGGAAGCTGAAGAAGGAATAGCTTATCAGTGGACTTACATGATTGAAAATGAGTGTAAGTACAATGTCATTGTAGCACAGATATCATTATTCTAAATGTAGTGAAATGGCAACTTCATAATTTTACTACCTTGCAGCTGGAGATCATGGAGTTCAAGGGGGTTCTTGTCCACACAGAAAAGAATCGAAACCCCTAATTTCTAGAAGTGCATCACTTTTCTTACAGAATTACTTTCCAACATATCCGGTTGAAGCTGACTCATGCAAAGAGCATTCGGCTCCACTTGCTGATATGGTGAACACATGTTACAAAGCTGCAGGAAATGTGTTGCCTAGTTTTATAGCAGTAAATTTTTACATGGTATTCCTTCTTCTGGATTACTGATTCCAATTCAATAGTGTAGAAAATAACTCAAATTCATTTCAGAATTCTAAATGAATTTCATGCAGAGGAGTGACGGTGGGGGCGTTTTCGATATCGTGGATAAAATGAACGGCCACTCACTGTGCGGCTGCAATACAGTCTCTGCTTGCCAGGTTTGCTTGCATTTCTTGTTCAGAAATGTATTGCCTTAATGCCATTTGTGTGTGAACTTTCTTCTTTATTTTGATAATTTTATGCCTCATAATTCCTTCGGTGAGTGGAAACCTAATTTAGATTAACTTCAGTCCTACATTCTGAAATTCATCTTATTTCAAAGTTAAACAGTTGCCTATTCAATACTGATTGTAAACATGAACAGGAAGTATCTGACCTTTCAAGCCTGACTGGTATTATCTATATTACGTTAATCTGTTTGATTCAGATATTCTGTCTGAATTTGAGGTAGACAGTTGGTCAGTCATCAAATTTAAGTATCCCTATATGTAATTCAGTGTTTGTTATTATTCCTTGAAATCAACCCTAATGCAAGAGATAATTAATCTTGAGAGGAGGAGAGAAAGGTTTGGTTTTAGTTATTGTTGAAAATAGCAAAAATGTAAAATCATGTTATGGTTGACTTTGACTGTATCATCAAAATTTCTTTTTGGCAAAAATGTAGAGAAATAAGCTTCTCCATACCTGCTTTCTTTCCCAAAGATGTCTGGCCCTCATGTAAAAGTAAGGTATAGGAATAACATTTGTGTGTATGATGAATTGATGTTATATCGTGTGGAATTCTTAATGTGGATTGATTTATATCCTAGCACAGCTTCTACCAACCTGAGCATTTTGGTGATAAAAAAATAGATCAAGGACAATTAGATAATTGCTGCAATTATGCAGGAGGGAGCACCTTTTGGATCTTGCAAGAATATAGCTGTACCTAATACAAGTCCAGTGACCAACACAGCTGGAAGCTTTACAGGATCTGTTCAGTTCTCTAGATCAGCTTCACCTGTCCTTTCTCCAAACTGCTGCCTTTTCGTCTTGTTTTACTTCCTCCTTATTTATGTTTTATGGCGATTGTAATCAGTACTCAAGCTAAGTCTAACAGGAGAAGCTCTTAGTGTTATTATATTTGTCTGTCATAAATGAGAAAGTCTTTAAAGAGGGGCTTCTGCTTATAGGTTAGCAATTAGATAAAACAAAATTTTGGAATTGCTGAGGCTATAATACCTCTCAGGTAGAGGTAACCAACCAAGAAAGACTAAGATGCATCCAGAGAAGTTCAGGTATGTTTTATTCTTGGCTGTCTAATTCAATTTCTAGATATTGAAACTCTGTATGCCCACACTTCCTTTCATTTTCTCTCATTGCATTTAGGTTCTTAATGTGGTTAACAAGGTAATTTGACAAATAATTGTATGTGTTAACCAGAAGTTATTTACCAAGCTCTGGTTAAATGATTTATTTCCCTGAAAACAAATTTGACAAATTAAAAATCATCTAGCTCAAGTTTTGCCATGTCGGTTTAGAGAGTTCTTTTTCTCCAGTGAAGTTTGTGATTCAACCTGTGATTCAACCTGCAATGTGTGATAACCTTTCTCATTGAATGAGCTCTTTTGTTTGCCCGAGTTTTCCTAGTTCAAGTCTCCAATGGTTCAAAAACCATTGTTGTTGTTTGTGGTTCCATCGATATTGTGGCATTCCGTTGTGATAGTGGATATGATGTCTTATCAGCTACCCCTAAGTAATGTTCACTCTTATTATATTTGTAATATTTCCTCTTATTGCTTTTCAGGATATGTACCAAGGTATCATTAGTGAAGACAGAATAGGAAATTTGCAATATAGGATCAGGATGTCAAGAAGCTCTTGGTCTTTGTTACGGTTTGTTCCGATTGTATTCTGACAATTCTTACCACTTGTCCTTCCTTCATTCACTTTTGTATTGATGTTTGAACACTATAGTGGTATTCTCGTACATTTAACCATATAACATACGGTTAGCATGGATCCTGAACCTTATAGTTTAACAGAGGAAGTTCCAGAACATCGTGTAAATTTTTTAGTACACCCTAAAATTTGTCTGTAAAAATGAAAAAACAAAATCGACTAATAATAGCTAGAGGTATCATAAATCCTTGAAGAAATCTCACAATTTGACCTTAATTATGCAGTTAGCAGGTATTTCTTTCCTAGTATTATTAATCACTTCTTTCATCCTATTAATAATGCCTTTATCTGCTTTCTTTCATTCTCTTTCTGGCCTAACTCGCAATTCCTTATTTGGAAGAATCTGATGCAATTTTTTGCATGGATTTTAATTGTTTACATACTACTATTTAATAATACTAAAAAAACCTTGTTGCTCTCTCTCACTTCTGTGTCATTAAACATTTAGGGGGCATAAAGAATATAATTATAATTATACAAACAAAATTGACGTGAAACAAATAGTTTTATTTTGCACGCTAGTTACCATCTAGAAGTTGAGTTTCCAACTCAAAACCTCTTCCATTTCACCTGTTGGGTTTGTATCTCTATCAGCTATCAGATTTCAGGTGAGTTTTTGTTCTTTTGGATTAGAAATTACATGAATGCAAGTATCGAATAAATACAACACCTTAATATAATGAGATCTCTCATTGTTGCATATTTTAAGAGATCTTTATCTCATAAAATAAGTCATATCATGAGAGAGAAAAATAAAGAAATCAAACACCTAACTTAAACAAAGCTGTTTAAGCGGACCAAGTTATTAGTTATTATTATAAATTTTTATATTTGATATATTTTTTAAGAATATTTTATTATTTATGGACTTTTTTTAATAGTTGTAAATTACCCGAGATCTTATTAAGGAATTAGTATTTAATTAGTTTTAAAAAAAATCAATAAGTACTTTTAGAATAGAAGAAAATAATTAATGACTAAAGTAAAATGATTTAAAATCTTCTTATAATTTCAAATCAACTTTTAAAAACTAGATAAAAAGGATTCTAGAGTGTATAAATTAATTTTAATGTATGGGAAAAAATTGATCATTTTATCTTAATTTTTTTTCTTATAATACTTGTTAGTTAAGCAATTTTTCTAAACTTGGTCCCAGCTCAGTACAGTTCTGCACTTTAAATGCAACTTGCATAGGTAAGTTAAGTCATTAAATGAATCGATAGAGTTCAATAATCTTTTATTACACTTGACTTTGTTTTGTGAATTGAACCTTTACAGCAATAGCTACTTGCAGAAATGTATTTTGACATATTCAGATGATTTTCAGGCATGTTGAATCTAAGAATACAAAAACGAAACAATCTGTACATAAAAATAGCAGTAAAAAAATACAGGGACACCATTGTACACAAGTAGTCTAGTTTCAAACTTTGATCTCAAGGGCTGGACTTAAAATAAGTAAATTGTTGATGCAGTCCACAGGAACTCTTGTTCCCCATACATTCATTGATTTTAGCTCCAGGCATTTGTCAACTAAGGCAAAAAGCCCATTCTCAGTTACATGACGACAGCTCCAAAGAACAATGGTCTGAACAAAAACAATAAGCAATCATTTATAATGCAATGGAATATCACAAACATAGAATATAAACCAGTGAAGATTGATGATCAGGCTCATACATACTAAATACAGCAGTGAGATGATTGAAATGCCATTTCTAGACAATTGTAATTTTTCTTTTAACCATGAGCATCAATGTACCTTTGCTCTGATGTTCTATATATTAATTTCTTTTGTTATGGATGGAGGACAATAATTGAACACAAAAACCTAACATTCAAGTTCTTATAACTTGCCTCCAACTTTGGACAACTCCTTGCAATGCCAAACAGAGATTCATCCGTGATAAATGTACCACCAACATTCAGATGTTGTAAAGATCTAGTTCTGGTTATCTGTTGTTAGAAGCAAAGGGAAATAAAAACAAAACAACACATTAATTGACAATGTATTGATTTTCTCTTGGAACGTGTCCTAATTATGGTTTGAGGACAAATTTTGTGGCTATCAACTGAAATCCAAATAGCTATTAGTCAAGCTAGAAACAGAAAATAACAATTCCCCTGACAAATGTCAGAATACTATCTGCACAATCTAGTCATGATAAACTCCCAAAACTAATCTAATTCCATTCCAACTGCAATAGTCTGCACAAAATGAATATATGTTGGAAGGCAAGTGAGACACATTGAAGTGAAAATATCAATTCATATTTTGGGTTGGATTTAATTTCAACTGAAAACAAGTATTGTGATTTAATCCCCTTCTATTTTCTAACATCATTCCATGTAATATGTCCCAAACCCAAGCATGTGTGTTACAAAATCAAAACAATGGCATACCAGTTGAACAACACCTTCATCTGTGATGCCAGTCAAACCCCACAAAGATATAGATGTGAGATTGCCGACACACTTTGCAAAAGATATTCTGACAAGTCCAGCATCAGTTATCTGACAACTCCAACGGCTTCTCGGTCTGAACATACAAAAGACAATAAAAGTTGTTCATCTTAGATCTACATTCTTGACACCTTGACGATGACAACATAGCTTATAACTGATTATAAACTACCAAACTCTACTATTTCTGGTTTCAGATTCCAAATTTTACAACTCAAAGCTTGTCAAAGTTATGGCACCCTACTTATTTCATGTATTCTTTACAGGTTAAAATGAAAAATGAACCGACATGTGTAATGTAATCTATTCAAACTATATTTGCGGTTGCACGATAACCACTTACTCAATATTGCATCTCCATATCAGAAAGCTTAGAAAAACAAGAAAACCAAATAAAAGACACCAAAACGGTGCCACCACAAATCAAGATAAAAGGGTTAGAGGTTCGGCCTAGGACAAATGGTGCAGATTCTCATCAAAATCAAAAGCAAAAATACTGCTTTTACTTAGGTTCGAAACTCTACGAGATTCATATCCCTAAACAAACATGTTATCAACCTTCTCCATATTCTAGTTTCCTCCTGAACCTAAAATAGCACAAATATTTTCCATTGAATTGTTAATTTAATCAGGAAAAGCACAAGTACATAACCGAAGAACAATAAAAGAATAGGATAGAATAGAATTGAGGGTATGAAAAAAAGAAGCAAGGTATATATATACACACACGTACATATGTAGTCTTGTGAGATTGTAAGCATGACAAACAAGGCGAGCAGTGGAGTCATCATCCATTTTCCAACCTGCAAAACTGAGATTCTGTCTGCATGCCAGAGACTCATTCACCCCTTGTTTCCATTTCTTGCAAACCCCGCTCGCCCTTTCAAAGCAAAACCACATCACAAAGTCAAACTCATGGTGATTGGTGAATGAATTATTAAAGCAAAATGAAACACTGATGCAAAGAACATGAAAACTTACTGGGCCAAATCAGTGAAGGAAGTAAAGAGAACAAAAATATTAGCCAACAAGTCAACGGGCAAGCGATCAATCTCTGCCTCAACTTCCATTTGATCCTCTCACTAACAATCACAAACCCAATTGGCCCTTTGGAAAACACCACACAACTTTCACCTCAAAATAACCTTATACTCTGCGCAGTTCTGTTCTATGAAAAGTGTCTTTTTTGTGTCAGAAATATATAATAATACACTCAACAAGGAAACTGAAAAGTGTCCTCATGTTTTCGTCATCCTGTTTATTGTCACGTCCTTCCTTACTGTGTTCACGCAACTTTTCTCTTCTTTCATTTGTTTTTTTTTTTGTTTTCGAGTTAAAAACTCTTTATATGCAATAAAATTTTCTTTGCTTTAAAATATTTAGAGCAATTAGATATCAGAATCCAAATTTGAAATAACTTATTAGCATGAATAACTATCTGCCAGTTAATTCAGGCGTGGATGCACTTTTATTAGTTAAATTAGTTAAAAAACGGTGGAACATCATGTTTTTATTCACACACACACACAAATTAAGGAATACCCTATCTGTTACATAGATTCAGATTCTAGATTCTCTTTTCTGTTTAACCGAGGATCTATATGGATATGTATGCGCATTATAGTTTCCATCCATCAATCATTTTTTTTGGAATATCTAATTTGTTTATTTTAATACATGATTAAATAATTGGAATTTGGAAATGATAACGAGTTAGTTGGGTAGTTGAAATAAAATGTGGTTGGAAATAATTTTTGAGAATGACTAATATATAGCTCATTCCAAAATGGTGAAAAATTTGTATGATGAGTTATTTTTATTATATTATTTGTTATCTATATTGTTTTTTATCATGAATTAATCTTTTACTTTTAAACGTTTGAAATAGCTTTTGGAGATATATATATAATTATGGTAAGCATTTTTTTATTTGACTTGGTTAAGATATATAGCTGTATCTGACTCACTAATCTTGAAATATCTTCAGTGGATAGTTTTAAGTTTCCTTTTTTTTTGGGTCCATTTTATATATTTTTTTAAAGGTTAAATAATTTTTTGTGTAAGTATCTTCAATAGTACTCTTATTTTCATTCACGTCTCTCTGTTGACTTTTCTTGGTGGATATGTTAAAAGCTAGAGCTTCGGGATACACATAAATTCACCTACCTCATTTTTATTTTCCACCAATATGTCGTCATTTTTTTAGTAGTATTGTTTAATATTATAAAATATTGCAAATTTAGGGGAGTTCTATTTTTATCCAATGTTTTTAAACCTTCACCAACATGAGAAAATGAAATGACAAAACGGACCTTAAAAAATGCATTTTAATATGTTTTTAAATTCAGAAAATACTTTCCCGTAATTCATAATGCATTTTTAAATCCAAAATATATTTTTTATTAAGATAATACATTTCTGGATGGAATACATCTCCAGAAGGCATATTTTGTTTCATATTTCAGAATGTAGGTTATGCAATTAAAAAATTTGTATTCTAAAATGTATATTTAGAATACAAAAATTTGTATTCTAACGGACAATTCAAAATAAAAAATAAATAAAAAATTAAATATACAATTCAACATATAAAACATGAATCTAAAATACAAATTTTGAAAAAGATAAAATTGGAATTTTAATTTATATGGGCATTAGATTTAAAAACATGGGTGGGAGAATTTAACGCCCCAATTTTAGGCAGTGGTTCGTGAAAGGGTGTTTCTTCCTTCTTACTCATACATTTTTTGAAATACTCAAATTATTTAAATTATTTTTAATAGTTTTGGACGATTTTAAAATAGTAAAAAAAGAAGAAGTTTTTTCAGAATAAAAAATTCAGAAGATAAAATATTATTCTCAAATATCTTTCTCAAAACATATTTTTTGACTTCTGAAATAGTAAATCCAAAATTTATAAAATGTGTTTCAAAAATATTTTGAAAAGAATAATGTGGAAATTATTTTTAAAAAGAATAAAACAGTATTTTCAAACAATGATGGGGTGTAAGGAGAAATTTGTTGGGACGAAACACCCTTCGTGAAAAGGCTTGAAAAATAGCCCAAGAAGAAAGCTAGGTATAAAATCTAAGATGGTCTCTTTTTGTAATATCTTTTCAATCAAAACAAGGCTCAAGAATTTAACATGTCTTGTTCATTCTGACATTTTAAGAAGATAAAGAATATTATTTTTAGACTGCAAGATATTTATCTTTTAACATAATTTCTTTTATATTTAAAATAACATCATTTAAATTTCAAATCCTATTCGAATCTGATTGTAATTTAATTCACTCTATACATATTAGTTATTTTCTTCGTCATATAATATTACCATCAGCCATCACCAATTCTACCAGGATAGTTTAAAGTTGATATTTACTACATTTTTTTCATCAAAAAGGTTTTAATTGGAAATTTTGGTTTAAAAAATTAAGTTTAATAGATGATATTCTAACTCTATTTTGCCAGCCTGTTATATATAATTGAGCTTATTACACGCACATATAATATATATTTAATTGTTGTAAATATGATTTGAAATCAATACATGTGTTTTGTGTTGAGGAAGAGACATGGTGAATGCATTTGCGTAGAAGACTAAAATTAAAATTCATCGAAAGACAACATTATTTTATTCATGGATTAGGTAACATAGTAGAAACTCATGTTTTTCAGTCCGTAGCAGGTAAAAGGAGCAGAGTGATCAGATGATGCGGCGGCACAGGGTAATGCCGTCACCAACGGGAAGCTGGCAAATCTGAACCCTTGAATCAACTGCAAGAGCTTGATTGAGCTCTATCACAAAATCGCGATAATATTTAATATAATCCAAGAGAGGAGCATCGGGTGGAGCGACGACAGAGCCGTTCCACAGGGTGTTATCGTAGGCGATCATTCCCCCGACCTTCACAAGCTCAATCACCCTATTGTGATAGTTCAAGTAGTTATCCTTATCAGCATCCACAAAGATGAAATCGAAGGTTCCCTTATTCTTCTCCTGTTCATCAGATGCAACACATATATTACATAATATTACATAAGTCTAATTATTACTAAATGAATTTTAAACTTAGTTTATGAAATGTGGATCGTCCTAGTTTTGAAATAACATATTACGAACTTTAAACCTAACTCAATTCCTAACTCAATTCCTGAGTTGAGATTTTCACCCACTTATATATAATAAAATGTTTTAATCTCTAGTTGATGTAAGATCTCCCACCACATTTGATCAACAACAAAAACATCTTTTTCTTCAAAAATAATGGTAAGACATATTCATGGATTGATTGAACTCACCTCTTTGATAAGTTGATCAAGAAGAGGAAGAGCTGGCCCTTCTCTGAAGTCAATCTTGTGAGCCACTCCAGCCTTTTCAATCACAGGCAACCCCAGTTCATAATATTCCCGGTTAATATCCAATGCCAAGATCTGTTTCATTTCAACAAAACCTTTCATCACGCATATGCAGGTTATATATTATGTAAGAATCTATGCATTAAATACAAACTTTTTTTCCTTTTTTACTTCTTCCTACAGAAATAAATGAGGTATGCGTATCTATGAATTAAGACCTTTCCATCAGATGGGAGAGCGAGGGCAGTGGAAAGCAAGGAGTAACCAGTGTAGACGCCAATCTCCATGGTGTTCTTGGCATTGATGAGCTTCAGCAGCATACCTAAAAGTTGTCCTTCGTCAGGCGGTGTAGCCAAGAGGTTCCTGTTTTACAGCATCGAGAAAACATTGAGAAAACATTGATTAATAATTCTAGGGTTCATAATCATGATCTTATTACCAAGGGTGTTTTTCCGTCAACTCTCGTAGCTCCTTCAAGCTCTCGTGCTCTCTTGGGTACACACTGGTTTCAAGTATATACTGCATATTTGTGTTATATACAGATGTTGGTGTTGTTGTGGAAAAAGAAGAAGAAAATGTTTGTGATGGAATGAACCTGATAGAGTGCATCACTCTGAAGGAGACTCTTATGACGGAGTTGTTTGTGGCCAGCCATTTGATTTTGTTGTTGCTCTTCGTTGATGATAGTCATGATTGATATCTCTGTCTTTGGGATTTGTTCTCTGAATATTTGTTGCAGGTAAACAATGGCTCAGAACTCCTATTTATATAGAAAGTGAGTGCATGTGTTTGCAGCTATTTTCTATGATTGAATTTGATGACAAAATTTCAAGGGTTGTTATGGGGTTGGTAAGTTGAAGCTTCCATTTGTAATTTTGCAGGATTCCTTTAGGGTGTGTGAAATAATATATTTCAAAGACTCTTAGCATAACTAACACATAATTGTCATAAAGTGTTTGGAAAATCTTAAATTTTCCATATATCTTCTATCCCTACTAAAACAACCGTGATTACCTATTCAAAAATATTATTTTCTTTAATAAGCAAAAGAATTCATTAACGATGAAAGATGCTTAAGTTATTCACAATTGTTTTAACACCCTATTAAAATTGTTACAACCCAAAATGACAAGAATATTTGTAATTAATTGAAAATAAAAGTAGAAATTAGATATAAAAAAATTAAATAATAATTACAATTAATAGATATGAATTAGACTGTTTTAATGTATTTGTCAATTTTTTAAGTGTTGATCACACCGAAAAGATCAAATCAATACATTTGAAATCAAATTACATATAAAATTTAAACATGAAATCGTATAAGCAAATATTCAAAAACAAAAAAACACAAACATATTTGTAAGAAATATAACTACCAAAATATGTGTATATGAAACAATATTATTTTTTAAAGCACAAATCAACAAATTTAAAATAAGGAACATAGGATCAATAAGAGCAAAGCAGTAATTAACAAATTTAAGAACTAATATATAATTATATTGACAAAAACTTTTAATTAGTCGCAAAATATAAATAAAAAAATCAATGTAAATGACAAAACATATCACAACCAACCAACAATAGCAAATAATTTAGGATTTGTGTTTTTTAGGATTTTGAATAATTTATAAATTTTATTTATTTCATATCTTCATTTAAATAGGATATTAAATAATTTAGGATTTTTATTTATTATGATTTTGTATAATTTATGGATTTTATTTACTTCCGATACTTTATTTAAGTAGAGAATTAAATAATTAAGAATTTATATTTATTTAAAATTTTAAATAATTTAGGAAATTTAATTACTTCAAATTTTTATTTAAGTAAGACATTAAATAATTCATGATTTGTATTTGTTTCATATTAAATAATTTGGAATTTTTAATAATTTATAAATTTTATTTATTTCAAACTTTTATTTAAGTAATTAAGACATTAAATAATTCATGATTTTTATTTATTTAAGATTTTGAATAACTTAAAAAAATTATTTATTTCATATTTTTATTTAAGTAGAAATTTAAATAATTTAGGTTTGTATTGATAAAAAAAATTACAATTTAAGATTTGTATCTATTTAGGATTTTGAAAAACTTAGAAATTTCACTTATTTTATATTTTTATTTAGGTAGGCCATATAATAATTTAAGATTTGTGTTTATTTAGGATCTTGAATAACTTAAAAATAATTTAGTATTTTTTAAATTCAAATAATGGAATAGATTTCAAGGTTGAAAAATAGTTCTATACATCACACATTCACTTGTACATGCATAAGTTATAGACGTAGGGTTTATACTTTAGACCATGTGTGTTCCTTTAGATACTCCCTATAGTGCAACTATTAGCTTGGGTGGTGGTTGTAGAAGGAGAACATAATTTTTACTATATAATTTAAGTATTTAATACTATTATTAATAAAAACAAACAATAAAAGTTAAAAATAATAATTTAAATTTGTATTTATTTAGGATTTTGAATAACTTAGGAATTTCATTAATTTTATATTCTTATTCAAATAACACATTAAAAAAAATTCTTATTTTTTATATTTATTTAGGATGTGGAATAATTTAGAAAATTTATTTATTAATTTTTTTTACTCAAGTATAACATTAAATAATTTATGATCTGTATTTATTTAGAATTTTAAGTTATTTAATAATTTTATTTATTTCAGATATTTTTTTAAGTAGGACATAAAATAATATAGAATTTGTATTTATTCAGAATTTTTAATAGTTTAGAATTTTTATTTATTTCACATATTTATTTATGTAGGTAATTAAATAATTTATGAATTTTACATATTTCAAATTTTTATTAAAATAATATACTAAATAATTTATAATTTCTATTTAGGTTTAGTGACCATTTTTTTCAATATTTTTTTTAGAAAAATACAATTTTATTCTTATATTTTTAGAAAGTTGAGTATAATCGTAAAGTTTGTATAATAGTTCAGTGTAATTTAACTTCTATTGAATTGTCATCATTATAACAGATTTATCTGATAAGGTTTATTTGATTCTAATATAAACAATAAATTTTTTTTATCAATGTATCTTATTTTGAATAATTTTTTAATAATAATTTTTAACATCATATAATTTTATTCTACTTTCATTTTAGTATTTTTTTTTTCTCAACTCAATCATAAATCACCTTTCCATTACAAGGGATCTATATTAAATTCCTCCTCTATCAAAGTTTGAAAATATACAAATGTCAATGTGTTCCAATTATTACAATAAAAAAATTAGGAATCAGGTACACACAAGTTGATCCACAATTATTTAATCCATATAATATATGATACAGTTCATATGTTAAATTACGTTCATTATTTAATTTTAGGATAAGATTTTTAGTGTTTTTCATTGTCAAACATAAAATTAAATATCACTAAATTATAGAAAGGAGGAAAATAAGAATGAAGAATGACTATATAATATCACCATTAGTTATTACATTTTTCTGATTTTATTTGTCTTAATTTTTTTTTATTAATCATAGATTCTATCAGAAGATAGATATATATTTCAAATTCCAAAATAAATCTAACATTGAATCATTATAAGGAAAAAAGACATTTACATCAGAAAACTGTTAAACAAAATCCTTCTAATTGAGCATAATCTAACTTCTAACCGACCATTGCAAATTTAATTTCTTCTAAAGAAAAAAACTTACAAACATATTTTAAAAGATTTTGAGTTATAAATAATGTTATAGTGAAAAAACGCACTCATAAACAACACATCATCACAAATCAACTGCATAAAATAAACAACATACAATTTAACGTGGTTCGGTCGTCCATCTGGAACATATGTCTATGGATAATTAGTTAGATTTTCATTATGTTTTTTACAATTTTATTACAAACACAAAGATCTTTTAAATAAAAATTATAAAAAAATACAAAATCACTAAAAGATGGTATCTAGTGAGCTCAATTGGTGATGTTTTGCATTTCATAAGAGTGTCTAATATGATAGTATATCTGGACACACATTTAGTACTTTTCCAACAAATGCAAGTATTCTTGGAAAAGTATTTTATATTATTTCTCTTTATGGTAGAGAGTGAAAAATAAATTCCTTCTCAAAAATCATACTTTTTCTGTTTAAAAAATAAAATAAAAAGTCTTTACTTTGTAATCATTTGACATTTAACCTCTGCAACTTACTAATTAATTATGAGAAAACCTACCATGCTATAATTTAAACTTCTATTACCAATCTTGTTAATCAAAATATTATTTATAGACTGCAATATATAAAGACCAATAACCACACCTGTAATTTTCATAGATCAATCATATATTGACTATTTTTATTATATATTTTCAAAGACTTTGTGTGTACATTCTAACAATAAATAAAAAATAATAAACTTTGGTCATATAAAAACTGACTTGTGCACACGGTTGACCAGTTCTTGTACTCAATATTTCAACCCAATTTTAGGTCAAACTTGTAATTATATCTATAGCATTAATTAATGGCATGCATGTATAATGTACATCTTTCTTATATTTAAATAAGAAAAACACGTTTACCTATTTTTTTAACTTGTATGTATAGTGCACAAAATTTGAATGCACAGCTTATATTAAAACAAGTGATATATGTTAACACCATAAACAGAAAACATATCCTTCACAACTAATTAAATAATATTTAATTTATTTTTTAATTTTAAATATTATAATATTATCATAATATTGTGTTAAATATATATATTTTTATTATATTTGACGTAAAGAAATTTTTTCCTTTTAATTTATATATAAATTTTAAATTCTTTTACTTGCACCACACTATAGATGCACAAATTATTAATACATGTTTAAAATAAATAAAAATATAAACTAAAACTAGATTGTGCACAAATAAAAAAAATTATCAACTTATATATAAATTAATTATAATTTAAGTTTATTGATATAATATCCTTAGAAATATGATTCTTATGAATGCAAAATTGTCTCATGAAACAAACAGCCCTTAGTCGTCGATCCACCAAAAAAAACTGGAGTTATTTTTCAAACAAAATAATGAAAGTGGATGTTATATAAATATATTTTCTGAAATGACATTATATTTGTTGTAAAGACAATTGACTTTCTTTTAATTTCAGGATTGAATAGTTAATTTAGTTTTATTATTTTTAAATTGATTTTAATATTATTTTTATTGTTGATATTGTAATATAGTACTCTTTAAAGTACGAAATGTCAAGGAACAATTCTAATTAAGATGTTTTGTTATAAAACTCATTGAGTATAAAAAATAATGTTGAGAACTTTTTCATAACCAAATTAAAGATTTCACAAGTAACTTAAAGGTTTAAGATTTGATTTGTAACAAAATTAACTTATCAAATATAGATAAAGATACTTGGGATTGAATTAAGTTTATTTCAATCATCTCTATTTTGGAATAATACAATACATAATACTCAAAACTACTTATTTTTTATGCTTAATTTAAAATCATTCACCTTGATTCCTCACAGATGAAATTCATAAGATAATTTTTCAAATACTGATTCCTCATATATCTAACAAATCAAATCATCCCGGTTTATGAACAAAATTATGATTGTTACAAGGGGCGAAGTTGGATCTGGGAGAGGCGGATAGTTGGGGTTGGAAGGTTGGGGGCTATCAAACTTTTACAGTTAATTCCGCTTATGTTCAGTTAAGGAGGGATCGTGTAGGGGAGATTCTTCCACTTTACAGTAGGTTGTGGAGGTGTAAAGTGTTACCTTCTGCTTTGTTCACTGCTTGGAGGGTGTTGGAGAATAAGATTGCTACTAGGGTTAGCCTGGTAAGGCGCGGGGTGGTGGTTGAAAATTCTTTTTGCTGTTTGTGCGGGATGGAGGAAGAGTCTTCTAGCCATTTGTTTTCTACTTGCAACTTTGTTTGGCGTGTCTGTAGTCTTTGTTTTGAGTGGCTTGGAATTTCGTTTGTAGTTCATAAGGACCCTAAGTCAAACTTTTTACAATTCAGGTTGTGTTAGGCTTCAAATAACGTTATGTGGAGTATAATTTGGGTTGGAGTAGTGAGTGAAATTTGGAAGCACAGGAATTCGGTCATCTTCAACAGGGGTGTGGCAGATGCAGTAGAAGTGTTTGCTTCGATGCAGGTAAAAATTTGGTCTTAGATTTTTGCAAAGTCCAATTGTGTTGTCTTTCCTTACTCTATGTGGGTGATGAATCCTTTGAATTGTATGAGAATGATTCATTAGACCATTTGGATCTCTGGTAGGTGTCTTTTGTTAGGAGGTTGGTAAGGTAATTTTTGTATAAGGGTTGGACCACCCTTGAAGTGGCCCCCATTTATTTATTTATTTATTATTGCTCATAAAAAAATGAACAAAATTATGATGCAATTAATAACCTGAAATCTATTCCTAGCATTATAAATTACCAAGTATTTTCGTCTATTTCAGATCCTTAAAGGTACTTTCCAGTTAAATTTAAGGATCAAAATCAAGACTCCATTGATAAGATAGAATCAAGTAATAAGCATGAAATGAAAAGAATAAGTAGAAAAGAGAATATTATATATATATATATATATATATATATATATATATATGTATGTATCACCAAGAATACATTTGATCAAAGTAGATTACATTCAATCCCAAGTTAGAAAACACTTAGCCACTCATGATAGCTCCTTCAATCTTCATTCTTGATCTAGATTGCATAAGAAGGGCTTATATGAGCAAGTTCTTCTCCTAAGAACAAAGATTATCTTCTCTTTCTCTCACTAACTTCTGTCTAAAAGTCACTTCTTGTTTCCACCGCTCCTGTTTTAGCTGTGTTTCAAAATTTATATAATGAACTTTAGCTCAAGTGAGACAATTTAGCTTAATCTAGGTCATTCGATGTTGTTTTAACTTGAGCTAGATTAGTACTGCACCATTGATTTAATCTTGATACTTTTAGCTTGAGCTAAATCTTCTAGCTTGAGCTAAATGCTTTCTTTATGTTTTTCTTCTTTGCTCCTTCTTGTGATCCAATTAAGTCTTTGCTTTCTTTCTTTTAATACTTCATTTTCATCTGAAATTTACACAAAAATTGGGATTAAATTTCTTCATTTGTTTCCTGGTTCAAAATATATAATCGGATTCAATAATTCTCAGATTAAGGTAATTTACTTACATTAAGCAACAATTAAGTTCCAAAGTGTTCAATTTTCTCAATCATAAAAACTATACATTAACATTTATCATCTATTATTTCAAAAATTTAATTAGATTCATTCTTTAAAATCATAGCAATTTTGTTTATCTGATCAAATTGACAAAAACGTAATTAAAAAAAATATAACTTAGCAAGTTTATTTATAACTGTCATCTAAAATTGTGTTTATACTAAATAGTGGTTGATAAAAAATGTATTAATTATACTAATATGATTAAGAATTAAAAAGGAAGGTAAATATATTAATATTTTTTTGAAAGTATTAATATGTTACATACTCTTGAAAATGAAAATAAATTTAAAAGTAAAACATGTATAGATATGCTTTATTGACTAATTTATTATTTTTTGCTGCTTGAGCCCATAACTTGATAGGTAATGAAGTAGCAGAAAGAAGAGTAAGCCCCATGTTAGTGATATGTGTGTGCTTTCTTTCTATGGATCCATTTTGCTCGTGAGTGCGAGGACATACGAGACGGTGATGGATGCCAAAATCGGTAGTAAACTTTTTGAAACATAAAAACTCTTTTGCGTTGTCACTTTGGATTGCTTTTAGTTTATAACCAGTTTGGTTTTCAACAAATATTTTAAAACGAGATAAAGCAAGAGAAGCCTAAGATTTATGTGAAATTACTATAAGCATCCAGAAACAAAATGTAATATCTTGAGCCATTGGAAGAATATACAGGTGAAGGTCCCCAGATATCAATGAAAACCAATTGTAAAGGTGCATTGTAATGTGTAGTGGAAACATGAAAACGTAGTTGGTGTGACTTACCAATCACACAAGTATTACAGAATTGTTTCTTAGAGGTATATTGTATGTTACAAGATTTCAAAACACGTTGAACAACAGGAAAGTTGTTGTGTCCAAGTCTGTTATGTCAGAGTTGTAAAGGATGAACATTAGGTTTGTAGGAAGCATGGTTAGCAGTGTAAGATAATGAATCAGTAGATAAAGGAAAAACATATAGACCATTTTTAACTATTCCTTGAAGTAAGATTTGATGTGTGTCCTAATGTTTAACAAAGCATGAGTGAGGATAAAATTCAAAATAAACATTATTGTCTTTTGCAAATTGAGCAATGCTAATCAAGTTTTTTGGTAATGTGTGGAATGTGTAGCAGATTACATAGAAGAAACTTTTTGTTTGTGTGTGGTGAAATATAGAAAGCATAGTCTGTGTGTCTAATGTTCATACCTTGACCGTTGCCAACCTTTAAGGATTTTGATCCATGGTAAAGCGATTTGTTGTGAAAAACAGAGGGATCTTTAGTTAAATGATTGGTAGCTCCACTGTCGGGGTACCAGAGAGGATCCTCAATGGCTGACGATGTATCCAGAATAGATGGAGCAGAGTCATCATCATATGAGAAGGAAGATTGAGATACGTTAGCTGTGAGCGAAGAATTGGTAGGAGGATCTTACCATGTATCAGCAGTGTGGCCTTGCTTGTGACAGATTTGACAGTGCAGTTTTATGGAATTCTAGGGTGCGGGAGGGCGAAAAGAAGGACGGATGATGGTTCTTGATCCAGAAAAAGAATGCAGAATGTTCAGATGCGAAGGACGATTCTAGGTGTGACCACCGCAGTAGGATTTGTGTTAAAAATTGGGTTTCTTGTTCGTACGAGGACCATGGTGTAGAAACATGATTAGCTTGAATGATGGAGTTTTGCATGAGTTTATGTTTTTCAAACCTTTCTTCTTGAGCAAGGAGTGAAGATTCAAGCTCATCAGCGGTGTAGGGGTCACAACGAGAGAGAACAACAGTGATGAAGCCATCATATTCCTCCGATAGACCATCCAGGATTGCATTTATGTGTTCAGCAGTAGAAATGGAGGCACCTATGGCAGATAGAGAGTATTGATGTCAAAAAGATAATTTGCAATGGTTTTGCCATTCTTGGTGTGCGAAGAACAAGACGAAGCTTCTTGGTGGCCCTTGTGTGAGATGCATAGTGCGTGGATAAGTGATTCCAAATGGCAGCAGAAGAGTCTAAATCTACCATTTTGGTTTAAGATGGAGGGTGACATGGAGGCAAGCAACCGGGCTACTAATATCTGGTTTTGCTTATGGTAGTGTAGAAAAGCAGGGTTGACGGTGGGTTCTTGATCTTGATCTTCGGATGGAAGAAACTTTGACGGGACATTGGTACCATCCAAGAGATGCATGAGATCAAGACCGCGGAGGGTGACAAAGATTTAGGGTTTAGGGTTTAGCTTGATAGTGATCGACAGAGAAGAGAGTAAAGCAGCGGAAGAGATCTTGGGAGAAAGTTAACTCTAGATACCATGTTAGAAGAGAGAATGAAAGAATGCATTGATATTATGAAATTACAATACACATAGGTGGCTGAAATACATGTATATATACATGAGTTACGTACGTATACGTAATTGTCATAACAGAAGCATATTAACTAACTGCCTAATATTGAGTGAGATAAAATCAATTGAAGAATATTTTTTTAAAAAATATGTTGGTCTATGCTGTTATCTCACTTGTCCAAAACTACTTCACCCAAAAAAAACACTCTAGAAAAACTAAACTAACTCATCTGACAATTCCAACATGTTGCATAGAACCTAAATCAACATATAAACTTGCAAATTACTTATAATATAGCCAAATCCACGATTTCAGCAACTATAGAAATATCTTGTATCAATTCTCTTCACAAATTAAAATAATATTTATTTGAAATTACTTAATTAGCTAGTAAACTGAGATCAAACTTATTTTCATACAAAAAAATTCCTTTACCTTTTTTTATTAATTTTCAAACTTGAAAGCCCACACATTTATGCTAATTCAATATTTTGGCCATCATAACGAAATTCATAAACATACCTTGATCTCATAGTGACACCTCATGCATTTATTAATTTCCAAGACTGACTCAAACCACTCCAATCTCAAGTAAAAAAAAAACATACAAATTCAAATTAATTAATTCTAAACGAAGAAAAACAGCATATTTCTAAAAGTACATATGACATATTTATAAAATTTAAACTTTATTCAGAAAAGTTATAACTTTCCTTATCTCCAATCACTTAGAAAACTAAGTGGGTCTTGGAAGAAAGAATAATAAATCAAGATGGCAAAGAGCTTAAAATTTAGTTCTCAACTCCAAAACCTATTCATACCAAAACACCACACGTGAGATTAAAGCTTAAAATAATCCAGAACTTTTTTTTTTAAAGATCGCTTAGATGCGATTTAGAAGAAGATGATAAATGAAGTTTACCTTAAGGATTATACTCCAAATTATTGCTCTTAATAACATAAAATTGTAAAAACACAAGGAGAATGGAGAAATTGAAAATCTGATAATTAATGAATTTTAAAATAGAATTTAAGAGTATAAAAAATCATGAATAAGGTCTAAAATAGTGTAGTTTGCAGTATTAATTAAGACTTTTAAGAGAGTGGTTTTTGAAGGCATCTTAATATCTAACTTTTGAATATAGCTGTAACGTTCCCATGTAACTAGGCAATGGTCTCTTCAATCCTCATCTTTAATCTAAATCCAACAACACAACACAATACAACACCACAAACGCGCTTCTATCCTAACGTGAAAGTCACACGCAGGCTATTCCATTTTTTGGATACACGTCAATCAATTTCAGGTCAAATTACAAAATGACGCAGAAACTAATGCCAACTGCTTCTTCTGTTTTGACGCGAATATAGTGTTGTTCAATCACAAAACAAACACGCCATTACCCTCCTTCTGTTTCTACCATTGGATCCTTCTTCTAAATCATATCACCAACTTTTCATAACCATAAGCCAATAACAACACGCCACGCGCATCCTATGCTATGAAATCAAATACAGCGTTTGGTTTAACTATCATATCGCGGTCCATCACATAAATCATAAATACTCTTCATTCACATCCCTCAAATAATCTCTTCCCAGAGGTCAATGACGCGTTTCAAATTAAAAAAAAAATATTTTTTTAACTATCACATTAATACACTAAATAAATATATTTTTTATTTATGTTGGAAATCCCATATCAAGAGATAAGAATATTATAAGTGGGTGCAAACTTCATTTCATGAACCGGTTTTATACGATTGAGTTAGGCTTAAAGTTTATTTTGTATTATGGTATCAGAATCATTTAGAGTTTATCCTAGCGAATCTTTCTTGGATCTATCGTGTCACCCACTACTATCAGATCGTTATCGGACTACCCATAATATGTTATTTCACGCACAAACTGTCACTCTTAACGTGAGAGAAATATGTTGGAGATCTCACCTCAACTAATTATATAATTAAAAAAAAGTAAGTAACTTTTTCTTTAATCACTTATCGAAATCTTTTATTTATTTATTGTATGGGCACAATATTCCTGAAAAAAAATAAGAAATAATGATTTTGTTATGTCCTGTGTGTCTTGCTTTTTTACTGTTTTTGGATAGGAAACAAGAGAGGATGAGAGAGAATAGTGTTTGATTAGATTAGTGATGGTAGGTGTTACTTGCCGTGTATGATGGTTGATCGATCCTTGCACTGTTTGTGTGACGTTGGATGACATTGACGCAGATACTGTGGTGGTCCCTCCCGCAGAACAGAGTTTGCAGCGCTGCGTTCGAGATTCCCTTCGCCAATCATAACTTGACACGTGTTGGAAGGAATAAATAAGTTTTGCGCAAAGATATTAATAAATATTTGTGACATAGTTGTATGTCCGGTTAAGGTGATGTTGAATCGGACAAGACAATGATATAGCGGTAGAGACTCAGACGTCTGATCAAGTAATCATACCTCATTTTAAGGTATGCTTCCAACCATTTTTCTAACAAAAACCATTTCCGTTTCTAATTACTTCTTCCTTTAATATTCTTAAAATTTTAAATTATCCTTCTCATTATTTTTTTATTTTTTTCAATTTAAACATTAAATCTTATCTTATTTTTTGCTTTGCTTGTTGAATGCTATTTGTTTTTACTCACCTACTTAACCACGTAAAAATTTGAAGGAAAGAAATGTATATGAATAAATTCACTAAAATATATTTATGCTAATCACAAAAGTATAATAGTACTTTTATTTATTTGTTTGTTTTATATCAGATTGTGTTTAATTGTTATTTCAATTGTTTTATAATTTATCTTTTCCTGAAAAAAAAACTTGTTTAATGTTATTAGTAATGTGTGTGCAACTTTTAGATTTGCGTCAATGTTTTGGTTTCTAGCAACGGAAATATAGGGGAAAAAACTACACAATTTTTATCTATTTTTCTTTAACTTAATCCAAATAGTTTTATTTTTTTACTATTTTTTCCCTCTAAATAAAACATAAAAAAATATAAATAATTTAAATTGATTGAATAAATATAATAAGTAGATTGTTGATGATAAAACAAGTGGATGCTTACAAGTCACCACAAATAATAATGTATTATAGATTTTAGTTGGGAACTCTTCAGTTGACTTCCAACTTTAACAACCTCGAAAACTCAATGGGATAATTAGGTATTTTTAACAATTTGCAACATTTTTTAAACACTATATTTTAGAATGTTAGTTTCTAGAATTTTATATTATATTATATATACATATATATATATATATATATATCACCTTGTGTTTTATACTTGAATAAAATGTTTTTATTTTGGAATAACTCAATTCAAATTTATTGAATCTTTTTAACAAAGTGTTTCAATTATTAATAAATACAAAAAATAATTATTTAAATGTTAAAAAACCATAATTAATGTTGGCTAAAATTTCTAAGTCCATTTAAAAAAAAATAAAACAAACTATTAAAAAAAGAATAATATTTATCTAAATAGTAAAAAATTATCATTATATATCGGCAAAAAATAATAATAAGAGACACCAATTAAAATATATAGTTCACATTTATTAAAAAATAATTCATTAATTTTGACTGATAAAAAATATATAGTTCACATTTATTTATTAAAAGATAATTTCATTGATTTTAATTGATAAAGTTGTTAACAAAATATTATGTGTTGAATTTATGGTGATTTTGATCATGTTATTGTTTATTATATTAAATTAATATTATCAAAATATAAAATATGTTCAATCTTAAATAATTTTGAATAAATGTGTATTGAGAAAATAGTTTTTCTTCTTCTAAAATCAATATAAAAGAATATAAAAAAACCTTTCTTAACATCAAGGTGTAGCAAGAGTAAGGGGCTTTTAGTTAGTTTGATGCTTTTTGTTTTGAGACTGATGTGTAATATGTATAAAGGTTGAAGTAATTTCCATTTATTTATTTTTATTACTCGTAAAAAAATGAAAATTTTATACTTTTAAGTAATCAAATTACTTTCATAAAATTTTATAAAGATTTTTACTCAAACAACCTTTTAAGTCTAAAGCATCTCAAGTTCTTATATAAATGAATTAATCTTTTATTTTTTTTATAAAAAATTTAGAATATAGTTTATTTTCTTTTATTTCTCTTATTTCACATTTAGGGAAAGGTTTTGTTACTTTTTCCCTTATTTCTTATTGTACAACTTTTTATTTATTAAATAAGGTACTAATAATTGATAGTAATTATTTTATTTTATTTTATTATTATGATTTTTGTAGCACACTATTTATGCTAACCATTACAATACTGATAAATGGTAATATACTTTTTGAATATTTGTATTAAATATTTATTTTAAGTATTAATTACAGTGCCTGTGTTCCAATGTTAACATTATTGTTCCGTATATATTTTAAACCAGTATTAACATAATGAAAGTACGATATTAAGAGTATTATTGTTTTGTTTTATAAGTTTGTTTAAAAATATTTGAAAATACAGTATAAAATAAACATTATGAAAACAGTATAATAATTAAAATTTAAAAAGTAATTAGAAGAATTCATCAAAAACTACAAGATTTAAAAATTAAATAAATATACAATACCTAAAACATATTCATTGATAAAAAAATTAAAATTTAAACATCCCATAAATATACTTATCAATTGTTTTTTTTTCAATCTCTAACTCGCTGTATCTTTCTAAACAAAACCTAAGTATGGATTAAATATAGCTTTTGTATGCAACTCATACTCAACACCAGACTCGTATAAATGCATTAAGATCATTCGTACACATCACTTCAGCACCACCTCTTGTACAGAACATATGCAAAAAAAACACAAGTGGGTAATTAATAAATGTTCCACGCTTCTTAATACATTTTTTAACACTACAAAGAAAAACTCAACATAGATAATTCAACGGATTATGGGCGTAGATCGTTATCCATCAACTTCCGTAGGTAAAAGTGTTTCCATAGGTAAACCATAGATAAATTCTAACATATTTTATTTTTTATTTTCAATTATTATAAATGATACGATAATTATTATTAAAATTTGAAATAACTATATTAGATGAGACTCGAATTCGAGTTCTTTGAGTATTTACCAAATTTTTTTAATAATTATTAAATTTATTGTCATGTTATTATTAAACTTATTAATATGATCATTAATTTTAATATAATTAATAATACAAATTTTATTAATATTATTTATATATTTAATATTATTCATAATATTAATATTATTAGTATTAATATGATTATTTTTATTAATATTATTATTAGTATTAATATGATTACTTTTATATTATATTGTTAATATCATTAATACTATTAATATTACTAATACTATTATTATTAATAATATTATTATTAATATAAAATTATTATATTAATATGATTAATTAAATAATATTAATAATATGTATATCTACTAATTATGGTTATTATTATTTATAATTTTATAATTATTCATATTATAATAATATTTTTAATATATATATAATTATTATAATAATAGTTTGTAGGTAATAGAGATCGATTGATAATAGTTTATAGATAATATAGATGTATGAGTAATAATTGGTAGGTAATAGAGATCCGTGGGTAATAATTTATAAATAATACTGAATTTATTTGTAAGTAATATCCGTAAGTAATGTTGAATTTAGTTACAAATTCAAATATGTAGGTAATATCTATAGGTAATGTTAGATTTACATACAAATTCAAATTTGTGAGTAAAAATTCGTAAATAATATTTTTTTTAATATAAGTTTATTAATTGAATTAACATGTAAGGTTGGGAATGGAAATGGATTTAGCTGAGAAAAGAAATAATTAAAGTGGTAAAATGTATTTTGTGATGGAAGCTAATCTCATTATTATTCATTAACAGTGTATATATTAGTAGTTTAATTATTTAAATGATAATGCTTAAGAAAAGCAGAAAGATAAGGATTTGGGAATGTGTTGTTGCCTTCATGATCAGAAGGAGTGGTCTCATCGAAACCATAGTTGAGTAATGGTGTGTTGTGGACTTGTAACAGAGAAATCAATACATATAAGTAATATCGGTGGTGGTTGGGTGACACAACGTGACTCTATTCACTCTTACAATTAATCATCATAAATATATAGGGATATTCAACCACGGAAAACGAGAAACCCAATGTACATAAATATAATCAAGGGATCAAATTCGCAAAAATAAATTATTACTCTTTATTTATTATTTATCATGATTACTTTCATGTAGTATGAAAACTCCTATATTAGGTGAATGTAATGAACTTTTTTTCATGAATAATTATACTATCAATTAAGTTAAATACATTATTTGATTCACCCATAAGTATTGTTATTATTAATTTAGCTTCTAATAGAAAAATATTAAATTAATTTATACATAAATAAATATTTCTGTTTTTATTTTTATTCTTATGATCTCTAGACAACTTTGCTTTGACATGTAACTTACTCATGCATTATTAATTTGTATTTATATATAGTGTATTATTAATATGGCATTTATCGACATAATTGCCAACTTTAGCATATTATTCATTTGATCCTTATAATAATCAAGAATATGCTACATATAAAATAGTTGAATTAAAAATAGACATAGAAAGACTATATTAAAGGTAATATAAATTAAATTAGTAAAGCGTAAGAGAATGCAGTATACTAGATACATTATGAAAACAAATATAAAATTGATAATATATGTATATATATTAAATAAAGACATCTTGAGATAGTGAAATTCAAAAGATTTGACAATGAAGTGGTGTTGGTGGAAGAAAGGACTTGCTTTATTTTAGTTTATTTTATAATAATAAGAATAATAATATATTATTATTATAATAAAAGAAGCGAAAGTATGGTATTAAAGAGTAAGAGTAAAAATAGTAGAAAAGACGGTAATGTGGGTCACGTGCCACTGGCACACGTAGTGGAGCGTGCAACCACGGGACTTCCACTTCACTTTCTGACATACCGAAAACAGAAACAAGAGCAACACCAGCCACCGCAGGCCTCGTATTTGTGGTCATTAAGGTTAATAACATATTCTCTTCGCACATCACACATATCATCTTCATACTCCACTCTTTTAATTTATTTAACATTCTTATTAATCATTATTTCAATAAATATTTTCAACATCTTCTTGCTAAAATCTCCTTCTTTATATCTGAAAAATAATTATTTTAGATGTTTTAATATTCTGATTATTAATAATTTGTTAATAACCTTTTTGTTTAATATTTGATTCAATAGACATTAAAGTGAAGGAGTGAGAGGGAGGGGGAATTATTTTGATTTTTGACAGCTTTAAGTGGAAAGTGAGGCATAGTAAAAGGTGATAGCGCGTGAGTGTGAGTGTGAATGTGAGTGTGTGAGAGAGATAGGCATAGTAACACAACAACACAAGTCTGATCCAAAACCCGCCCACAATTCCCCATATCATGTCGTGTTCATGCCCTTGTTCGTTTTCCTTTTCCTTTTCCTTTTCCACAAGTTTCTGAAAGTGGTTGGTTGCATTACCATTTACTACTTTCTTTCTCAACACACTGAAACAAAATTAACAAAACCACCCCAACTCAACCCCTCTCTGCATTCTTCTTCCTCTCTTCTCGCACACCTCCAGGAATGGGCGACATGTACCACTTTGACAAGAATCTCTCTTCGCAGGACGAAATCTCACTTTTTCTGCGTCAGATTCTCCTCCGTTCATCTCCTTCTTCTTCTTCTTCACCCCACTCCATGCCCGGATCCTGCAACTCCAACGTAGCTCACCAAAACGTCAATTCACACACTTCTTTCTCGCCCTCGCAGCTCCAACACGGCAAGATCTCGACCCTTGCTTCCACCGCCTCTTTTCTCTCGGCTTCTGCCGCTTGCGGTTCCTTCAAGGGCCAGACTGCTTCTGCTGCAAATGTGTCTTCTTCTTCTGTTTTAGTGAGCGAGAACGAGAATGATGACTATGATTGTGAAAGTGAGGTACACATCACACTTATTATTATTATTTCCACTCTTTAAGTTTGAGGTTCTCTTAGCAGTTTTGCTTTGCTTCTCTAGAAAAAATGTTTTTTTTTTATCGTAATACTGTCGGTTCCCAGTTAAACACTCTAACACCAACATGTGTAACTTTTTCTTTCTTTCGGGTATTATGGGTTAATTTCTGGTTCATGGTGATATTGATGACTGTGAGTGTGACAAAAGAAGAGAAATTTGTTTCCTGGACTGTTTTTAGCGGTGGATCTTTGAAAATTATTTTGGTCGGGGTGGGAAAAATTCGAATGAATTTGTTTTTTTTTTTGGAGGGGCGGAGCTGGAATTTTTAAGTGGAAATTGCACTGTTTCTTTACAATTTCTTCTTAATTTCTGAACGTAGGAGGGTGTCGAAGCTTTCGCCGAAGAAGTTCCGACAAAACCTGCTCCTTCGAGGAGTTCATCTAAGAGATCAAGAGCTGCAGAAGTTCATAATTTGTCTGAGAAGGTTTGAGAATTTCTGTTGATGGCTGTTGGTTGTGCTTGGTTTGGTTTTATTTTAATCATGCTTATGTAATTTTCCTTGTGGGCTTTTGTTCTGGTCTTGGACTTGTTGAGCAGCGAAGAAGGAGTAGGATCAACGAGAAAATGAAGGCCTTGCAAAATCTAATTCCGAATTCAAACAAGGTACGCAAGTTTCTTCAACCTTGGTTCTTACGATAGGTGCAGTTTTTTGTTATTAGCTGATCTTGGCAATTAATTGCTTGATGCTTGTGGCAGACGGATAAGGCTTCAATGCTCGATGAAGCTATTGAATACCTTAAACAGCTTCAGCTCCAAGTACAGGTCTGTGTCTCTTTTTATATGCTGCAAATTTTGTCGTATTTGAGAGGCTGAAAGTTTTATTTTTTTCGGCACTTTCTAACTAAAGTTGCAATTTAAATGAAAACAATTGTTAGTCTCTGAATTTTGATGTTCTAGTTATTGTTTTCTGTCTTGACTGAAAGTCTTTTTATGCGAACAGTATATATGGGAAACTGCACAATATCGGAAAATTTGAGAAAATCCTAGCAAACTGTTGTCTTCTGGTCAAATATAAATTGTAATCAATTCTATGTTGATACATCTAATAAAGATAACGAGTTTAAGTATCCAAATTTTACTATCATTCGAAGTCTCATAGATTTTCTTTGATGCTGTGATAATCCAGTGAACTTGCCAGTAGTTTCTTCTTACTAAATTTATATATGTATATATATATATATATATATATATATATATATATATATATATATATATTGTTACTGGACATTAAAAATTCCTCGCATTGTTTAAAAGTTGAATTGAAAATAGCTTATATAGATCTTCTTTCAGACTTTGAGGAATGGTATTGAATTTTTACATGGTAAGCCTCTAGTTGCTAGAGTAAAAGAAAACCTTTCTCTGAATTGATATTACAACTTAATTCTCAGGTTAGAATTAACCCGAGTCTTGATTACTTAGTTTCATTGTAAAAGAGGATGCCATAGAGAGGATGTTTTAAAATAATATTTTCATAAGCAATACAGGCCCCATCAAAACAAAACATATTCCAGATAGTTTGGTTCTCCTGATATATGTTTTTTTTATACGTACCATTTAGATGATTATTAAAATGTATTACACTCTGAAAATTCCAAAAAGAGTTTTATACTATATAATTGGCTTTGTGAAGGTGGAGTAGTCCTGAACTTAATGAGAATTTGGTCACAATTTTTCAGATGCTGTCAATGCGAAATGGGTTGACTTTGCATCCTATGTGCTTTCCAGAAGGCTTGCAGCCACTGCAGTTGTCTCAGATGGGCATGGAAGCAAATGAAAGAAACAGGTCTACCCCTTTAAACATGACAGCTACTCTGCCTCTCCACCAAGAGAACCCCTTGCACTACTCATCCAATCTACCTAACAAGCACATTCTGCCAAATCAGCCATCAGCACCATATCCTTCATTTATTAACAACCCAGAAACGAAACCTCTTCAACACCAAGGAGGGTCTTCTGAGGTAAGCTCATCGACTTTGTAGTGTGTCAAATGTTGTTAAAAGCATTAGTCATCGTTACATGTTTCCCTTGAATTGTAAAGCCAATACGCGGGGAAGACATTTTGCATTACCAGCAACCAAGTGCTATCCATTCAGATGCCAATACTCTAGGTGGTTCTCAAGGTACGTGCACTATAAAATGAATTATATATATATTCCATCACTATGCTATATACAAATATCTCATGCTCCAAAAATATATTCTTGGAAACCCCAGTTGTGAAAGAATTCGAGTCAGGCACAACAGTTTCACTCTCCTTTGACACGCAAACATGTGAACCATGCATTGGCATTGGCAGAAGAGATGAGTCAGCAGTGATCATAAGAAATAGTGAGGCCAACATTGTTGTGACATCCCAGTTAAGTAGGTAACTGGTATAGAGCTAGGAATATGATTCTTAAGGAAGCATATGGCATATGTGAGGATATGTATGTATGTATGATGTGTTCATGCATGCAACAAAGTGTCTTGAAAAGCTTTTCAGCACACGAGATTGCAGTGCAGAGGGGAAAAGGTGGTGGCAGTGGCAACTCGAAGACCGAGATTTTTGAAGTTTACAAAGTCTAGTCTTGCAATGCTTTTTGAATTTTGGTTTCCGCGAAAAAGTAGGAATCCCAATCCTTTGAGTTGTGGATTTTGTAATGTTCTCAAAAAGCCTATGGCTCTGGCCTACGTGACATACACAAATTATTTGTAGCTTCTCGAGTTGTTACATTATGCAATGTATAATATTATTATTATTATTATTATTATTGTATGCAGAAAAAACTGGCACTACTTGTACGGAGTATCTGTAAACTAATGAGGGTGAAATATCCAACTACCATGATTTCATTTCACTTCACTATAAAACTAATTTCCCTATTTTGTGGGACTTTTTCTGAACTGCACCTTGGTAGCTAACAGTGTGCTTGTCTGGATGTAAGGATTTACTATTACTAGCATTAGCAACGTGAGTTGGGCCATATGGATAGGTTCGAAACCCGTTAAAAAAAAGTGAGGTTAACTCACTATTTTGATATTTTAATCTGTTCGTAATCCGTGAAGGTAAAGGGTGGGATGAAATGGACCAGCCCACATAATAATAAAAAGGATGCTTTTCTTATATTTTCTAAAAAAATAAAAAATTACCCTATTAATTCTGGAAATCAAATTTTAAAAGTTAAAGTAGTCCTTCTAGACTCTAGAAGGTAAAATAGTCCTTCGAGAAAAAATATTTTGGATTTTTTTTTTTAATTTTTTTTTTTTGGAATTAACTTTTATGATATGAAATTAAATTTTGAAATTGATAAGTGCAAGAAGAAAATTGATGGAATGGAGGAAGTAGGAATGACAATGAGGGTTGACCTCTTCAACAAAATACGGGTTGGGTTGGCCAGTCCCGCGTAGAAAATGTGAGTTAATTTTATTGGACCTTCTTACATAAGAGTTGACCTGCGGACATGTACGTCAACCTACATAAAAAAAAATAATTTTTAAATTAATAAAAAATAATTTTTTAAATATAATTTTTTAATAAATATAATTTTTTTCTTATTTAGATGAATTAACTAAATGGTCTTACAATATTATCCTTACAACATATGCATAATAAGATATGGATACAAATTTTGGAATTCAGAGATTTTCAGGGATATAGAATCTAGAAGTTAAAATTTATTTTCAAATTGTGCAATATTCCATATTACACAATCCATAATACAAAATTGTATTTTAAATTGTAGAATGGATAATTTTAATTTTGTTGAGAATGAGACTGCATGAAGAAATTATGGAGGTGCAAAAAGAAATTTCTAGATTTATAAGACATGTCGATTATGCGGGCTAGCCTGTCCCACCTGCACTTGGCCTGTTAGGACTGCAGGTTATATGGGGGGCCTAAGTGGGCCATCAAGTTGGAATAAGCAGCCGGTTTCACATTTTTTCTCAATGGGCCGGCACAATCTGCCCTGCTTTGCCATCCTTAGTAGGAAGAAACACATTAATACAAAATTTTAAAAAAATTGTGTCTTCCAATTTTTATTTTCTATATATATTACAAATGAATTAATACTTTTTTAATAAAATTTAATTTTTTATTAGGGTTGACCTGTAGACCACAGGTCATCCTTTATGCGGGGCGGGCCAACCCGACCCACATTTTGCGGGTCAATGTGGGGTGAGCCAATACGGGGTGGGCCAACACACTGCTACCCTTAACTAATACATGGTAATCATAGGACGGAGAAAGGGTAAATATTGTTCAAGTTTGGATTGACCAATATTTACCAAAATGAACATAAAGAAAGGAGAATGAGAGGGAACGAGCACCCCCTCTCGGATGAGAAGAAAAGTGTGGAAGTTATACCATGGGGTGGTGGATTTACAACTTTGTCCTTGTTGTATGGTTGTTTTATGTATGTGTTTTGATAGAGAATTGATGAAGTACCAATGAAAAAGTCATGATGTAGGGATTGAAAATTGGTCATGATCGATTATGTGTTAATAAGTAATCGGTTACACATCTTATCATAATCGATTATGATCACTTTCTACCTATTTATATTTCTAATAATTAAATTTAAAAACCATAATATTGGTGATTTTCACTATGTGTCATTTGTTTGGGTGATTAAGATTAAGACTAAGTCAAACCAAAGTAGTTGGTTAAAAAAAGTGCAAGCAACCTTTGCATTTGTAAGATTGCACGGAGTAGATTAGTGTATGTTATTTATTATAAATTAAACAAATATAAAACTTCATACATTAGAAAGACAAACTTATGCCATGAGAGTGAATGTAGGTGAAGCTTGTTTGCATCTTGCGTGAATAAGCAAAGTAAAGAGATTCCTCTATGACGTTTCAAATGAAAAAAAAAACCAATAAATAACATCACATGGTTGAGCAATTTGTACAACCTGTGTGGGAAGGGAAACAATGTATTAAATTTGAAATAAATGTTTGACTTTTGAGGGAAGACAACATGGTTCATTTTGAGTAGGAGGCGAGTGGTCTTGACTCTATTTCCTTTATTTTGTAAGGTTTGACAATGAAAATGGTTTATTTCGGGTGTAGAAGGTCAAGTAAAATGGAGAATGTTGTAGAAGTGCACCAGAAAACTTATACTACAAGAACTTTTTTATTTACATACTGATTATTACATACGGATCCAAATTCGTATGTAAAGTGAGTGTTACATACGAATATTTACATAGTATGTAAATAGACATTACATATGAATTTTTCGTATGTAAGCCAAAAGTGATTACATACGGATTTACTCAGTATGAAATTTTGGCGCCATAAAGCGAAAATAACTACATACAGATTATATCCGCATATAAAATATTACATACAAAATTAAAAAAATAAAGTATTTTTAATAGACGTGCAATAAGTTTTGCCTATTTCAAAACCCTAGTGTGCACCATTCACCTCTAAGGCCTCTCCACCACCTCCTTCCTCAGTTCCCTCCACCAACACTCGCCTCCGTCACCACCCTCTCTTTCTATGCTCCTCCCAACCTCCCCTTTCCCTCGCAACCTCATCTCCATCGATGCCTCTGGCTCCCTCTCCATATTCGATGTTGACGACTTCGTCCACATCACCACGCTTTCCCTCCAACGCAACTCTGCCATCAACGACCTCGCCCTGCACCCTCCAGTGAGCGCACCTTAACCCATATTCTGGTTTTGTTGATTAATAAGTTTCGCTTGACACCCTTTCTACTATTGTAAGCTCCGCTTTCAACTTTTTCCTTTTTCAAGCGCTTTATCTTTAAGTTTTCCATTTTTTGCTACCCAACCACTCCTTGCTCTAAGATTCTTCTTCGACACACTTACTTCTTTTTCTATTTCAAGAACTTGGTTTGTTACTTTTTTAAATATTATCCTTTCTCTCTCTATTTCATCTTGATCCATTTTCTTGAGAATTCTTGATGTTTTCTCTATATATTTGTTTACTACAAGAAGGCTCGAATGGAACTACCGGAGAATGGAAATGGAGAAGGACTAACAATCCTCCACGGAACAGAAGCTTTTGAAAAATGATAACCAAGATGATAGCAACGACCAAGCACCCAACCTTCTCAATTTTGTGAATTGCTTGTGGAAAGTGTTATTTTGTGGGGATTTTATTTGGGGTGGTTGGTGTTGAAAAGGGTAGTTGTTTTCTGCCTACCAGTGAATTGGTGAATTTTGATTAGGATAAAAAGAAGATGAAGTTTTTAGGTGATTTCGGTGATCCCTTGGAGTTTTGTCTCCAAGCCCCTGTGTCTTCTGGTTTTGGCCAACACAGTTAACATATTTAAGTGTTAGAAATAGACTTGAAATATTAATTGCTATTAACGTTTGGGTGTGATTATAAGTTGTTTTATAAATATGTAAGGAATCGATATTTAGGAAACATTCTTAATAATTTTATATGTGAGGAATCGATATAAATTACTTTTCTATGGGCATCAATTTCAATCAAAGAACATAATGTTAACATGTTAATCAAAATACATAAGAGTGAGAAAGATGAAACTAAATCCCTATTTTTCCAATTGAAGCAACAACTCTTTGAATTGTTTTCTTGTTAATTCTTGTCATCATAAAAATCCTCCAACCAACTTTTATTATTTTTTGTTTTTATATTTAGCGAATCTTTTACTTGAATATTCAATTGTTCCTTGTGTGATTTATATTCGCTCTTAGGGACAAATTATTATTTCTGACAACACGGTGCACTTGTCGTAAAAAGTCATCAACCTTCACATTTAGAAACCATACTTTTGTATGGACGAAACATACTTGTAGATGTCGCACCCTAAGATACACTGAATTGGACTGAGTCTTTAAAGCTCGACACCATGGAGAGTAAATACCCTTCCATGGTTTTTTCTGGATTGAATTGGTTGAGTCTTTAAAGCTTAGCACCATGGATCTTCATGGTTTTATTGGACCAAGCATTTAGCTCAGCACCATGACCTTCATGGTTTTGTACTTTATCAGACTCTTCACCTAATTAAGGATTTTTCATTGATTTGGGTCGAGGTCGTGCTCCTACAGATTTCAAATGTGTACACCATGTAGTATACTGAAATAAACAATCTTATTTTCAATCAACATCAATTTCAAATAAATCAAATTGTACCAAATACAAATTAGAAAAATCAACAAAAAGTTTACAAATATTTAATCAGTTATAATAAAAACGTAGATTAGTCATGCTCCATGTTCTTGGTATGAGCCTCCTATACAATAATTTAGAAACAACTAAATGAACACTCTCCAACAGAATGGTCATGGTAAGAGAAAATATTCAAAAACATAAATATTTTATATCTACTATTTTTAATTCTTGCTTTTCGACATTTTTAATTTAATAAACCTTCTAGCAAATGGATTTTCAAAATTTATGAGATTAATTATTATTTTTTATTGGTCAAAATATATTTAATAATGAAACAAAATAATTCGTGCAAAATCTTATGGTCCATTAGTGCAACGTGCCAACCCATTCTTTTAATTTTGGTATACAAAATAAAGTGAATTAATAAATAGTGTATGCATTCTCACTCAAGATAAAGAATTATAAAAATTAAAAGAAGTACATTTGACGAAATTTGGATCATTACTTTTCTCTCTTTCACTTACTTCAATACTCGTTCTTTAATAAGAACGACATTGTAATATAGTAACTTTTTATAACAAAATATGACATAACCTTAAAAACTTGAAAAGAAAAAAGAAAAAAAGGTATGGATGCATAAGTAAGTTATATAGGTAAATAAGCAAAACATTTAGTTATTTGATTTATTTGTTGGTGTAAAGATGTTATCATAAGCTCTTAATTTTAATAAAAGAGTTTTACAAAATTTCAAACTGAAAATGGAAGATTACCACATACTTGGACTTAATCAAGACAAAAACCTAACATATATATATATATATATATATATATATATATATATATATATATAGACTGAATTCTCCGCCTTTAGTCATGATTTAGTGATTAAGACTAATTGATTGAGATTCCTTGACTTGTGCTCTCTCATAAAGCTAGATACACATGACAAATAAATGGCCAACCATTGGGTCAAGTCTATGACCTTACAATAGTAATCGAAACATCACTATTCGATTATAACTTAATCCACTTAATATCCTCCATAAACAATTAATATCACCTACAACAACTTATCAATGTCTCACATTAACAATAAGTATCTTGATTGTTAAATCTTAATAATTACACGATACAATAACTTATGCTTACAAAATCCAACCACGCAATACGTAAGATGAGATTTGAAGTTGTTTAAGGTAGGAATAGGATACTCTTACTCTCTATATTCGCTTTCAACTTTAGTCATCGCAAGCATCCATATATACAAAGGAAACTTATACGTGGGCCCCAATTAGCCTATATGTTGGGTATCTAAGAATTATGTCCGCCAACAACGATTAACTTACCTAATCCAACTATACTTTCCTATGCATGTTAAATGTTTCAACTTTTTTATTTAAAACGCCAATAATTCCAATTAACATTTCAAAATTAGCAAAACAAAACCACTATTGCACTTTAAACAACACCACTAACATAATAACAATACATTTTTATTCACACTTGAAATTTTAGATTTAAGTATTGTTAATAGAAACAGTTATCAAAAAAATTAACCATTAATAAAATTCACAGACACCTTACATTTGTAATAAGAAAAAAACACCATTTTTTACGAGAATTAAAACCAACCCAAACATCCAACATCACTACTTCTTAAGTGGCAATCATTATTTGCACCGTTGATACTAAAGCATCTATGAGTGTGTTAGTCAAAAGTTAAAACGAATATTTATTTTATTGGTGAAAAGTATGAGTGATTTTAAGCAGTATGAGATTTTCTGAAAATGGAGTTGATTTGGTTAAACTTAAAGCAGGATTTAAAAGGCACTTTTGTAGTATTTAGTATTTGTTTATACATCTAGAATTAACATATTATTTAGTGTGGAAAAAGCAGCGAATAGAAGAATGAAGTCCACTTCACTGAGCATCACAGTTCTTGAGAGACACACACACACGTAGCATTCTCCGAATAAAGAGCGTAGTTCCCACACACCACACACAGACACAACACAACACAACAGAACACAACAGAACACATACAGTGACAACACTGCAATTGATTGCATCCATCATCCTGCGTTTTCTTTGGGTCCCACCATGCCAGCTGCCACTGCCTCCATTCCTCACCCCTTTCCTTTCTTCTTCTTCTTCTTCTTCTTCTTATTCTATGTTTTTTCACTCTCTTCTTTTGTCTTCGCTGCTGGAATGAATGAATGAATGAATGAACAGCAATGCCCGATCAGTCGAGCAGCGGCGCGATGAACGACCAGCTCTCCAACCCCACCTCCATCTTTGGCCTCCGTCTCTGGGTGGTGCTTGGCGTGTGTGTCGGCGCCGCCATCGTCCTCATCCTCTTCCTCATATCCGTCTGGGTGGCCTTCAAGCGCTCCAAAGCCAACCCCGTTTCCATCCCCGATGTCTCCAAGGAGATCCAAGAAATCAGGGTCGACCACGCCCCCATCACCAACCCGACCCACCAACCCGACCCTTTTCCGGAACCTGACCCAGTTCCGCCTACCGAGGAAGAAACCAACCCCCTCAGCTACCACAGAATCCAGTTCGAGATTGGGAAGAACCACCGAATTTCCTACCCCGAACGTGCCTTGCTTCGCTCATCTTCCAACGACCCTTCCAGTGCTGAGGCTCGCCTCCTCGATCAGGTTCCCACTGTCATTCCCGAAGTTTCTCACTTGGGCTGGGGCCACTGGTACACTCTCCGGGAGCTTGAGGATTCCACCAACGCCTTTGCCCCTGAGAATGTTATTGGCGAAGGAGGTTATGGAATTGTTTATCACGGTATCTTGAACGACAATACTCATGTTGCCATTAAGAATTTGCTCAATAACAGGTCTCTTCCTTTCCTTTTCTCTTCTTTTTTTAGCAATCCTCTTTTACATCATCATCATCTTAATAATAAGATTGATAACCGTAGGGGGCAAGCTGAGAAGGAGTTTAAGGTTGAAGTGGAAGCTATAGGACGAGTTCGCCACAAGAATTTAGTGAGGTTGCTTGGTTATTGTGCTGAAGGAGCTCATAGGTATTCTTTTCTCTTCATTTCTCAGCTTCCTCCTTAATTCACCACCACTGTTTTCCCTTTTTTTTTCGTTGTTCCTGTAGGATAATTATGAAATCATAATTTCTTTTCTCTCCCAGAATGCTTGTTTATGAGTTTGTCGACAATGGTAACTTGGAGCAGTGGCTACATGGGGATGTTGGGCCTTACAGTCCTCTAACATGGGAAATTCGAATGAACATTATTCTGGGAACGGCTAAAGGGTAAACAGCAAATTCTTTCTTCTCAAATTTCTTCCATTCTCGTCTATTCTTTCTCAGTTTCCAATTTTCTAGTTCTTGTTATGCCGTTGGCGAAAATGCTTTTCCGTGTTATAACTGTTTGTTTTTCAACAGGCTAACTTATCTACACGAGGGGTTGGAACCAAAAGTTGTTCACCGTGATATTAAATCAAGCAACATTTTGCTCAGTAAGCAGTGGAATGCAAAGGTCTCAGACTTTGGCCTCGCCAAACTCCTTGGCTCTGACAACAGTTATATTACCACCCGTGTCATGGGTACTTTTGGGTTTGTATACTCTTCCTTTTCCGTTGCTCCATTCCTTCCTCTGTGTATTGTTCATGACGAGTTGTTGCCAGCAATTTTACTAATTCTTCTATTCGCAGATATGTTGCTCCTGAATATGCAAGTACTGGCATGTTGAATGAACGAAGTGATGTTTATAGTTTTGGAATTCTTATTATGGAAGTTCTTACAGGAAGGAACCCTGTTGATTATAGTCGGCCTCCAGAAGAGGTTTGTTTGATACATTTCAGTGCTGTAACCCTCCCTGTCATTGCATTTTTTTTTTCATTTGTTTGTAACGGAAAACTCCAAATTTTCAGGTGAATTTAGTTGACTGGCTCAAGAAGATGGTTAGTAACAGAAATCCAGAGGGGGTCCTGGATCCCAAGCTTCCCGAGAAACCAACTTCAAGGGCACTAAAACGAGCCCTTCTTGTAGCCTTACGTTGCACTGATCCTAATGCACAGAAGCGACCTAAAATGGGGCATGTGATACACATGCTTGAAGCTGAAGATTCCCCTTACAAAGAGGTAACATTTAGTTCTTCTGATGTTAATTCAACCTCAGTAGAGTGCTAGTTAATGCATAATTAGCGAAGTAAAACATGTGTTTGTTCTTTCGTTAATTAAGATGTGACAGTTAAAAGGAACAATATTTAATATTCAATCCAAAAACTAAATAATAACCAAACCCTTGTCTTACCATATTATGAAATTTCCATATGCAGCAGAAAATGGAGTTTTTCTAGCATAAAATTTAGTTTCTAATTTCGTGTCATAGTATATCCGAACTCTAAATATAAATTTGTATTTAAACCTGGATATCGTGTGACTAATATTTTGATAACTAGAAGAGATATTTATATTCATTTATGCTATAGTAATCTCCACAGTGTTTGCAGTTCTTCAGCTTATCTACAAGTTTTGTGTTTGATCTACTTGAATGAAATATTATTCATCTCTAACCATGGATGTTCTCAGTGAAGCTGCTTGATTTTTACTTATTGATGAAGTGCTACGTTGTTATAATAGGATCGCAGAGCTAGAAGGGAAGCAGGACATTCACCAAATGATAGAGTAGGGGATGGGTTGAAAGAGGAGGCAGCTGTATCAGTTGATGATGGCAAAGTTGAAAACGGGATGTGTGTCAATGAGACAAGAACGAACCCTCAAATAGAAACGCAATAAATTTGCATAGCTGTCTCTTTAATGACCCTAAAACTTGTGTCTCCCTTTACAACCTGTCATTGACGAAGGCCAAACAATTTGTGCATCCATGGAGCATAACTTGATACATTGCTCTACATTGTTTGATCCTTACTATACCTCAGCTTTTATACTCGCATTACACACTCATCCAGATTTCTCCCATTCCAAGGGATGATTGTAGCTAGAGGTGGTGCTCATGTAAATTCAAGCCATTTTGTTCTATTCACCCAATAAAAGATTATTATGCATCGTTGGATACCATGTTTTGATCTGCTCGAACACTGTTATTTCAAAGCATGTTGCATTGTCAACGTTGCAATGAAATGCGTCTATAAAATGGACTTTAGATGCACATCATATTAAATGCTCATACTACACACACTAGGTTTCTTTTCCTCTTTTTTGGATTTGTGAGGCCATTATACTCTGCATACCAGTTAGACTCACTGCAAGTAGTTGGCATTAGATAAGATGACAAATCATGTCCCCTTCGACAGACTGGTCCATGAGTCCCATATTTTGTCAAGTGGGAACTCGTGTTGTAATTTGCAGAGGCTTGGATAGTTCCATTAATGGACTCATGTTTCTTGGGGGCTGCCCACTATAATTGAACTACTTTGTCTTGCGTACAAGACGGAGCCCCACCATTGCTCATTCTAGATCTCGCAAATCTTCATCTAGTTACACGAGATCATAAAAGAATTCAGTCATTACTTGCTCCACAAATTTTCAAGTTTATTTAGTGACTCGAGCAATAATGGAAATGCATTTTTTTAAGAAACAGCTACTGCAAAAAGGAGTTCTTTCACGAGAGAAGATTTTGATTAGTTTTATGTCAATCATTTAGCAAATCGAGTCACAAGACAATCATAGAGTGTGCAGTGTGATGAAAAATGACTCGAATTTCATACAATTCTAGGAATGAAATAGGCCGACCCACCTGAACTCTATGTGTGCAACCTACACGCATACTTATCTTCGAAGGTATATAAGTTGGTTCTCATTAGTTAGTATCTAAGACTTCTCCTTGAGGTTAGGACTTCTGGTCTCATAAGTCCATAAGTTATTTTATTATTTTCTCTTAATATTATTATAATAAACATTTAATATAGTATTTCTTCTCATATTATTATAATAGTTAAAACAATGAAAAATAACCTTGAACGAAAATTAACATTTAATATTGAAAAATTATTGAAAATAAGATCAGATACATAAGGGTGGGAAGAGCATGTAAAACATAAAAAGGGACAGAACAAAAACTCGGGTAGAACTTATGTCTTTCTTACTAAAATCGAATGCTCTAATTGAGATTCATCCTTCTTGACTAGAACATTTTGGCGCTCACCGTGGGACAGGTAAATCAATCTTGCGTCATTTTAAAAAATACAAGTGATAAGAAGGACGATGACACAAAAGGAATGAGAGACTATACAACAAATCTTGAACATAAAATATCGCAAACATTTATGTTTAAGTGAAACCATATCACATTCAGAAAATAGTAGGAAAGAGAATATATTGTTTGGAATCATTAAAGGGTGGTTTCATACCAAGAACAAAGAGTTTAACTAGTCTTAGTTTCAATTTTACTTTATGCACTTTTTTCTTTTGTATCTACACGGTCTCTTTTCTATTTTATTATTAATTTTTTCTATTTTAAAGAATTATCCGATTGAATACTGTTGACAACCAGAAATTTCCCAAACCAACCCAACATTTTTAATCAATTTGAATTAAATTTTCTTAAACTAGGATATTTATGACCAAACCCGAAAATTTTAATTAATTTGAATTTAAATCTTCTTAAACTAATATATTTATGATTCACCAATTTTTTTAATTAATTTGGATTTAGATTTTTTTAAATTAGAGTATTTATGTTTCTGGTTAAGATAGATTTATCTATATTTTAATTTCGTCCAAAATTTTGATAAAGATAGTTAAGTTTATTTGTTGATAGAATATGTTAATTTTAATATTACATGTGGTTAAACTGTGAAACTATAAAAATATACAGCAATATATAAATATTTGAAAAACTATATATTTAAGAGAAAGTTACATTAAGATGGTAAAATAGATTTTGAATATAATCTAAATTCATCCTAAAATATATTGAGTTTAATTGTCTTAAGGTTTAATCAATCAAATATTTCTTGATGTTAGACTCGTGGTAGAATAGGTTCATCTTACATTTTTTATATTTTTTTTTATCTTTAAATATTATATTATCCTATATTTGATCTTCTTCTTTTTTTTATAACTTTAATTAGTCTTCTTACCTAGGATAATAGCCAAAAGTGTAAAATTTATTACTCCTTCCATATTATTTTATTTGTTTGTGTAATATTTTCTTGTAGTTTTGCTATATTCTATTTTACTTATTGTTGATTTTTACTGTAAGACTTTTAATGAGATTTATTATTATATATTCAGTTAATATTTTCAATAAAAAAAATTCAAATATTATTGTATTTAGCATGGTGTCAAGCCTAGTCCACTGAAGTAAAAAACCATCACAGATAAATATGTGAAACATAAAAAAATTATGATAAAAATTAAATGATAAATATATATATATATATATATATATATATATATATATATATTAAAATAAGTAATATTTTTTCACTCTTATTTTAAACAAATCTTAATTTTGTTTTATTTTGAAATTGAAACAGATTAATTGAATATATAAAATAAATTAAATTTCTATAAAAGTATATTTAAAATTTATTTTTTTAAATCAATGTCATTTTGTGAAATGTTATTAACAAAATAAATTTAAATATTATTTTCAATTTGATAAATTATTTACTTTATACTTAATCATTTTTAAATTTTAATTCATACTCGTTATTTTTTAAATTAAACTAGGGGTACTATTGTAGTTTACTATATTACCTAATTAATTTAATTCTCTTATTGGATCAATTAAATATACTACAAACTTTTTATGCTTTTTCTTTTCCTTCCATTCTCTTCCCATTT
Organism: Phaseolus vulgaris; assembly: GCF_051622355.1. Lineage (NCBI taxonomy): Eukaryota > Viridiplantae > Streptophyta > Magnoliopsida > Fabales > Fabaceae > Phaseolus > Phaseolus vulgaris. Next base: position 2,113,064 of record NC_143499.1, read on the forward strand.
ATAAGTGAAAAACTATGTGCTAATAAACATTACACTGAACCATGTGACTAACAAAAAATAGGTAAATATTACATCTCTTTCCATTTATAAGTGAATGACTATGTGCTAATAAACATTAAATTGAACCATGTGACTAACAAAAAATAGGTAAAGATTACATCGAAGAGTTTGATTTCATGCCATAATCATTATAGAAAGACAAGATCACAAAAAAAATTAAACATGTAATATGGAAATTCCACAAAATAAAAAATAAAAATCCCTTTTATAAAAAAAAACATATAAAGAATTACAAATAAAAACTTAGGATAAAAGAAGATGAAAACTAAAAATACCGAATATTCTAGCTTAATAAATCTTCAAAGTTATTTACTAGAATAAATATTTTTTAATGAAATTTTTTACTTTTGTCTTTTTAGCAAATATCTTTGAAACATGATGAAACTCCAAATTTTATTATTAAACTATCCCTAACTCAATTCTAATTTCAATTACTTAATCTAATTTCAATGGCTCAACTCCAAGCTTTATCTTCAATTGATAATAATACCTTATATTTATTTTGACCTTTACTCTTGAGTGAGAGTATTAATTTAATGATCCATTCTAAATAGATAAGATTAGGTTAAATCTGCCTAAATAAACTAGATTGGGTTATTTGATACTCAACTCAACCTGATTAATTTAATTTTATTATAAAAAAAAATCTATTATAAAAAAGTATTTATTACTCTCCAGTTTAGTAAATTTAGTATTTATTTTAATTTAAAAATTTAAAACAATTCTATAGGATATTTTAAAAATCTTAAAAAAGTTTGAACTTACAAATTAAAAAAAAAAATTAAAAATTTGGAATCGAGTTGATTCAATCTAATATAGATTTATCCAAACTTACACCTTACACCCTTTTATGGGGCAAAATATTTGAATTCAATACTATTCACCTGCCAAATTCCTAATTTTAAATCTCATAAGGCCCTTTGTTAAAATGAAAGGCGTGTAAAAATAATTTGGAATTAGAAGGAAAAATAATTTTATATTATAAAAAGACTTAATTAAGTTTTAAATTCCTCATAAATCGTATTTTCAATTCAGTTTCTATCCAATTTTTTATTTATTTCATATTTAAAAATGATATCTTTTTTTAATTAAGTTTCTGCTTGTTTATTTTTTTAAGTGGGTGACATGAATAAGTAAGATAAATAATATTGTAATTAATTTAGAACGATAAATAATTTTTATTATTTTAATTAAAAACATCTTGGATAACATTATGCTTTTGCTTTCAATGACTTCCATGCTTTTAATTAAAACAATAATAAAAAATTATCATCTTACATTAATTGCAATGTGTTTTATCTTACACAACTTTACAATTTTAACAAGAAGACAAATAAATAAGATAGCTATGCAAAACAACAACCATATTACCGACTTAACCAAACAAATCAAACAGAAAAAACTTAATTGAAAAATATAAAAAATTTAAGTACTTAATAAAAAAAATTAACAGAAACTTAATTAAAAATACCAAAATTTACTATTGAAACATAAAAATTAATTAATACCCAACCATTACTAAAAAATATGATAATTATACCACCATAAAGTAGCTATCATAAAGTTGCTATCTAATTGATTAGAAGAAGACCCTGATCATTAGTCTATTGCTAGAAAAGGAAACACTTTAAAAGAGTTAATAAGAAAGGGCCCTTAAAAAAGGTATAAGTATTAAGTAAAATCACATGAAATTGATTAAGATTGGTTAAGATTAGTGAGTTAAAAGAAATCAATTCAGTGGAAAGATAAATCTGAAATTGATTGATTTTTGTAAAGAAGCATTAAACTATGGTTTTCTTGATATTTTGAGTTTATGATTGATTGATAAATCTGAAATTGATTGATTTTCGGAAACTTAACGTAACCATTTTGTAATTAACGGAAACAAAGCATGGCATAAAACAAGATTCACGTTTTGCATGCATGTAATGAATGGAAAGCCATGACCACTCCTATACCGCTATATATATTCATTTTCATTCAACGGCTTCTCACTCACGCTTCTTTCAACTCAAGACTTTTGTTTCTTAATTATATATAGGAAAACCTTAGTTTATTCAACAACACAACATCAACCATGGCAACCAAAGAGTCCAAGAAGAAAAATTCGGGTCGGAAAATACCCGGACCCACAAACCCGATGGTGACGCCTATCTTGACGGATCATTACCAATTCACCATGGCTTATGCCTACTGGAAATCTGGCAAGCATCAAGAACGTGCTGTGTGCGTCATTCCTCATCCTGCATGCTTGCATGTTTTTTTTTTTTTTTGGTTTAGATGGATGCAGTTTCGTATATACGTTTGTTTATGATGTGATTCTTCGGTTGTGAAAGTAATTCTGTTTCAGGTTTGATTTGTATTTCCGGAAGAACCCCTTTGGAGGGGAGTACACTGTTTTCGCTGGTTTGGAAGAATGCGTGAGATTCATTTCTAATTACAAGCTCACCGAGGAACAAATTGATTTCATCAAACATAATTTGCCTGTTTCATGTGAGGTAATTCGTGTCTCATTTTCATCGTGGCTGCGAACACTTTCGTTTCGTTCTTTGATCGTTGTAGTCAAAATTTCTTCAAGAACAGGACATAAAGATAGCATGTATAAGATTCAAAACATAGATTACGATTGTCTGGAATAAACTACCTAGCCAAGATAGGTCTTGTTTTTTCTGTTAAGAAATTTTAGCAACACCTTGTAAGACTTCTTTCTGACCGAGTCTCATTTGGATTTTCACATTAATTTCATCCGATGAGAGTATAACAGAATTTTCTAGTCGATTTTCCCTTCAAAATAAATTGTAACTTTGGTAATTATTGATGAAATCATAGGAAGGCTTCTTTAACTATCTTAGAGGAATTGACTGTTCTGATGTTGAGGTGTATGCTATTCCCGAAGGATCAGTTGTTTTTGCTAAGGTACCCCTGTTGAGAGTTGAAGGTCCAATTGCAGTGAGTACCTCCTACTGTTAAATAATCTCTTTCAGTTTATATCACTTTTCAATTCTTGTTTCTTGCAAATACTGTCTGCTTCTTGCATTAAATTGACTTTCTACTCTTCAGGTTGTTCAGTTGCTAGAAACACCTTTTGTCAATCTCATTAATTTTGCATCATTAGTTTCAACTAATGCTGCAAGGCATCGTTTTGTTGCTGGAAAATCAAAAACTCTGCTTGAGTTTGGACTACGAAGGGCTCAGGTTTCTAAGTCCTACTGGAAAAATAATTGATGAAAACAATTAGAAATAATTTCCTTTCTCAATGATATATCAAAAGAATATTACTTTTAATGTAGGGTCCTGATGGTGGAGTGGGTGCATCAAAGTACAGTTACATCGGGGGATTTGATGCAACAAGGTACTATCTCTCAAACAACTTCAATTCTAGTTGTGTTTGCCAATTGGCACAATAGGGTAGAAAGGCTCATCATATTATGTATATATCTAGCACTAGCAGTTATCATGACTGAGATTTTGTGAACTATGGTTTTTATTATAATACCAACAAAGTGTACTAGTTATGACTATTAAGTATATATATTTCTAAGATTTATTAATACCTGGAAAAAATCAAAGATGTTTCTTTACTGTTAATTTAAGATGGCAGGGCACGATTTTGGCAACATGGCATATAAACTCTGCTTTTATATTAGGCCAGTGGTTACCCTATGAATTTGTTCATTGACAAATGAAAAACTGCTTGGCATATCCTTGTGGTTCAAAAAATTCTGCTACATCTTTTGTAATTGGGCAAAGTGTATTACAATCTTTTTCGGGAATTGTTGTTCGAAATTCGAATCCGTGGTCACAGATATACAATATGAAAATATAGATCTAAAGTCCTTTGAAACAGTTAAATATCTCCTACCACGTCCAAATTTCATCACGCTGCAAGAAATAACTAAAATCTGGTTTTCAACATACTAATGAGAGAAGAGCGAGGAAAATGAAGATGAAGGATAAAGTTCGATCGTTGATTGCCAACTCATCTTGGTTATAACGCCAGAATTTTTACCGTGACTTGTCTATCAAGTTAAAATGACATTTCCTTTTTACCAATTAGTTTGGGTTTATTGTTTTTTTTGTGTCTGACCTTTGCTATTGTGTAACTTTGTTTTTTCACATGGCACATCAATAGCAACGTTGCAGCAGGAATGTTATTTGGGATTCCCCTCCGTGGTACTCATTCCCATGCATTTGTTAGCTCCTACATGGTATGTGAACATTTCATTGAAATTCTTGACATATTCTGATGGTGTTTGTGGTGAGAAACTGTTTGGTGGGAATATTGCCATACTCCTTTTTTTATCGGCATGATAATTGTTAATATTAAGCTTTTATTAATGAAGGACTCCAAACTGCCACTTGTTCTTCTTTCTCATCCACTTTTACCACTAAGTCAACCTTATATCTCTACATAGGTGTACCTGTTAATCAGAAGGGACATTGTCTTTTTTATATTTATGTCCCTATTCTGCAATTCATGAAAAACTAAATGCAGCGCAATTAGTTCAGAGATGGTACAAAATTTAAAACTGCAAAGATCAAATTTCTTATAAGATCAAGATATGAGAGTGGCATGCAGTGATAGAAATGAAAATAATATTATAGAATCATAGAAGAAAAGAGAAGATGAGGAAGATCCTCTCGTATTGTAATAATAGACTTTCAGTCAAGAGTCCTCTCTTTATCATGGCCTTTATGATTTCTGTTATCAGTATTGTTATGCTTTGTTATGACCTAAGTCATTTTCTGATGTATTTCATTTGCTTACTTTTTGCGTACCTTGTGCGACCTGTGTTAAGCAGAGCCTTGACGAGATTAAAGACAAAGCGCTTCGTAAAAAAGATGGTTCAAGTACATGTCAAGATTTTGTTAGCCTTGTTCAAGGCTGGATGAGAAAAATTGAGGTATCATGATTTAAATCCTTTACAAATACTTTTTTAATTTGTGGTTTATAATTTGTGTTTTGGTGTCATCCTGCTGACAGCTACTTCCATGTCCACATACAAGTTGGTCTATTTAAGCATCAGTTCATGTCAACGTTGTAAATGATTACCATCTGATCATGGATCACGGGATATGAAGAGGATACAAAAAATGGATACTAGTATTATTAGGTGTATGGAATGTTTTGTTGGAAAGTTATTCTGAATTTTGGATTCTTAGCAAATTTGGGGCTATTAAAGTGCTGAATATACTAGGGCTGTGTGGGTTTTCTCAATTTCCAGCCTTAGAGTCAACACTTACTTGATTATCAAGTATTACTGTTGTGTATTGAGTTTTTAATTGACTAAACATTTCCAATTTTCTACCCTTTTAGGTGCATTCTTTCTCTTGTTATATACTCCAACATCCTCAGATTCTTCCATTTCTCCACACGACCATTTTTATAGCATATATTTATGCTTTTGCACTTCTACAACAATAATCTATACTGATTTGTCACTATGCAGCTGTCGGATTCACTACGTGGCAATTCTGCTGAGACCAATAAAAGTGAGATGGCAGCGTTGACATCATATGCTTTAGCATTTCCTGATAACTTTCTTGCCCTAGTAGACACTTATGATGTAAGTGTATAGTGTTTTCTTATACCTATATTTCTTATTATTACACACGTTGTTAGGCATATATGAACGGTAATGATTGGTGGTGAAGTGTGTGAGAGAGAAGAGTAGGCTAGTGAAAGCATAATTATTTTACTATTCCTAATTCTACAACCAAAAGATATCAAATTTACTATTCAGATTATTTATTGATAACGACAGAGAGATACAAAATATTTATGACAAACACGTCAAACAAATTCCTTACAAACTCTAGTGTTGAACCTGCTAAAATCAGATATTATCTTTTACAACTAAAAGACAAGTATAAGGACATCTATTGGGCCTCATAACAGTAGATAATTTTAGCACCATTTTGATCATCAATGTCGAAAGTGGGTAAATCTTGCTTATTCTATCCTTATTTTATGTCTTTTGCGAACAAGTTAGTTCAGGTTTAGTTTAAATATTTTTGCACATGGTCACACTCACATATGTTAACAGGTCATGAGAAGTGGAGTGCCTAATTTTTGTGCAGTTGCATTAGCTCTCAGTGATTTAGGGTACGTCAAGAAGTTTTCCATGCATGCTTATCATAATCACTTGATCATGTAATTGTTATTCATTGCTGAGTTTAGATGATGTTCTGAGCAGATACAAAGCAATTGGCATTAGGCTGGATTCTGGTGACCTGGCATATTTGTCTTGTGAGATCAGGAAGTTGTTTTGCTCCATTGAGAAGGAATTTGGATTGCTCGGTTTCGGGAAGACGAGTATCACAGCTAGTAATGACCTTAATGAGGAAACATTAGATGCTTTAAACAAACAGGTAAATTCGTTTACACACTGGAAATTGTAGCTTTTATTCTGTTGATTCAAGGAATTCATAACTCAAGAACCACTAGGGACATGAAAATATGAATGTTAGAGGGCCAAAATGAAGAGTCTGTAAAAGGTGAGAGATTTATAATAAGAAAAGCGTTAGCGACATAGTTTCAGAACAGTCTCTGTCATTGATTAAAATTTGTAGAAACTATGAGGGACTCACCAAATATGAATTTTGTAATTTTTAATAAATTTTAATTAATAATAGAGTGTATTTGAAAGAGTATGTTAGAAAACATTTTCCAAACATTTATTTTGACAGAATAGTATAGAACGGCTTAGATTGAAGCACAATTTCGCTAAAACTCCTGCCTGTTCATCAATTCATAGTTTTCTTATCTTACTTCTTTTACTGGATTGCATCTTTTTTCTGCAGGGGCATCAGATTGATGCCTATGGAATTGGTACGTACCTGGTTACGTGTTATGCTCAAGCTGCTTTAGGTGTTGTTTTCAAGCTGGTAGAGATTAATAATAAACCTCGTATCAAACTTTCTGAAGTTGTCTCAAAGGTTTGAACACTAGACAGAATATATAAGTTGAATCATTTATTTCCATTTAATTATAATCTTATCATCCTTTTGCTATTTTATCTGTTTGTAGGTCACTATTCCTTGTAAGAAGCGGATATATAGATTGTATGGAAAAGAAGGTTATGCTTTGGTAGACATATTGACCGGAGAAAATGAACCCCCTCCAAAGGTATTTTCTTGCGTCAGTTACTACAATTTATTTAGGGGGACAAAAAATCCAAATTACAAAATCCAATCCATAATTATCCAAATTCATATTAGTTTTAATCCATTTAAATGGATTTATCTCAAATCTAAATCCAATCCATTTAATTGGATATGGATTAGATATAGATTGGATACATTTTTGGATTATCCAAATTGTATTTTGGGTTGGATTTTGACTTGACCCGATCCAGATTGAGCCAAGACAATCCGAGCCCAAGTTGAGCAAAGTCGGCCCAAGTCCACGTCAAGCCGAGTCATTCGGGCCTAAGTCAAATCGGGTCGATATGGGCCAAATTCGAATCGAGTTGATATGGGCCAAAGTCAACCAAGTCGGTATGGGCCAAAGTCGAGCCGAGTCAACCCTGGGTCAAGTCGAGTCAAGTCAACCCTGGGCCAAGTCGAGCTGAGTGGCCAATATTGAGTTGACTAGAGTCGATCGGGGTCGATATCAAGCCGAGTTGGCCCGGGCCAATGTCTACTTGAGTCTGTCCATGCCCATGTCGAGCTGAGTCTTTCGAGCCCGATATGGAGTCGAGCAGGCCCGGGCTAATATCCAAACGACCAGGCCAAGTCGTCCAGACTCGGGCCAATGTGGAGCCGAGCGAACCAAGGTCGATAATGAGTTGAGTGGGCCTAGGCCGATGTCGAGCCTAGCAGGCCCAGGCCGATGTCGAGCAGAGCATGTCTGGGCCGATGTTGATAATGAGATGAGCGGACCCATACCGATGTCGAGCCCAGCGGGCTCAGGCTGATGTCGAGCCAAGAAGGCCTGGCCCAATGTCGATTCGTTTGGGCTCGGGCCAATGTCTAGTCGTCTGGGCTCGGGCCGATGACGACCCGTCCAGGCTCGATCCCAAACCGATGTCGACCCGTCCGAGCCCGGGTCGATGTCGACCTGAGCGGGCCCAGGCTGAGGTGGAGCCGAGCGGGCCCAGCCCGATGTCGAGTTGTCCGGGTCTAGGCAAATGTCAATTCTCACAGGCCTGGGCCAATGTCGAGACGTCCGGGCCCGTGCTAATGTTGATTCTCACGGGCCCGGGCCAATGTCTACTTGAGTCAGTCCATGCCCATGTCGAGCTGAGTCTTTCGGGTCTGATATGGAGTTGAGCGAGCCCGGGCCAATATCCAGACGATCAGGCCAAGGCTAATGTCAAGTCAAGCGGGCCCAGGCCGATGTCGAGTCGTCCAGGCCTGGGCCAATGTCAAGCCGAGCGAACCAAGGTTGATAATGAGTTGAGTTGGCTCAGGCCGATGTCGAGCCTAACAGGCCCGGGCCAATGTCGAGCAGAGCACGTATGGCCGATGTTGATTCGTTCGAGCCCGGGCCATTGTCCAGTGTCCATGCCCGGGTCGATGTCGAGTATAGCATGCCTAGGCTAATGTCGATATTGAGCCGAGCGGACCCATACCGATGTCAAGCCCAGCGGGCTCAGGCCGATGTCGAGCCGAACGGGCCCGGGTCGATGTCGAGCCAAGAGGGCCTGGGCCGATGTCGATTCGTTTGGGCCCAGGCCAATGTCTAGTCGTTTGGGCCCGGGCCGATGACGACCCGTCCAAGCTCGGTGCCAAGTCGATGTCAACCTCAGCAGGCTCAGGCTGATGTGGAGCAGAGCGGGCCCAGCTAGATGTCGAGTCGTTCGGGCCCATGCCAAAGTCGAGTTGTTCGGGCCCGGGCCAATGTCGAGACGTCCGAGCTTGAGCCAATGTCGATTCTCACGGGCCCGGGCCAATGTCGATTCTCACGGGCCCGGGCCAATGTCTACTTGAGTCGGTCCATGCCCATGTCGAGCTGAGTGTTTTGGGTCTAATATGGAGTTGAGCGAGCTCGGGCCAGTATCCAAACGACCGGGCCCAGGCCGATGTCAAGCCAAGCGAACCAAGGTTGATAATGAGTTGAGTGGGCTCTGGCCGATGTCAAGCCTAACAGGCCCGGGTCGATTTCGAGCAGAGCATGTCTGGCCGATGTTGATTCGTTCGGGCCCAGGCCATTGTCGAGTGTCCGTGCCTGGGCCGATGTCGAGTAGAGCATGCATGGGCCAATGTCGATATTGAGCCGAGCAAACCCAGGTCAATGTCGAGTCGAGCAGGCCCGGGCCGATGTCGAGCCAAGCGGGCTCAGGCCGATGTCAAACCAAGCGGGCCTGGGTCGATGTTGAGTCGTCTGGGCACGCGCCAATGTTCATTCGTACGGGCTCGAGCCTACGTCGAGTCGTCCAGGCCCGAGTCGATGTTGAGTCGTCCACGCCTGGGTCGATGTCGATTCGTCTAGGCTCGAGCCGATTTTGGGTCGTCTGGGCTCAGACCGATGTTGAGTCGTTCCAGCCCAGGCCAATGTCGAGTGGTCCGGGCCCAGGTCGATGTCGAGTCGTCCGGGCTTGGGCCAATGTCTACTTGAGCCGGTCCATGCCCATGTCGAGCTGAGTCTTTCGGGTCCGATATGGAGCCGAGCGAGCCCGGGCCAATATCCAGATGACAAGGCCAAAGCTAATGTCGAGCCGAGTAGGCCCAGGCCGATGTCGAGTCGTCCAGGCCCGGGTCAATGTCAAGCTAAGCGAACCAAGGTCGATAATGAGTTGAGTGGGCCTTGGCCAATGTCGAGCAGAGCATGCCTGGGCCGATGTTGATTCGTTCTGGCCCGAGCCATTGTCGAGTGTCCGTGGGCCGATGTTGAGCAAAGCATGCCTAGGTCAATGTCGATATTGAGCAGAGTGGACCCAGGCCGATGTCGAGCCGAACGAGCTTGGGCCGTTGTCGAGCCGAGCAGGCCCGGGCCGATGTCGAGCCAAGAGGACCTGGCCCATTGTCGAGTTGTCTGGGCCCGGGCAATTAACGATTTGTACGGGCCCGGGCCGATGTCTAACCCTTTGTGCCCTGGTCGATGTCAATTCGTTCAGGCTCGAGCTGATGTCGAGCCGAGCGGGCCTAGGCAGATGTCGAGTCAATCGGGCCCGGGCAGATTTTGACTTGTCTGAGCCCGGGGTGATGTCTAGTCGTCTGGGCTCGGGGTCGATTTTGGGTCGTCTGGGCTCGGGCCGATGTTTGGTCGTTCGAGTCCGGGCCGATGTCGAGTGGTCCAGACTCATGATGTCGAGTGGTTCGGGCCCAGGTCGATGTCGAGCCAAGTGAGCCTGGCCCGATGTCGAGTTGTCCGGTCCCCGGCCAATGTCTACTTGAGTCGGTCCATGCCCATGTCGAGCTTATTCTTTCGGGTCCGATATGGATTCGAGCGAGCCCAGGCCAATATCCAAACGACAAGGCCAAGGCTGATGTTGAGCCGAGCGGGCCCAGACCAATGTCGAGTCGTCCAGGCCCAGGTCAATGTCGAGTCGAGCGAACCAAGGTCGATAATGAGTTTAGTGGACCCAGGCCGATGTCGAGTCTAGCAGGCCTGGGTCAGTGTCGAGTATTCGTGCCCGAACTGGGCCGATGTCGACCCATTTGGGCCCGGACTGATGTCGAGTCGTCCAGGCACGAACCAATGTTGACCCGTCCGGACCTGGGCCGATGTCAAGTCGTCCAGACCCGGGTCGATGTCAAATCGTTCGGATCCGAACCGATGTCGAATCATCCAATGGATATGAATTATAAATTCAATCCATTTATTTGGATTTGGATTAATCCATGAACACCCCTACCATTTATTGCTTTGTTGAGAACTGTTACATTTACTTGAGTCACAATTAATCTTCTCGTAACAGCTAACTAAGATTTTAATTTGAGAAAAAAATAAAACATAGTAGCCCCGTGTAGAGAAAATTGATCAAGACTATATATAGTCTTATATCATGTAAGTGTAATCATAAATATTTTTTGAGAAAAAATCATGACAGGTGGGAGAGAGAATCCTGTGCCGCCATCCCTTTCGAGAATCGAAAAGAGCATATGTGGTGCCTCAGAAAATTGAGGAGCTTCTAAGGTGTTACTGTGCTGGGAAATCAGGTACGAACTTTATCAAAATATTTCTTTGGCTTTTCTCATGACATTATTTCTTTCTAAGGGTTTGCATAATCTCATATAATATGCTCTGTTATTTGTTGAAAGATAAAACGGAAGAAATTCTACCTCCTTTAAAGGACATCAGAGAGCGATGCATCCAGCAACTTGAGCAAATGCGACCTGACCACATGAGGAGACTTAATCCAACTCCGTATAAGGTCTTAAACTTTATTATTTTATAATCTTCATTTTCAAATGCTTTTAATACTTTTACTTCAAATTTTGAGCAGGTGAGTGTGAGTGGAAAGTTATATGACTACATTCATTTCTTGTGGCTCAATGAGGCACCTGTTGGGGAGCTGCGATAACAAGGGAAATAAATTGAGATGCACCTAAATATTTGGAGGCTAAAGAAATTGTAATACTATTTGCTTTCTTCTGATTCATTCTTAATATATATATATATATATACACACACACACATAAGGGAACATGTTTATACATTTTTATCTATATTGTATGCCTATTTTAAGTTTCTATTTTGAATTTAATTACATTTTAAAAAATTAATATTTTAATCTCAATTGTTATTTCGCTACATATCCAACAATAAAAAATAATAGAATGAATTTTTTATCCACTTATATAAAGAATAAATTTAATAGTTTTGAACTCCTTTCCGGTAAGTTTTACACCACCTTTTTTTTTGTTGAATAAAACTTTTAATCTATTATGATGGATATAACCATAGCATATTATTTCAGATACATTATTGTTTTACTTACACCTCCCTTTTCCTTTCGATCCTAGCGTTGTGGAGCTGTGTCGTTTAGACAAATACAAAACCACATTTGCAAATAGCATTTAATCATAAAACTAATCAACATTCTTAAAAAAAATCAATTCCTTTATAATTAAATTTACTATGGTAAAAAATTTACCATAAAGTGTAAAATTACAGTAGGTGGCTCCTTCAATCAATTGAGAAGCTTTGAAAATAATAAAGATAAACGTACACATATTTACAGAACACGTGAAATTTTTCTATGAACAACTACAGCTACACAGTCAAGTACAGATTAGTATAGAGGATTGCAAAGATTTAATCAGAGCCCAGTTCTGCCAGCATGATTTGCTCAATCACACTTGATAATCTATAATTCATCATGACTCAGCTAAAAACCCCTTGCTTAAGTAGGATTCAGTTGGACGTCAAACCTGCAAATTAAACTGTAATGACCAGATCCTCCAGTCTCACCCACCCAAAGGCACAACGGTCCCTGATCTTCTGTGCTGTTGAAGCTGCTGGATCAATCATCGGCCTAATTTTGATCACCTCTTTCTCTATCGTTATTCTAGATTTGGCCTCCATCTGGAAGAGTTACGTCCAAAAACAATATGATTAATAATGATGAACCAAGTTGTATAGTTAGTTAATCATTATTCATTTATTTAACTCAAATAACAGTTAACAAATTAGCTTGAAAATCCTATTGGTTTGCTCAAGGTTTAAACAAATTATTCTCGTCAATCTTGTCGCATCATTTAGTGAGTACCTTTTCTATACAAGAAGCAGTGTCAAACACATGGCAAAAATATGAGAGCTGCTTGTACAAGTCCGCTTCAGTGTACTGAAAAATCAAATAAACATTTATTTAATTGATTCACATATTAAAGCAACTATTAATGTTCAACAAGTTCGTGGAGTGAAACCTTTCTAAGCAGACGGCCATTGCAGCGAGGATAATTTGGACAAACAGTTCCTCTCTCAGAATCACCAACCAACCGAAGGCTGATACTTCGCGTTGTATGCTTACACGTTTCATCATCACACTGAACGCAAAAACAGCCAAGGATGATGACACCTAATTTTTAGGCTAATATTCATAATATACTTAGACTGGTGACTTACCATTAGTAAACCTCTATAGTACATCAAAACAAACATCTCCGCTTGCCTTTTGACCTGACATGAAGTATAATGAACTGTAAGTATATTCCTGGGAATAATATTCTGTGCTAAATCAAATCAACAAACATGTTAGTTGCTACTTCAGATGTTCTATTTTGAAGTTAATTCTATGGTCTGAAATTGGTTTGAAAACTCTCCTAGATGAAGCGCACTTAAACAACAATACTTTAAGAAATTACTTAAATTAGTCAAACCTTATTAGCTATCATCGCAGGAGAAATTTTAACATCTTCTGGGCATTTAGGACAACACAGCTTACGCCAGAAATTGTAGTCAGATTCCTCCGGGGATACGCTGGTTGGCCTTTCACTTCCCAACAAACTGCAAATAGATTTAAAGACGGGTGGGCAGTCAAATGTACCAGAGCAGCTGGGGCATGACAAGACCAAGGGCTCACATCCCTGATACCTGCAATTATTTTATCACATCCAATCCATTAATTAATAATCATGGATAGGAAACCATCAGCAAAATCCATTGATCATAACACAGTTTTTAGCAAGAATCTAACAGCATAAATAGATAAAGCTAAAATACTGTAAAAATATTATATAACTTGTTCAAATCTCTGCAAAGAATACTAAATTTCAGAATTGAAACGAAAAGACTCTACCAGTATCTATATTATTAACATTGGTAGTGAATATCCGCAGTTAAGAGATTTTGACAATTTAAAAACCAAGACATACCTCTCCTCATCATTAGCAGCGCACAAGAGTGCATTTCTAGAATCATCATTAAAAGCTTCACTTGATTTATGATGAAACTGTAAAACAATATAGTTATCCAAATCAGATAATTGATACAAAATATAAAAGTAAATACCTGCATCTGAATGCTGAGACAAACTAGGAAGTATATTTTACCTTTGACGAGTCAAGCCCTAAGCAATCAGCCAGTCTTTCTGGGCTTGTTCCCTGAATTGATGCACAAAGACGTGATACGACGGGATGGATCTACAAGAGCAAAAAAATAAAATACTCAACCAGGGTACAGTACTCAGTAAACATTGTTATTTATAAAATTAGCGACTACATTCTAAGACCTGTTGTGATAAATAGTAATCAATGTCAATCAGCCATGTCCCTTGTTCCCGTTTAAGTTCATCAGGATGTCTAGCACGTTGAGCAATGCCACCTGCACTGCCTGAACTACCACCCTAATCGAATAAAACAGAATATTAAAAATAGCTTCATGAAAAACATTTCCCATTTCCCAGGGTTACACTAATTGTCCTTTGATAGGGAGCGAATGACTAAATGACAAACCTGCTCATGGCAAATTATATAAGGGATTGTATCACCAACAGAGCAACCAGAAGTGTAACCTTGTTGCTTCAATCTTTGTGCCACCTATACGTTGTGATCAGAAGTCAGAATCAAGTAGGTAGTAACAAAAGAATATAGATCAGACTGTTAGTAACAAAAATGAAAACAGATTGAACTAACAAGAACATGTGGCTGGTTCTTGGCATCAGGATAAGCTTCAGGGGGCTTAGTCAATGTCTTCGTAATGACATATTTCTCCAATGGTACTTGTCCATTCCTCATTTCTTCTTGTACCTATTAAGATTAACATCAACACGGTTAATCCCATCAAATGTGGATTATATACCCAAGCATTCAGGATTTTAGACCATCCACTCTTCGGCCAAAGAGTAGTAAGCCAGAAGCTCCGGGAAGCATTTTTTAATCACGTAGTAGGTTATTATAAAGAAATGTCTGATAAGACATCACAGTTTACCTTCATGAGAGAGTTGTGGATTGACTCCACTACATCTTCAGATGATCTGTAAGCATGGGAACCACAATATAAGTAGTTAATAAAATATGAGTAATCATGCATCTAGGTAGGCAAATTGGCAAAAAAGGTAAGTAACATACCCTCCGGACAAAATTTGAGTCAAGCAAAAATCTCCTAATTCTTTAGCTAATAAGCTCCAGTCGCGACGAACAATGTCAAGACCTTTACGTTCAATAACCTGCACCATGCAATAACCTCATTGTATGATCTTCCGAATATTTTTGGTAATGAAAAATAACAAGATATCATAAACATACCTCATATGGGATGCCATCTTTAAACAACAACTTTACAGCTGCATACTTTTTTTTCTTGAGAAGCAGCATCCTTTTATATAAACCATCAAGATCAATTTCCAAGCATTTATATTTCTTATTGACCTGATGACAAATTAAAGCAGAAAACACATCACAAGAAGATAGATGACAAAAGAAAAGGAAGAAAAAACACCATTTATTCTTGAAATATGGAAACATTCCAGAATTATCTGTAGTTGCACACACAGTGCAAACTAAACATGCTAACAATATGTTGCAGTAGTGTCCAATTAAAATAACCTAAGCAACTGGTTAATGACAGAAAACAGAAAGTATAAACATATATTCATATTATCTTTTAAATCAACTCTAAGAAAAGAATCTTCAAATATATTTTATCAGAGAGATAACAAGGCTGAAAAACTTCATTTGTAGCTCTAAAACACCATGTTGCACAATATAAGAACAGAGGAAAGGATATGCAAATCTAATCCATCAAAAATTAAGAGTTTTTCACGGCTAATAGTCAAATCTTACCTCTTGAATAACTTTTACAGCAATTTTATTAGCTTCCTCAATATCATCTAGCCCACTGTAAATCATTATTGAATCAGTATCGCCATAGATCACCTGTAAAGCAAAAAACATTGCACAAATTAAGAACTATATTTGCAACCAGTTACATCAAACAAATATAATTCATAAGATGAACAGTACTCAAGATAACCTCTAAATTCAAGACATTCTGAACTAAATCAACAGTACTCTGCAGTATTTCCCTTCCCTGTATGGCCAATAGACACAAATGTGAGCATTTGAAAATATGTTTCAGAGTATAGTAATCAATGGTTACACTGAATAAACAAGTATATTCTTACTTGTAAAGTAATGAGCTCAGCCAAAGGCTTAGCATAAAATCTTGAACTGGAAAATCCCAGGCACCCATACATACTGCATATCACACCATTAAATTTAACACAGAAGGAACATCGGCATTAAATTTTGGAAGATGAAAGAAAAGAAGAAAAAATCACACCTGTTTGCAGTAAGCTTAAGTGCTTGCTGCTGAATATCTAGTTGCTGAACTCTAATAGGATCAGTTTTTTCATTCTTCTTTTTTTCATTCTTTATCCATGACTTTACCTTCTTCCTCCTATCGACAAGATTTTTCAGCACCTAGCGCGACAAACATACTCAATTATACACGCATCTAAACTCTCTAGTATACAGGAGAGAAAATGAAAATAGCCTTGTACATTAATAGTCATATAATTTTTTAAATATATTGATAAACTGCATGAAAAACAGACTTGCCACTTTTATTTACAACACAAAGCAACCAAATATTCTAGAACCTTTATTGTGCCCATGTGCAAAAACTAAGTTGTGTTTGTATAAGAATTCTCAAACAATATTATTTCTTTTGAGGCAATCTAAAATGAATTGTTATCAATTGCTGTTTCAAAATAAATATGCTTTGTAGGTGAAATAAACAGTCATGGCTTGCCATATCTAAATCATACAAAACTATGAAACAAGAAACTAATATAAAACTTCAAAATGATTAAAAGATAAAATATATGTATATGTGTTCATATTTTACCTCTGGCAAGACTCCAGTAGTTTTACAAGATGGTAGACGTGGAAAAGATCCGTCCAAAGATATTTCCACAGTTGTAAAGCAGATATTGTATTCCTGTAATTCAATTCAGTAAGTTGCAAACAGTAGAAACTGTAACAAACTGCCGCTTGTATCTAATTGGACAAAGCAAACCAAGCATATTTTGAAAGACAACGGAATCAACCTGAATAATAGAAGGATAAAGACTGTTGAAATCCAGAAGCAGTATATATTTGTCATAAAGACCCTTCTTTGGCTCCAAAACCAGTCCCCCGGCATACGAAGGGCCCTTTTTGCTTTTCTTATTATCAGCTTCAGAAGCATCATTGTCAATATCTACATCATAGTTGCTATCCTCGATATCATTAGTTACTCTACGTTTAGTCAATTTTGTTTCTTTAGAATAGTTTGAGAACTTGTCTGGCACCATATATTTCATTGCATGGAAAGTATGCAGCAAAAGATATTCAACTCTCTGTGCTCGAGCACCCTGAAATAATAAACTAAAAGCGATTAGTTGTTGGCCTCTGCATGATAGATTAAGTCCAATATCAAATCAAGCTAGAAAGTAAATACAATGGGATCTCTCACCTGAAGAGTTTTGCCCCACAGATTACCACTTATATTAGTCAGCTGACGCGTGAGTGGAAGAATACTTAAATAAAACATCAGTTCCATAGACAACCATGCATCTGTTTCACCGTATTCAATCTGAACAAGTCAAGAACACTATAACAGTCAGCAAAGAAGCAAATAAACTAAATAATTGTTCAACCAATCAAATATTCCAAATGAAAAAAGTAAATCCTTTGACCCACAATCATATTTAGCAAGACCATTGTAAGATGTGTAAAGTATAGACTAGGGCCGAAAATAAGTCTCCAAATTCAGGACAGTTATTCATTAGTATTAAAATATTGCATACTACAAAATATTCAAGTTTCAACAATTCAGCCCAAAAGCACGGTCAAGTTCAACTCCAATTCACTGGTAATGTAAAAATTATCATGTATGGAAAATAATTTGTTAATATCATTAAACATACAAGCATCGTAGTTCAATGTTCGTGTGTGCAAACTATTGCAGAATGTATCTAAGATTTCTCAGTTGCCCAAAAAGATCAGTCCAAAAAATAGTGATGTAATGAATTGAAACAAAAACCTTCCACGATAATGAAATGCGTATCATTTCAAAAAGATCATCCACAGTAAACATTACATAACAAGCACTTCAAATAGTTCCCCACATTAAAAAAATAGAGAGCTGTTTGAGTATATTGGAACCTACAAGCTCCATTAGCGATTCTGCTGATTGGAACATTTTTGGAACTTCATGTGGAGCAACTTCCTTCCGAAATTTGTTCAGGTGTGATTTTGCAAGGTGACTTAAAGAATAACTAACCTGGAAGAACCAATAATGAAGGTTACTAAGAAATAAAAACCACAATTACTGTTCAGTGCGAGTTCTCAACAATTATTTTACCTCCTGTAATAGGTCACGGGAACACAAATATGTATCACAGAGAAGCCGGCCTGCAATGCATGACATGATACCAGGATCTGCTCCAGAACCAAAAACCTTACTTCTTCTTCCAACTTTAGGCATTGTCGATCGGTTGAGGCGGCCTAGTTTAGACCACATGCTGCTTGCTACTTTGCAAGCCTGCATATTTTTTATAGGGTCTTTTTAGGTGTAGCACTAAGTGTAAAAAATGCATGTCAGAGGGAATGCAGCAGATTTTTTTGTTTAAAAAAGCCTAATGGGGCATTTAGGGACAATGAAGGTCACTTTCTTGCACAAAAGACACAAACCCCGAAAAAACTGTAATTAGAAATTCAGTACAAAGCTTTAAGCTTAAAAACACAAACAGTAAACTGAAAACAACTGACTGAAAAAATAGTTTTCTTGATGATAGTGTTTTGGGCAACATCAACTGAGGCATCAGCTAATGAGTTTCACAGAAAATATATCAGGAACTTTGTCTATTCAACAGTTAGACAGGAACAACATTTAAAAAAAAATACCTTAAGAGTAATGACTGGTTGAAAAAACTGCAGAATTGCTACACTTTCTTAAGGACAAATTTAGACTTCCAAATGAATTCTACTTTTCCATTTAACACTTGAATGAAACCAGTCTCAACTAACCATATTCCCAATATAACCTCTTCATAATCAATTCTGACTAAGTAGTTTTGATCTTCACGAAATTTTTATACTATTTTACTGTCTTGAGAATGAATTTTTACCCGATTTATGGAATTGCTAAAACCACCTAAATCAATTATTTCTCATCCACATATCACCCATTGTTTTATCAGTAGATAAAACCCATTTGATAATGTTACGAACCAAGAACATCACACTTAAGATTAAATCAAGAACACCAGAATCTACAGAATATTTTGCTGTATTAATAATTCTGCATATTACATTCTGAATGCCCACAAAGGAAATATCATTCCTTTCACACAGGATTCCCTGTCTACCAAACAAAATATCCAAAACATATCCCTTCACTAAACCCATTGGTCTTTATTTAAAGACCACTAACCACTATTAATTACTACTAACCACCACTAACCGCTACTAACTACTACTAACCACCACTAACCGCCCTTTATTTTTTATTTTTCCTATAATATACCTTCCAAATCCTATCCTTATTTTGTGTCCTAACAGATAATGAGGAATAATAAGAAAGGAATGTGCCAAATTCGATTAACTTTATGAAAAGCCAAATAATTGACATGAAATTATTTGAGGAAAAGCCAAAATTCCCACCTGGGATCTGTGGAGAAGAACATCCAGGTCAAATCCAGATATATTATGTCCAACAAGAACATCGCTATCCAACTTGTGCAATTCTAACATCAAGCGGTTCAACAAAGCTCTTTCACTGAAAACAGTTATTAGATAGGTCAAAGCCTAGAACAATCATAATTTCCAAGAAAACTTTCATATTCTTAGACATCATATTCAAACTTAAAAAATAACATAGTCATGAAAATAAGGAAAAACCATCTTGTAATGTCTCTACCTGCTTTCAGCACACAGAATATTTGAACCAGCTTTTAAGTTTCTGTCCGTAACCTCCTTGTTGAATCCCATGGGAAATATACTCCCATCAAGTTTACGAACAACAGTAAAATGGGTCAGCCTTCCGGGTCTCCTCCACTCTGAAGCCATCATAGGGGTATCAATCTAAAATGTCAAACGGTAAATGTTACTGCTGATCATACTTCCACCGCAACTTCATCTAACATGGTGAACCATGTACTAGCAAATATCTTAAACTTTGATAGTAAATATTTAAACAGGAATTCTGATACGAATAGATAGTCTGGAACAGTTATTTAAATACCCAATGCACAACAAAACCAAAGTAATGGTAAGCAAACACTAAAAAAGAGAACCATAAACAACCTTAACCATGTTACAAGAGACAATGGATGCTGATACAATCTCATTAATGTTCTGCTTTTCATTTAAGGTGGTTTTCAAGTTTATTGCTGCAACAACCACTGGAGGAATCTTAGAAGTGATTTTTGAAGGAGCTGAAGTCCTTATGTTTTTAGGAGAGTCAACGGTCACTTCAAATTTGCACCAGCTAACCTGTAAGCACAAACAAGATACTTGGATTAAAACAAGGTGGCTTGTATATGGAATAAAGGACAGTATATTACTTCAACTTGACTCTTAACTTAAATCTCACCCTTCGGGAAGATGAGCTCGTAGCAAACTTTGAAACCTGTAGCCATGAAGGCCCCTTTATCTTCCGTTTAATCAGAAAAAGCTCAAGGGCACTGCAAATTGCAATAGTTAATTCAACAGTTTGTCTAACAAGATAAATGTTCAATTTATGGACACTCATGACAAGAGTGAGGAATATCAACGTAAAAGCCTTGGCATGATACTAGTGAAATACTTGCAAACTCAACAACTAAAATACAAACTTAAAATAACACAGTTCATGTTTATGTTAACAAAAAAAATAGGTTTTTAGTCTCTAGAGTTAAGGCAGCTCCTCAGTCCTCACATCAAAATAAGAATTAAAACAGCGTAGTATTCTATTTAAGAGACCCAGTTTGGAATGCATAGTCATGGAGAAAATAATTTATCTTCACAAAAAGAAATCTCCAAGGTTCTGACAGATTACTCTCCAAGTATCATTTCCCAATGTTCCCAAGTTTAAGAAACCCATTCAATAATCATCCTCAAAGTTACAGGTTCTTATTATATCAAAAACACCAGATATTTGTCGAAAGAACCTGCTTAGAAATCAGTTCTTTGTTAGAGACTGCAGGATAAATGTTATTTGTAGAAAATAAGTACTGGCAATTATGGATTAGGAGTATACATCTGACAGGCTGTAAATTGGGGAATGTAAAGTTATTCTTAGTTTGAGGACAGATAATACTCAGTAGGAGACTTTTGTCTCTAGGAGAGCAAGTGCGTGGTTGTATTTGTGTGATTACAATGTTCTACGTTATAAACATTACTTTAGCAATTGGTGGTTGGTTCTATCAAAACGGCACATAGGATAGTCTTCTAATACTTATTATACCTGCAACTAGTTCCTAAGAGAGCACAGAAACTTTCTCCTTTGAGATCTGCTGGAAGTACAGGATCCTGCAGCGGTCAAAATATTGAAAAATTAAAATGTGTGTATTAATACACTTGAATAACATATTTTAGAGAATGCCTTTTTAACTGGAGAAGGGGCAGATTTAGAGTTTATAATTGTCTCTAAAATAACTTAAGTACATGTTCAAAATATCCTTTTTTTTTCTTGCATCAGGATGTACATGAAATAGTGTACCTTGAATGAATAATTGATTTTCACCACATAATTTTCACCTGCAGGGATTTCAAATCGATCAAATGCATATTTTCTCTGCAGAAATGAAAGGAATCACAATTAAAAGAAAAATCAAGAAATCCAATTGGCACAGAAGCATCCCATAACTGATTTATGCACTCCAGGACATGACAAAATTATGTAGTCAGCAAACCTTAACAGGTGCCATGCTAAAGTTCGAAACTTCGATATTCACCAAATGCTGTGCTATCTCATTCTTAACATCCGATACTGCATCCTACAATTTTAACAAAAAAATTGACAAGACAGAACCCATCAACCCCGGGATATGACAAAAATAGGGTAAAATTAAAACTAAATAAAAACAAAAGCTGATAGTATATACATGTATACCAGAGAACAATCTACAAACTTACTTGCAGCTTTTTAAAGAAATCCGCAGAAGAAATTCGAGACTCCTGAAAATCTCTCTCGAGACTCGTCATCCCTTCAGTGCGATGCAAAGGTTGGGTAGGAACTGCATAGACACACCTTTGCATGCTCTTCACAATAACACAGCAACTCTGATACAAATCCCCTGTTTTAACCTGAAGTTAATTGAGAATGCAAATCATCAAAGTAATACTCGCTAGCAGCAATGAGCAACCGACTGTTGCACAACTCAATCTTCCATTGGACAAGTCCAAAAAAGCAAACCAAGTTTCAATAATAATAAAAATAGTAACAATAGGATACTTCACACTGTGGCATTGCCAGTTGACACACTACCCATGCTGATGAAAACTTGACAACAGAAAAACTTAAATCTAAGACTTCCAGCTAAAATCTTACGGGTTAAAGAAAACAAAAGTAGCATTATGTACCATGGATGAAAAGGTTAAAAAACTATTGAAATAAGACAATCTGCGGTGTAAAAGTACCTTCCCAAACAGATAGAGGGTGCCCCTATTTTCCCCATAAAACTCCTCGTAGGCATCTAATATATAGAAAGGCAGTGATCCATCTTCCTCCAGATCAAACTCTGAGTGTTGCTGGTTCTGCCAAGCATCCTTCGAATCCGTAACATCAACCCCACCAGCACCGCGTATTGCTTCCTTCCAACCAGCAGTCGCAGACAATGCAGGGTCCTCCTCTTTATTAACCTTCGCGTTCAAAGTGAATACCTCCTTTTTCGCATCCGCTATCACTTCAATTTCAAAACTATTCACATCTTTCTCCTTAACCAAGCATTCATTAATTTGACATTCATCAGCTCCCACCATCTGTGCCTGTCCATTTTCAGAACTACCACGCCCGAAATCTTCCATTTCATTAACCACCTCGCTCTTTTGCTCAAACCCCGAATCAAAACCATCACTCTCAACAACTACCTTAACAGACTCGGCGTTACCATGTTCCGGCAACGAAGAAAAAGCTGTCAGTGTATCAACAGAAGGATTATCCCTAAACGTATTATTAACACGCAAAGCATTGTTTGCGTCGGAAGTGGAAGAGGAATTTCCTTGCGCCCTTCTCCGCCTCAGTCTATCGGTCTCGTCTGCAGCGAACTCCGCGATAACATCGTCGACGATGCTCTCGGAGACTTTGTCGTCTCTGCTCTTCTTGAAAACGGAGGAAGTGAACATGGAGGACAATCTCTGCCCTCCCATCATGGCCGCAGCGGCGGAGAGCGACGAAGAAGGTCGTTTCGGCTGGGGATCCTTCTTCTCGATCTTTTTCCGCTTCGGCCTCTCCGATTCTCCTTCGGATTCATCGGAGGAGAGAGTGTATCCGGCTTGAGACCAGTCCTCTTCCTCACCCTCATCACCGTATCCAATTCCTTCATCGTCGACTATGAAGGAGCGCGCCTGCTCGCGGCGCTTGGCGACGAGGGCGTTGTACTCGTCCTCGGGGACAGTGTCATAGACAGGGTTCTCTAACCTGATTTGGGGCCCAGTGCCGTCGGACCGACGACCGCCACGGAGGCGGGCCTTGAGACGCTCCAACGCTTCGCTGCGGACGGTGGACTCCGGTCCCCTCGGCCTCCGCCTCCCGCTTACTGGCTCCTCATCCGCCATTTCTGTGTCTTTCTCGATCTCTGACTGATGTGAAGTGAGTGTGTGATTGACTGTTAGAGAAGACAATGTGTTACCCTAAGGGTTTTGAAGAGAACGCGGGAAATTGTTCTATTTTTGCCGCGCTTTCTCGTGCCAATATTCACAATCATCTAAATTTTCCATTCTTAAATCAATTTTCTTGTCTTTTTAGTTGAGGGCGAATCAAGATTTAACTCCGTAAACATATTTTGAGTAGAGAGTTTGTCCTGTACCGAATTTTTAAGTTGGTTATCTATCAAATCAATTATAATTAGTGTATAATTATTATACGTTATTGTATGTAATTATTATAATTAGTGTATAATTTGAAGAGATAATATCTTCATACACTTGTGCATACTTTTTATACATAGAGTGATAAGAAATCTCCATTTTTTTTATCATAGGTTTATATACAATTTTTTATATTCTCCATTTTTTTTAACACCTTTTTATATACAATTTTGTTATAAAAATACCACCAATAACATATATTTCATAACCATAAATTGTGAAAGTATGGTGGGAAGAGTTTAATGGAAGGGGTTGGTTTTCATATTTTGCAACATGACACTCGGAAATTGAAGGAAAATCAAAAGTTTTACCTCCATGGTGAATAAAATTATTCAAATTATAATATTTGAAGTCGGGAGTTTGTCCCGAGGCTACCCTTGTAAACCATTTATAAAGATATCTTTATAATTTTATTTTATTTTATTTTAAATAATTTTTTATTTATTTATGCGGGTCAGCAGGCCAAAACCTGTCACACCCGTTGTTGGCCCGCGCATGCTTCAAGTTATGCGGAGCGAACCTAAGCGGGTCAGCGGACTAGATTAGTGAGTCTGTCCCGTGTTTTTTGGTAGCGGACATCGGAACAGTCCACGTAACCCGCCCTGCATTATCATTCCTACTTTATTCCACCTATTGTCATTATTTTATAAATAATAATTAAACATATTTTAAAATGTTAGACATCATTATACACTTGAAATCATACCATGGTTCACTTAAAAATAATTTCTTTAATTTTTTTATTGTTTTTGAAAAATGATAATTTCATCTTCATTATTGAAAAAAAAAACATCGATTTTGAAAGATACATCTATATACTTAGGCATGAGAAAAATGTTTATTTTTTATATAATAAATATTATATTTCTATAATACACATACTAATAAATAATCTTATATAAGAAATTTCTATTTTGTATTTATTGTACCTTATAAATTATAATATAAGGTGGTTTTTAGTTTTTGATAACTTCTTTCAATAACTATTGAATTGTTTAACTTTGTTTTCACACTTTGAAAAATTAATTAAGTCAATCCATTTTTAAAGTTAATCAAATTTCATCCATTAATAAACTCGGTTTTATTTGAAAACCTTCCTTCCACTTACAAAATTATCAGATTATATCGTTGAATTCTTTTAAATTTTAATCTTAGAATATAAATTTTGATTGAGTTGAAACTAAAATATATTAAGATTTTCATCTTTTATATCAGAATCACAATGTTATATGTATTAAAATCCCTTAATATAAAAATATTTTATAATTTTCTGTCATTCCAAATATTTTTTCAGAAAATCAACTAGTAGATTTAAAAACAAAATAATTCACTTTAGCATCTCAAAGTGTATAGGAAGGTGTAAAGTAAAAAATTTAACATGAAAACATGTTTACTTGTACATAAGGTCATAAAATGTTATTATCCAATATAAACTATTGAAATATAAACCATGGAAACATTTCACATAGTACTTAGATGTTACTGATAAATTTATGTCCATCAATATTTTTTAACAAATTTTATTGACAAATATAAAAATTAAAAAAAGTTATTACATTTTATAATTATTGAAAATAAAATAATATAATAATAACAACATAAAGCAACATCAAATTCAAATTCTAAATGATACATGATTATTTCATTGAATTATTCTTTAAACACGTGATTTTTATTATTATTTTGTAAGTAATATACATCAAAATTCAATTAATATATCATCGACAATATATTTTTCCAGTTCTATCTAAATATAAATGACTTTCAATGAAATAGGGAGGATCTTCAAAAACTTTAACACCTTCCTCGGGTCACAATGACAATCCATGTTTGGCAAGGCCATCAGCTGCTGCGTTTACCTCCCTGAACACATGATTCAAATAAATCATGTTAGCCGTCTTACTTATCTCCATAATTGAAGAGATAACATCTTGATTTTGTCTTGTATCGTCATTGTTTTGTTGGGCTACAAAGCTAGTAATGATATTGATGGCAACTTTAGAATCACTTTCAACCATCAAGTTCTTGTATCCCTTGGAAATTGTTGTTTCAATTCCAATCTTGATTGCCTCTAATTCAGCCGTCAGTACTGAACCATTTTTCAAACCACTAGAAAAACCAAAGATAAAATTTCCTCTCCAATCCCTCACAATCCCTCCTGCGCTGGCTTTGTTTCCATGTCTTGTAAATGCTCCATCACAATTAATCTTGACAAATCCTTCAAAAGGTGGTCTCCACCAAATTAATCTTGAAGGTCTTATATTGTTTTCCTATCAAAGTTTTTTACATTTTAGTATAAATTAATAACTTGAGAGAGTTAAATGATACTTCATAATAAAGGTAAATCATATACCCTCATAGTGTTTTTCATGCCAATAGAAGTTTTCTCTGAATCAGACCATGAATGTAAATTTCGACACTGATCACCATACATGCAGTTACCATTTATCTAATATTTACATGTAATTGATGATTTCAAACCAGTTTCAACAACACTTGTTTTGGATGTCTTGCTATAAGGAAACCTTTGATGATGTCTATTACATCTCTCATTTAACCAGTATTGATAAGTTGGTATTGTTTCATTTCCGTTAACTAGTTCCATCATTGTCGCAACCTTAAATACAAGATAACACAAAATAAATACAGAGAAAGTTAGTTTCTACACTATATTTTTTTAAAAAAAATTCAAAAAACTGAAAAGAATTTTTTTTAAAAAATTATCTAACAAATGAAAGAAGAGTAAAGTACAAATAAATTTGAATTTAGAGTAAGCACCATGACTTCAAAATATTGACATTTAAATTTGAAAATGAAGTAAAATTACCATCTTTCTAAAATGAAAATATTTGTTGTATTTCATCAATTTTTTTAGAAAAGTCATTACAAAATTGGTAAAAGAATAAAATAATATTTCCTTTCAAAGTATTAAAATGTATAAAAAGAATTATAGAAAACAAAAATTAATGTTTGTGAGTAAAATTTAAAAGAGTAATCAAAATAATCATATATCTTGTAATGTAAATCATTCATATGAATTTGAAACTTAAATATTATTTTTTGTATAATAAGACTCTATACTCTTGATTAAAAAATTACCGGACACTTTTATTCTCTCTTGAACCACCCAAGAATATAGGTTTTAAACACCCAAGAAGACAAGAAATAGAGAATGGTAATTAGGCAATAGAGAATGGTAGACATAAATGCAACCAAGTAGTTTATTTATAGAGTTGTCATTGATAACACATAATAACTGAAATTCAAATTTTATATTATTTTTATCATTAAATTTAATCAATTATATTTGATTCGATTATATTTAATTAAATATCTTATCAAATCATATTTTATCCAATCAAATTCATTTTAAAGAATAACAAAAATAAAAATATTTAAATTATATTTAAGCGATTCTATCCGTATATATTTAATTCAAATAATATCTTATCAAATATAATAACATAAAATAATTTATATTTGATAATTTATTATTATTTCATAGGGTCAAATAATATGACACTTGTAATTTTATTATCATCTTTTGATTTTTATTATAATAATAATTATTATTAATATAAATAATATAAGAATTATAAATAATATAAATAAAAAAGAGATAGAAGAAGAAGCCTAGGAAAGCTCTTGATCTCTGATACCATAAAGGTTGAACGTTCAAAAGTAACGTGAATGTAGATCAGGGAGAAAGGAAGAAGAAGCTTTGAAAGAGAAGAGATTAGTGAAAGAATTTCATTAATCAGATAATGAAAGTACAATGCGCTTGATGTTACAAAAAGCAAAATTATATGGTTATTTCTTCATGCACCCTTTTATTTTTAAATAAAACTGTTTTACCTCTTTTAAAAATAGCTTTCGGATTGCTCTTTCGCTAATGATTTTTTGTCTTCCAGATTTTCTTTCAGGAAGAAAATTGTGGAGGTGAAGGAAGAAACTCTCAAAGTATATATGCAGTAGTAAAAGCCCAAAGTCTAAAAAAGGCCCAAAACTGAAGCACAATAACAGGACTAACAGAATAAAAAAAATAATAACAGAATACATAATAATATTTTAACAAATCTAAATTCAAATATTTGAATCACGTCTTAAATTTAAATCTATATTCTTTATAAAATTAATTTAAATTTTTATCAATATAAATCCAATTAGATTAAAAAAATTAAATTTATTTTTTATTATTTATATTCTTCTTTTATATTTCTTGTTTCACTCTTTCACACGACCCATCCATAAAAGAATGGGATGATTATTTTATTTCCTTTGACGAGTTTTTTTTTAGATAAATTCACGAGAAAAATTGTTCCTTTAACATTATTTCACCTGAGTTCTTTCAATTTCAATTATTATATTTGTTCATATTATATGTTTCTTGATTATTTTTATATTATATCTTAAAACATTTTCAATCAAATTTAAAACTAAGATAAATTTTATATAAATTAGTGTATATAAAAATATCCATATAAAATATATAATAAATCTATCATTATCAATTTATTAAAGTGTAATACTTAATTTATATAATAAATAATATAATAGTTAAAATATGTCATATAGTATAAAAAAAAAATTCAAATAAATAAATTACTTACCTTATTATTTTAAGTGACATCATAAAATAAAATATATATACAAAGTGAGAATATACAAACTATAAGATGTTATTTTAAATAGCAACAATTAACGAATTCTTTATTTTATGATTAAGAGTGAAAGGACTTATGGAATATCATAACACTAAATTCTCTTAAGTGGAATTTATATTAGAAATTTGAATTTTCAACTTTTAAGATATGTATAAATAAAATGAAATTTTGATCTGAAAAATTATAAAATATATATATATCAAAATAAAAATTATATTTAAATAAATGGATTTTAATCTGATATCAAAAACATTTAGAGTTTATTCTAATGAGAATTTATTGGATTTATCAGGTCACTCATTATTGAACTGTTGTCGGACCACCTATAATATATAATTCACACGCACGAGTTGTCAGGTCTCGAGTGATGTATTGGATATCTTCCACATCTATTAAATATTATGATATTTAACTATATAAATAAATACAATCTTATAAGTGGGTTTTACAAAATTTAATTAAGTTTAAAGTTCTCTTCTTACATGATTCTCTCCAAAATATTTGTAAAAAATTTAGAAAAGTAGATTTTTGTCATAGAGGTGAATCTCCTAATTAAACCCTTTTCCTTGTGGGTGGAGTGATCTAGTTTATGTATATCGGTATACTTATGATATTAAATTTTGTATGTTTTAGAGACAACCATTTGAAGATGTTACATTTCATTTCATGTTTCCTATAAAGAAAAGTCCAGTTTGATTTAAATAAGATAATTTCACGTGTTTGTTAAAGAATTAAATTTACCTGAATCAAAATCCATGAATCTGCAATAATAAAAAAAATAAAATTATTTTGAGTATTAAATATTTTTATATTAAGTATATAATAAATTAAATATAGTCCTAATAAGATTCAACTTTTAAATCATCCATGTTACAACAGCTAAAAAAACAATAAAAATATAATCTTTCACAAAAATATAATTATTCTCAAACAAATTTAAAAGATTTGTAAAGTAGTTTCTTTCAATATAGTTTTCCAAAATATATCTACACTTTGCCAAAGGTGGCGGAAGTAATCTTATCTTAATTCACAACTAATGAATTACAAAGAATCAAGGAACGTGATGGATTGTAAAGAATCAACGAACGTGATGGATTGTGTTGTTGGTTAAACATAGAACCAGCAACACTTCCAAGAACTTCACCTAACTCTCATCCAGCCATCTAATTGTGACCAATTCTCCGGTCTCTTATCGGTAACAAGCCGCCGGAGACGACTCTCCGGCGAACACGACCACCCAGACCACTCGTCGGAATACGGGGAAGACGGGAACGAAGCCGTCACGGTGGAAGCCCAGTGAGGAAAATCGAAGTGGGTACTTGGTGACGGCGGCGATGACGGCTCATTAACTTTATCAAAAGAAATTGAATCAACTTTGATGAAAGGGTGTTTGAGAAGCATCTCAGCGCTCCACCTCTTCGTGGGATCCTTAACAAAGCACTTTCCCAAAAAGTCCTTACCCTCTTCCGACAAATCTTCTGGAATCTCCGGCAATTCTTCTCCCACTCCAATCCGAACCAACAATGACCAAATACTCGATCCGTCGCGAATATCCCACGCGGGTTTTCCGGTCACCATTTCCACGACGGCGCATCCCAGGGCCCAAATATCCGCCGGCGGCTCATACTCATTGTCGTTCACCGATTCCGGTGACATAAACAACGGCGTTCCCCTGCACTCGCACTTCCCATGTTTCTCCCCCTTCTCCTTGGCGAGCCCGAAGTCTGCTATTTTCACCTTGCCGTTGTCGAAAACGAGAACGTTTTGAAGCTTCACGTCGCAGTGAACAAAACCGTGCTCGTGAATGTGTCTGAGCCCTTCCACAATGGACCTTGTACATCGCCGCACGAAAGACTCCGGGAGACTTCCGCCGTGTTTCTTGACCTGATCGGCGAGGGAACCTCCGGCGGCCTGTTCGAGAAAGACGTTGTAGAACTCCACGCCGTTCTCAATGGTGTGATCGTGACCTAAACAGTTGATGATGTGAGGGGAAGAGCCAAGGCGACTGAGTATCTCCTTTTCGTTTTCTAGCAAACCCGCGTTGTGGGAAAGAGAGGATTTGACGGCGGCTGGTGAAGGGAAAAAAGTGGAGCCGTTTGCAGGCACGACGATGTTGACGGTGGCGAAGGTTCCATGGCCGAGTGAGTCTCCACGAACCCAGTTCATTGTTTGGTACAGCAGTGTACGATGATTTGTGTTTTAAAGAACGAAAGAACACAAAAGAGTTGCCTTATAAAGAATGAAATCTTGTTATTGAAGAGTCAAAGTACTAAAGCATGGGAGGGAGTGAAATTGGCGGCATCAAAATATTTTGAACACGTGATAATTAAGGATATTTCTCCGCGTTTTTCATAAACCAAAATTTAGATATATATTTAAGTCCTATTATCATTATTATTCTTATTAGATATTACAATCATTACATGTTAACAACTAACCTATCATTTGACTGCTCTTTAAATATGAAAGTTTATCCTTTTTTTTTTAATTCATTCAATCCCTTATATCCATAAAATATTTCTTATTTTCTGAATATTCGTATTATCTATTCAAATATTTATAGTTGATTTTTTTTTTAAATAATGAAAATATCTTACCCATGTATAAAATTAGTTAGTATCTCACTTTCCTATAAACTAGTTACTAACTTGAAAGTTAGTGTATTGACAGAAAATATTTGTTAAGTGTATTAAAGTAGTTTATTTTATCATCCTTTTAACTTGTAAGGTACTCTGTTAACTTATTATTTTTAATTTATATTTTATTTAATTTTCTTTTATTATCATTCTTATATTTTAATATATTTGTTTGTTATTCTTGATCTTTTTACCTATTAATTCCTATTTCAAATTTTTGGAGGCAATTAATATTGAACTGATTTTAGTATTTGTCAAACCACTTTTCATTTTTTTTTTAAATTTAACATTACAAATCAAAGCAACAAATACATGATGTGTGAAAATTATAAACAATAAAAGCTGTAAATTATTTGTTATCTTGTAACTTATTTAATTTTATTCAGTTAGCATCTTTTATATTTTAATAGATTTTTATTATTATCCTTATTATCTTCGATTTCATTATTTATGGTTATTTATTTCAATATTATACATACAACTAATTGTTGCATCATTTTTCATATTTATGGGTTGTTTTATTTATTTATTTTGTATCCGTTTAAATATATATAAAAAAAATCATTAAATAAATTTTTCGTGGCATGATGTTGTGTGAAAATTACACACAGTAAAAATGATTAAAAAACTCAATATAAGAATAGTTTAAATTAAGAAATAGAAAAAAACTATTTTTTGAAAAATAAATAAAAATTAATTTTTGAAAAATCAAATTTTTTTTTTAATTAATAATCATTAGATCAATCAACTTAAATAAAACGACTAGTTTAATTAAAAAAACATATACCACATTTTAAAAAAACAGTACAATAGTAAAAAGTTTAATAGGAATTTAATTATTCTAAAAAATATAAGATTATAATTAGATAACAATATTTTTTTTAAAATACAAATTTTATTTATATAATTATATCTTTTATATCATTTTATATTTATTAACTGATTTATCAAACACATTGTAGTTTAACTTAAAATTATAAGTTAGAAATTTATTAGAACTAATTTATCAACTATCAGCCTAACTTGTAAGTTACTTATTAAATCGAGTGATCAATCTTATAAAATATGAATGAAAAAGATTATAATATGTATTTTTAAAAGATTATTAATTCTTGTAAAGTAACTGCAAAGCCGAAACATGCATATGTCCCTTTAATTCATTTAATATTTACTAATAAAAAGAAAAGAAAAAACATACCTATAATACAAATAATAATATTCAATTTTCTAAAGAGTAACACAGTTTTATTTTTCAGTTCAGAGAACTGAATTTCTACTAGAGACAATCCAACACCATCTTCTACTAAAACATTCACATGTATTAATAATATTATATATGATATGAAATATTTCCTCACAATATTTATAAAATATTATTTATATAGCAAAACATAAAATTATTTTGTATTGTGAGGGTTATACAATATCTAAGTTTCTTTTGTGAGGGTTATACAAGTACTTTCCAGCTTAATGCATAAATCTCTTTATATTTCTTACTACTTGATGTTTTAATTTACATGTGAAACATATAATATTTTTTCCTTATTTACTTTCATGTTACACACCCACAAAAGATAACATATCAAACAAATATCATTATACATATAACATCATATGTACCACGTCAATGATTCATCTCATCAAAGTACATATCAACATGCATATTTCCAGCGTATTTCATTTATGTAATTAATACATATTTTCACTTATCCTCTGTGTTTTTCGTATTTCATTGGATCAAACAAAGCACTGGTGTTTTTTTTATTTTTTATTTAGGTGTTGAAAAACAGTTTGGCAAGTTATGGAAGGTAAAAATGGCAACCAAATTCCATCGAAAGACTTGCATATATGTAGCATTACAACAACAGTGAACAAAATTCTGGTTTTTAAAAATATGTTGTCATGGCTTACGACTAATTGAAGGGTTGGTATTTTTGTAGACGACAAAACCATTTTGCAGATTGGTTGATTAGTCGAGTTGAAATGCAAAGTGCAGGAGGAAGGTAGCTAGGAAATGTGAGAAAGGTCGTTGTTGAATTCAATGTTCACATTTGATTGAGAAAATGTGAAGACTGTTCAAACGGGTTTCGTTATTTGAAGAAGATAACTAGTGTGGGCAGATGCAGATAATTAGTGTCTGCGAGCGCAACCTGTTTAATATTCAACTTTCTCATGCCAATAGACCACAAACTATTACAACTTTCTTTTCTAAAGCGTTCTATAACGTTTTATCTATTTTATTATTGGAAAAACAAACACTAATTTTAGTTTTCACATTTTCTATTCAACGTGATTTAAGTTTTTATATCTATTTTAATTTATTTGATTTTTTATCCTTAATTTTAACAAGATGTATTAAGGTTGTCATTACTTATAAGGTTGAACCCATCATAAAATAGTTTATATTTATTTATTTATTATTGTCGATAGAAAAAAAAAATTATATTATAAGATAATTTTTAATAAAGGATTAGAAACATCTACGAATTAGGTAATTTTTGAGATAGCGGTCTATTTTTAATAATAAAAATCATTAAATTCACTAAACAAAATTCATTAAATATTAAATTATTTAAAGATAAAAAAATAATTAATTATTATATGAATTAAATTATATACTGTTTTATAAACTAAAATATTATTAATATTTTTTTTATTATTATGAATAAAGTTGTTTCTTATATCTGACGTTACCTACCAATATTTTAACTACTAATTATTTTATATGTTAAATTAAATTAGTAATTAAAGTCTTAGTAATTAATATTAAATATTTTTAAAAATTATTATTAATTTTTTATTGATAATAAAAATATTGTATAGATCAACAAATTTTCAGTTTATAAAATAGTACCTTCATATAATAAATCGAAATTAGTTTTTTTTTTTGTGATTAGTGTTTCTACAATAACTTGCATTGTTTTGTTGGGTAATTCTCATGTTTAATATTAGGTAAAATGCAAAAAGTTATCTAAGTGAGTTTATTAAACATGAAGGATAATGAACTTGAAGTTGTCTCAAATTTATATTAAGTTCATGTTTTTTTTATCGACAAAAAACGAATGAATTAATATGAGATATTTTAGGGATACCTTAACCCTTATACAAAATATTGGTTGAGATATTCAATCTCGAACAACCTGGTAGTAATAAAATAAAAGAGACAGACTCATTAGACTGGACCTCCCAATCTCTTAGAACCTTTGACCGACTTCATGCAAATTAAAGACTCTGGGCACCAATCTGAATACGAAAAACTAATTCCTTGTGTTTTGGACGAAACCCATGAACAAGCCTTCATCTGTGCCAAATGAAAAATTTCGGCGTGATCTACCCTTCCTCCTCTGAAAATCCTCATATTCCTATGAAACCATAGTTCTCCTACGACTGCTATTCATACACCTCCCCAAATTTGATTAACGCTTTCCTTGACCCTAATCAACCTAAAGCCTTCCAAATGTTTCTTTGGCTCCCTATGAAACATCGTTGTCATCCCTATCCACTCATAACACTTAGCCCACACGAGCCAAACAGCTTTACACGTACAAAAGAGATGAGACGTGATTTCCTCCTCCTCTCCGCAGAGACAACACATAGTGATATTCATACATACCCTTGCGACCAAATTTGCTTTAGAAGCAATTTTTTCTTCTAGAATCCTCTAAACTCATGTTTGTCTAAAGTTAAATAATGTTTTGACTTAGAAGAGCCCCCCACTACCCATAAAAATAAAATGTTATTAGTTATATTTAGGCAGATGTACTTAGTGCTATAAATAAATAGTGCTATAAATAAATAGTGATAAGTACCCTCTATCAAACAGGTAAAAAAATAACAATGATAAGTTTTAAACTTTTTCTGTCCATGAATAATGTATATTAAAAGAAAGAATTACATGTTTATTGTCTCAATATTTTAAATTAAAATTTATATATTATTTCTTATATAAGTTATTTTATTACTCATTATTGTTGAATTTTTCAAATATTTTTCCTCAAAAAACTTACCCAACTTAAAATATATATTTTAGAGGATACAAATTAAGTCAACATATTTCTTAATGCTATTAGAATAAATTAATCAAAACGAAACCTAATTATGTTTAAAAAAAAGGAAGTAAAAACGCATTCTTCTTCTCATTTTATTTATGTTTTAATGTTATAGGTAGTGATAAAACTAGGAAAATTATAAAGACTCCTTTTTTAAACAATGCAGTGGCTTTTTTTTTTATAATTTCTTTAAAAGGTTAATTCATGTTTATTTAGAGAAAACTCACATGTATTTTTTTTTTAAAAAATCATCTATTTTGTTTTAAATAGTTTTTATTGTCATGAATTGTTTAAGTTTTTAGCTTTTTATTATTTGAAAATATAACAAATGTATAAAAATAATAATTATTTTTAAAAGTGAAATTTTGAATGAAAAAGTTTAAACAATGGCCCATAAAACATAACTCTTAAAATATATTATATATGCATGTGTGAAGAAGACAAAATTAAGAAAAGTGATGTCATTTTTGTGATTTTTTATAAAAAGTTAAAGAGATAGAAATAAAATAATCATAAATATAAATAAAAACAACATCAATAGAGAATATTTTCAATAGCCTGTCTTCAGGTAGTGACAAATTTTAGCTGTGATAGTTTCAGTAAAACATACATATAAGACTATTTGCTGATAAAAAAAATAAAAAAATACATATAAGACTATTGAACTAACATACGGCTCAACATGTTTTGTAAAGAAACATATGGATCAAAATGTAAGAGAATTTATTCTTATATTATAGATTTAAATAAAAAAATTTAGAAAATTATATTTTATTTTTCTCATTTGTTATATAAACATTTTTGGTATTTTTTTCTTTACTAACATGTATTTGTTGCATTTCAGTGCACAGGAGAATAAAAAAATGAACAATTTTCAATCAATTCCCGTATTAGGCTGTGAAGCCTGTCACTTAGCACAGTAAAGTTTTCAAACTTTTTTTTGGGATTTTATTTTCTTAATGTTTTTCTAATTAATTAATTGATATATTTCTATGTAATTAAGAAAAAATTATATGTAATAATAGTAAAACTTTTGTTTACATGAAACCTATATGAAACTAGTTTTTTTTTCTAAACTTGAATATGATGTGATTATGATTAGGATATTATATATATATATATATATATATATATATATATATATATATATATATTTTGACAAGTACATATATAAAGTAAGTGAAGGATAAAAGAAGGAAAGGGGGAGTGAATTTATAATTAGGGAGTGTAAACAGCGAAAACACTTAGATGAAGATAACTGTAATGGGTCGGGGTTGAATTTGGTTTGGATTAGCGTTCCATGCTTTCGGCCATTGTTTATATGGCTGCTTCTTCCTGCACCAGATACATTCTAACACCCCTACTTTATGTAAAAATACTTTTTTATCTTTCAGTAGAAAAATTATAAATTTCATTTTTTGTTGGTTCTTTAGACTATTTGTGGTACAATGATATTGCATTGATGAAAAAAATGTTGGTTTGTCATTGATTTTAACGTAGTTTTGTTTTTATTTTTATTTTTTAAACACATTACAAATTATATAATTCGAAAACGCATCAAAGGCTTTCACATGTAATTCAGTATTTTTTACATGAGTATGTTCATTATGTAATTCATAAAGTATTTTTTTTCAAAACATTACTTACAGATTCTACCAATCTGAAAAATACACCCAAATATTTTTTTTAAGAAAAATATGTTTTGAATTATAATATAAATTTGCATTACATTGACTAATCCATAATGTTTTACTGGATTTAGGAACAAGTTATGGGTTGCCTAATCCAAAAATTACACAAACATCTCAATAAAAATCATTGGATTACACAATTCAAAATATACAAAAAATAAAAATAAAAAATAAACATCCATAATCAATTTTTCAAACATTTTACTTTTTTAAAAAATGGTATTTTTGGAATTATAAAATTTAATAGGAGTGTCGTAAGCATCTATGGATGTGCAAAAGAAGCAACCATACAAAGAGCAGCCTGAAAACATGTTCATGTGTTCATTTGTTTGGACATGGCAATGTAGGCTATGCAAAATTTTAATGGGCCTTCCTACATTCTTCCTACACCTTCATACTTTTTTAATATAATCTCTTTCCATTTTTCAAGTTATGGTGGTTATTTGTAGTGGTTGCTTGTTATGACTGGTGGTGAGTTTGTTGTGGTAAGTTTTGTAATGTTTTATTGGTAGTGACTTTGTTTTCCTTTGCTTATTTCTTTTTCATTTTTTAAAATCACAAAATAAAATAAAATAAATAATGAGATGCAAAAGTACATAACTAAAAAACTATTGTCACATTGCGAAATGTTAAATATAATGAATTTTATCAATATTTTTTTCACACACGCTTAAATGATGAAATTGTTTTCTCAAACAATACGATAAAAGAACAATAGTTGTCACGGTAAGAGAGATATAAGAGTGCAAGAGTGCTGAGATTATTTAAAATGTGATATTATATTTTATTTAGAATTATTTAAAAATTTAGAAGGATTAAAACTAAATGTTTACAGTGCATAAAAAAATACATAGAGATAGAGAGATAGAGGAAGAATTTGTCAACTCTAATTCATAACAAAATAATAAAAAAAATAAAAAAACTTTTAAGGCTATAAAGTTTTATACAGTAAACATAATTGCACAAAATTAACGTGCTATTTTAGGCGGTAAAGTTTTTTTAAGCTTCAAAAAAATATAATTCTCACCTCATAAACACAATTTTGTAAAAACATTCTTAAAAATTTCCCAAAAAGTATTGTTTTTTAATTGTGCTATATTATTTATTGAAAAAATAAATTCTATATGAAATTCAAACGTGAGATCTTTGGATTTTAAAAAATTAAAAACTTTTCTTGTGTCAAATGTGTTATTAAGTCTATTTCACGATTTTCATTTGAAAATAATGAATAGGCGAAAAAGAGAGTTCTGATTTTAAAATAGGCTATTAGTCTTTCAATGTACTGTTTACGTAATTTGAGTTTTACTAGATCAAAATTATTGGAGAAAAAAAGAGAAAAAAGTGCTACGGTAAACATTTAGAGTTTGTTTCAATGATTTAAGAGGATGGAAAAACGTTGATTTGAGGAGGGATAAAATGAACCCTCTGTTTCATGCGAAGATTAGAAGCGAAAGTTTACAAAAAATTCACATGGTACCGGTACAAAGTCAAAATTATCCTTAATTATCTTTTTATATACATATAAAATAACTATATATATATATATATTTATTTATATATATTATATTATAATGAAAAATACTATATATTTATAACATAAATAAAAATAAAATAATTAATAATAATATAATATAATAGTAATAAAATAAATATATTCATATAACAATAATATACATGTATTTATATAGTAATAATAAAAGAAAATAAATTAGTAATATAAATGTAAAAACTATAAAATAATAGTAATATATTTAAAATTTAAAATAGGAATAATATATAAAAAAGTAATAAAATTATACATAATACTAGTAACTAAAATAATTTTTTATAATAATAATAATAATAATTAAAAAAATACATATTAATAATAATAAAAATAAATTTATTAAATAATAATATTAACAATAATAAAAGATAATTTTAATTTAATTTTATGAAAATATTTTTTATATATATTTATAAAATTTTAATTAACTAAAACTTACACAAAAATATCTCATACTTTATTATTTAAATATTTTTTAAGGAAAGGGTAAATTTGTAAATTTATATTTTATACATTTGAAAACAAAATAAAAAATCTCTTACAACCATCATATCACTCACTAACTTCAATAAACTTTCCTCACAAATTCACTCTAACATACATTAATCCAAACAACCTCACTTTCATTACACTTTCCTCTCAAATCACTACAAATCCACTCCCTCATATCCTCTCCTCAATCCAAACACACCCTAAATCCATATACAAGAAATTGTTGATTTAGTAGGAGGCTCTCACCTGCAAAGAAAAGGATGCAGTTTCATTTCCTCAAGAATTACTAACAACAAAAGCTCACTTCCACCAAACTGCCAATAAGCTAAACCAAACCAAAAGAACAACCAGCAAAGAAACAATGTGTGGCTTCAAAACTAAATGAAGCAAATTTACGAATCATCCCAGCCAAATTCCAAGATTCCCTTTGGAATTCACCAGCAGTGCCTATTGACATTGTGACAGCACCAGCACGCCAATCTTAAAAATCTTAAAAGTGCTGAAAGAACATCCACTATTCAAAATTTCAGCAAAGAATTTGAATCTGCACACATAAATATCTGATCTAAAAAACATGTCCCTGCAGCTACAAGACTAACTCCTTCAAAGTTGTTCCTCCAAACACAAACTGTAGCTGCTACGGCCTAGATAAAGTAGTTTACAAAGTGTTTAGTTTTTCCAAAGCATGACAGATGGATAGGTAAGGTTGCTGGAAAAGATTCCCATTTTTTATTATCCATTCATCGATTAAGAATATTTTTAATAATTTTACCACTCAGTAAACTTTTTAAATAATTGTAAAAATTGTTTTAAATTTATTTTATTGGTTTCTTATTGCTGCTTTGGTTTCTGGTGATATACTGTAGACGAACACGGATTTGTGTTGTTAGGAAGTTAAATGAAGGAAAGATGTGGCATTTATGAGGGCTAGTATGAATTGATAAACGTTAAGGGAGTTGTTGGCAAATAATTTAAAATTCTTGGTCCCCTAACTGCAATTCTAGAAAAGTACCCATCTATACAAGATTGCTATTGGATAGACTTCAATCATCCTCTTTATTACACTCTTCCTTCATTTTCTTCATCACACCACTGTTCTTATCCAATATCTAATGAATTATTGGAAGAAAAAAGTAATAATTATTTTAATGTGTTTTTTCATATTTCTCTAGACTCAAAATCAAACAAGAATATTTAATTGCATATTATTATAAATATAAATTGAGTTTATTTAATGTCTTTTATGGAAAACTCAAATGAATTAAAAATAAAAGCTGAAATACAATAGTTTTGAAAAATAAAAGGCAGAAGCAGAAAGGGAAACAGCGAACAGAAGTGGCAACGCATGGAGTTTGTTTGATTAACGATGGGATAAACAAAAGCAAAGTACATTTGGTTCCACCAGGTATAGAGTTGCAATATTCTCATTACTTTTAGGGTTTATACAAACGAATAAATAGAAAGAAGCAATACAAAAAGCATGCAATGCAAGCAGATTCATTAGCGCAGCGCAACGAGTCGATGCATAACCCCAAACCTACTCAAACACGACAACATTTGACTTGCGAACAACACTAATCACGCTTACTACACTAAACAGACAGCATCCTAAACGGCGGTTTTTATTTGCGATCTGAGGCGTGAGGCGCGTGTGACGAGATCCAAAGTCATCTCCGGCAGCGCGTGATGACAGAGCAGCCTCTGGAGTAGGGATGGACGGGTCCACGCGCCTTGTAGCAGTTGTGAGTGTAGTAAGATCTTCCAGAGCGAGGAGGGCACGGGATTCTGTTAGCAGAAAGAGCACCGTAGGAGATGTAGTACTTCATTCGCCGCCAGAACAATGATCTGCGACTAAAACCGCTCTCGACATCTTCTTCGTCTTCTTCGTCGACATCATCGTAGAGCGACATTGTGGTCGGCCAGTCCAACGCGTCGGACATGAGGTTGAGTGCAGTCTCGTCCATCTGCGCGTGCACGCCACCGTGGTGGCTGAAGAGAAGGCATAGTAAGAGGGCGAGGGAGAGAAGAGGAAGAGAAGAAGCCATGGGAAGAGAGAGTGAAGTATGAAGAGTGAAGATGGAGTTATAATTTGGTGTTTTGGAAGGGACAGCAGACACAGAGTCACATGGTGTAAGCGCCAAAGCTGGTACCTTACTGGTTTACAGCTGTGCCTCATCAATGCCTCAATTTACGCGTGTCCCTCCTCTATTATCGTGCGCCCCCACCTCATTTCGCTTCGATGCTATGCCTTAGATTCCATCTAACGGTGGGGAACGTATTGATGGGGTTTTATTCAAAAGCATGGTGGAATATGTGTCGTGTCGGTCGTGTCGTGAAACACTACGCAACGGTACTTAGTAAAGGCGCCGCGGTGGTGCCGACGAACGGTGAGTTTGAATTAAATGCGGATCACCGGCTCCATTGTTTGTAACTAAATCTGGTAGCTCAATCAGCTGCAATGCCTAACCTAAAAAAACTACTACGGTGCAGCATCATAAAT
This sequence comes from Phaseolus vulgaris, assembly GCF_051622355.1. Classification (NCBI taxonomy): domain Eukaryota; kingdom Viridiplantae; phylum Streptophyta; class Magnoliopsida; order Fabales; family Fabaceae; genus Phaseolus; species Phaseolus vulgaris. Next base: position 2,154,648 of record NC_143499.1, read on the forward strand.
CCTCTTAAAATATAATCACACTCATTCAACCAAAATCATTTAAATTCACCAATGCAAACTAATAACAGATAGTTTTTTTTCTTTTCAACAAAAAACCTTCTATTTCTCTGACCTTTTATCTTCTTATTTTCTTTTCACTCACTCCCTCTCTTTCTTTTGTACTAAACAGAGTATTAGAGAAAGTGTGTTTAAGTATCACAAAAGAACGTGTTTAGGTTTGAGATATTACTTTTGGTGAAAAAGTGAATCATGGATTGAAAATACAAAAGGGGCAATTCTAAATACAAAGGAAAAGAGGACTGTCAAAATTACAGTTTTGAAAATTTGAATACACAGTACTTCGTTCTTAAAGCCCACATAGCAACCCATCACATTACATAGAAAGCAGGCCCATAATAATTTGTTTTTGCTGAAAGTAGTATGGTGGATTCTCCCTCACCTCCTCCAACGCTTCTCCCTCCACCTCCACATATTTTTTTAATTTCACTTTTACCCTCACTATATGTTAAAATTTTATAGTCTTGGAGAGTGTTATGTTGTTAATTTTGAAGGAGGCAATTTCTTGAATTTTTTGGTTGTGGTGGTTGGTGGTGTTTATGATTGATGTGAATGTGGTGATTGAGGTAAGTTGTTTTGTATTATATTTTATTTATTTTGTTATTGTTATGGGATTGTAGTTTTGTAACATTTTTTTTTTTAAAATTTCATAAATTATATTGTATAATCTGTTATCTGTTGAAATTTTTATAAATCATAATGTAGGATATGTTATTTATCAAATTCAATGTTATATACTTGATTATATAATCTGAAATGTGTTTGAGAATTTAATAAATCGAATTGTATAAACGGTATATCCAATATCCTATAGATATTGAATTCTACAAAACTAGTATGTTTCTGAACAATGTTATATTTCTAGTTGTACAAACTTCTCATATAAATGCTTCCTTCAACCCCTAGTCTTTTACTGTGCTAAAATGTCTCTCAAATTCATTCTTCTGTTAAAAAAAAATGGAGGTGCTTTCGTTGGAGAAAAAAAAAAACATGGAGGTGCCAGATTTTGATAGAGAATAATTAAATGAGAATGAGATTTTGAGTGAAAGAAATAGGATTTAATTTTTTTTTTTAAAAAGATAGAAATGACTTTTCACTTTTTCTTTGAAAATGGAGGCATAAGCGTGGGAAGTGTAGAGAGAATCCGCTAAGTACTATTCATGGAAAATATATAATTCTACCTACAAAAGCCCAACGAATAAGTAGCATGTTCAAAATAAAACAAATTAGGACTCCTCAAACTTTACTAAAGGCTTATTTGTTTATAGGAGTGGAATTTTTGCAAGGAAAGAAAGGCATAAAAAGGTATAGAAAGTGAGAAAATAAAAAAATAAAATACTGTTAGAATTAAAAAATCAATATAAAAATTATATTTTTCTTTCTTTGCAAATATACAAAGATTTGGGAGAGGAAAGTAGAACTAAACATATATTATATTAAATATATATTTTATAACTATTAAAAATTAACATAATACTATTAAAAAGTTAAAATTACCCTTAATTTTATTTATATCAAATTTAATAATATTATTAATAAAAATAAATAATATTAATTAATAATAATAAAAAAATAGTTATTTATATAATAATATTATTATTATTAATTAAAAAATAAATATATAAATTAACTATTTTATTATTATTTAAATATTTTTAAAGATAAGGATAAGTTTGTAAATTTATATTTTACACCTTTTAAAAAATTTACTCAACCATCTATCATTCACAAACTTTAATAAACTTCGCTTACAAATTTACTTTAACATAACCAATCCAAATAAGCTCATTTTTCTCTTAAATTACTCCAAATTCACTCACTCAAATCTCCTCTACAATCCAAAACACAATCTAAGGGTACGTTTTGGATCCAACGACAAAATATTGAAAGGTAAAGAAATACACAAAAAGTTCGTAAATCAAAAAATAAAATAATAATAAAATGTAAAAAATATAAAATTATACAATACTGACACGTTAATTTTAATATTGATATATCATTTTTATTTCTAATTTAAAAAATATAAAACTATAAAATAGTTAACCTATTCTTTCATTTATTTTTCAAATTTTATTCTTAAAGATTATTCTTAAAAACGATAACATTTTTTCCCATAAGCCTCCCATATCAAAATTCCCTCTTATCTTATCTATCCATATGTATGTTTTCTGGTGTATCGGTCTTTAATTAATTAGGATTATCTGCGTTTAAGTAATTTAGGGTTTAGAAGTAAACTGATTCTTTAAAGACATAAGTTAAGTGTTCTAGTTATTTGGAAATCTCACTAAAGGTAAACTTATTCTGAATAGAAATGATGAATCGTGAAATAATTATGCATCATTAAAAAATACATGAAAAAATAGTATGCATACACACACACACATATATATATATATATATATATATATATATATTAAATTAAGGGACCACATTTTTGTGTGGAATTTAGTTATACAGCTTATCTTCTTATCTGCTATGTGATACTACAATCTGATATATTTTTAAGTTTCCTAATATTTTCTTAACACAGTAATATACGTCTTCCACTATCAAATGGGTCCCTGCAACAGAAGCTGAGATTTTAGTTTATCTACACAGTACTATTTGATACGCAAATCTTGTAAAAGCTAGATCTAGTGGCTTTAGCAACAGTGGGTTGGGTTGCTTCATATGGGTATTTCTTTTGACTTAGCTGGTAAATATTTTTCTTTCTATAGTTTCAGTGTGAGTTTATATTCGTTTTATTAAACTTGTTTTATCTTTTTTAATTGTGTAATTTTGAATAATGTAGGTTTATATAGAGTTATATATAGTATGATTTCTTTTGTGATAATAGTTTTTTTTATAAGAGTTTCAATATTTCTTAAATATTCTATTTATTCATTTTTTTCTGATAAAAAAAATCATATGAATTACTATTATTTATTAATAAAAATTAAATCAAACACATGTTGTTTTAATATTTAATACATTCTGTAAAATATTTTTAATTATTTTAGAAAATATTTTATAGAGAGACCATATGAGATCATGTCTTTGAATAAATAGTTTAGCTTGCATACTTAAACAAATTAGGTCTTAACCAATTCCGTCTTAGCTTTCAATCCAAATTTTATAAGAAAAAATATTATTATTCCAGTCATCGAGAATATGGATAAGTTTTTTTTTTACTTAATAATATATAATCACAATATTACCAATAAGAAAACAAAATAGACTAACATCCTAATAGGAAAAAAAAGTGGATTAACTAAATTGGACAAATAATCAAACATCACTAGTTTACTCATACAATCTAATCTAATGTAACTCATTTACATGTATGTAGAGATTATAACCTTTCTTAAATTATTTTTTATTTAAAATATGTAAAGTTGTTTACCATGTGTTCTTTTAGGAGAAAGAAGTATAGTTTTAGATGAGGTACAAAGAAACAAAGTTTCTTTTTCCAATTTTGTGGAGATTTTGAGGATGATTGGTTTGCTTATTAGTTATTATTGACTAAGCTCACTTTAAAAAAATCGACCTAACTCACCTATTTAAGACCTTTTGGAAATAGTATACTGCATTTTGAACTTCCATGAGATAAGACACTTAACTAGAAAAATAAAAAAGCGAATTACAGATTTCCTTGATTGAGGACAAGTGGTTCAATCTGAGTCACTACATGCTCTTAGCTTATTAATACTATTACTATAAAGAAAAATACCAGAACCAAGATTACTTTTAAAATACTTTGAAATACGAAATGCAACATGCTGATGATTCTTAGAGGAGCATAGACAAACTGACTGAAATTGTTGTCACTGAAGACAATGTCAAGCCTTGTGTTGGTGAGATAGATCAGGCTCCCAATTAATCAGTGGTAAGTAGATAATTGCTCTTCAATAAGTTTGATGTTCTCGTTGGATGAAAGGCGAGAAGAATGAATCATTGATGTAAGCATAGGTGCACAATCTTGCATATCCGTTTCATGGAGAAGATCTAAAGTATACTTTCTTTGACTTAGATGTATTCTAGAATTGTTGCATGCTACTTCAAGGCCTAAGAAATATGTGAGGTCCCCCAAATTCTTTATCTTGAAATGTTGATCCAACATATTGGTGATATGAATGATCTCAACATGATCATTTCCAGTGAGCACAGTATCATCTACATGCACCATAAAACAGTGATATTAGTGTCATTATGTTTTAAGAACAGTGAATGACCAGTAAATGATAAAATATAATTATGTGAAGTTAAGAAAGTGGATAACTTTGCATACCATTGTCTTCCAGTTTGACGAAGGCCATAGAGGGACCATTAGAGTTTACAGATATTCACTACTAGAAAATCATGAAATAGAATCCAATTTTAGAGACAAGAAATAATTAGTTTTTATATTGACTAAATTATATATTATTTTAGAGACTAAAAAATTATTGGTATTTTCTATTATTAATAAATAGTTTCTAAATTGATATCCAATTAGCTACGAAAATTTTAGCTACCAATTATCCATATGATGCTCTGCTTAATAGGAATATAGACAAAATGAACTAACCAAGAAACTACCATGTTGATACATATTTTCCAAGCCGAATACGTTGAATGATTATTGGTTTGACAAGGATGTGAGCCCATAATGAACTCGACTTTGTTTTTCGTGCTCAGCAAGAATGATAGTTTATGGAGTTGAGCACGGACAAAACCAACGAAGTGGCATGATTTTCATTAGGATGCAAATAAAGGTAATTATTTATCGATTGATTCAATTGGTTAGATTGAGTCGATTGTGTTGGGCATTTTTTAGCCATATCTAAAAACAAAAGAAAAATTTGAACAAGAAATCAAAGAAAGAAAAGCATACGAGAGTGTACCGCAAAGCTCTTCAAATGAAGAGCTTTGATACCATAATAGGATATCCTAGAAAAAGCGAGTAGAAAACAAAATAGAGAGAAAAATTATTTTGAGAATATTATTGTATTGTGTAAAGAAATAAAATTACAAAATGTGTATGTAAAACTAAAAAGCAAAAGAAATGGACCCAAAGAAAGGGAGTCCAATACAAAAGCGGTTACAAAAGGTAAAAGGCCCAATAATAATACTAACACAATTTGTTTCAAAAATTGTCTAGTTAAAATCTTATTTGGAAAAAACTTTCATAAAGATAAACATTTAGTCAAGGAAAAAGAAGTACATAGTTCCATAACAAAAATTTAATAAGTTTAAAATTGCATTGCTTTTTGTTTCTTAGTGTTCTAATGAAACAATACCATCTAAATTTGTTTTGAAATTTTGCAATATAAATTACAATCTAAGTCAATTCTTACATGAAACATATCTATTTTATATAGAAATTGAAAACTAAATTCAATAAATATAAAAAACTAAAGAAATAAATTTAATATGTTTGACAAAAATAGGTGTTTGAACTTGCATCCTCTATTTTGAAAGCAATAATTATTATTTTACATTCACTTTTTTCTCTTATTTCCACTTTACAACTCCTTTCAACAATAAATTATTATATTTAACTAATAAAATATACAAACAAAATTTTAAGATAAAATAAAAATATTATTGGTTGTCGAATGTGTGCGTGAAAAAATGATAGTGTCAAATTATCATTATTCTTTTGAAAAATGAATAAACAATTTTGTATGGATCATCTTTGGTGCAAAGTTTTCCTCATCAATTTCTTTGTCATCTGACTTCACTTACTATTATAATTGTTTTTTCATTGGAGAATTGTGTTTGCCTAGATGTCTATCTGAATATTAAGAAATGAGTTTGATCCTAACTCATCCTCGCAAAAACTTAATTATAAGACGACGATTTTCTCTACTTATATACTATAAACTTATTTTATTTGTAGCGGATGTGAGATTTCGAACGCACTCCCTCATATTGAAGCATGTACATCTTATACATAAAATTGATATTGAGACATGTACATCTTATACATAAAATTGAGTGGTCGAATTGCGAGTAACACGATAGATTCATCAAACTTCATTAGAATATATTTTAATATCAAGTTTAAACATAAATCATCATCACAAACCAATAAAGTGATTATTTAACTCATTAAATTGGTTTTATTTAGAGTAGATATGAGATGGTACAAACTAAACTCCAATAATACAAGCCGACAAAAAAAATCTCAGTAAATTAATGATTGAAAAGTACAATAATAATCTTAAAAAAAACGCATTTAAAGATTTGCACGAGTATATAAATACGAGAGTATCGTAAGTAAGAATCAATATTGTTATTTTACATTGTGTCAAGTTGAGTTAATAATATATGCATGTTCATTCACTCCAATATTATACAAGAAATTACGAGTTCAAGATCAATTATCTTGTCGCGTAGCTTCTGCACTGCCACAAAAAAAAGTAAATATCAGTAGCAGGTTTTAAAAATAAACAGAAATTAGCTGACATAAAAACAAATCTTAAGCAAAAGCAAATTCTGAAGAGGAATGATGATTTGGAAAACGAGGGCTGAAATGGTTATAACTAGAAAAAAGAAAAAGAGCATGCAATGCAAGGTTTGAGTGAAGTGGAGAAGGAGCAATAATAATAGGAGTTAGTAGGGTTCTGAATCCACCTCGAAAGGCGTCCCCAGATATAAATGGAGTTGGCGAGTGAGTGTGGGTTTGAGTTGATAATTCCAATTTCCATATACCCTCTTCCACTCATTCTTCTCTTTCTTTTTGGACTGTTTTTCCCTTTCCTTTCCTTTCCATAAAGTCTATCTTTCCGCTAACCAATAAAGCATATCTCCTTCTATACATGGTTGGGACCACTATCCCCACCCTCTTATCTCCTTCATCATCCCTCCCTTCATTACCACAATTAACCTTGTAGTAATCAATTTTATCTCCCAATGTTCTTCTGACCACTCTCATGTGACACTGGGGCTACCATTCTCTGCCTTTATTATCTCACTACCTCCTCACCAAATAAAATAATACTAATATTCAACCCAGAAACAAACCAAACAACACCAAGCTACCTTTCTCAGTAAAAAGGAACCAAGGAATTCAACCTGGTTCATGCACCTCGCACCAGCATTCATCCACCCCTACCCCAATGCCTGTGGCCCCTCACCTCCTCATTCTCAACCATTGATCTTAAATGCTTCCACCTTTGACAATTCACAAAGATAAACATCAACGGTGCTCAACAAATCAACCCTTATTCCTAAAGGTAACCCCACACGTCATGGGCGCTCTCCAATCAATAAAAATGTCAAGTCCATCATGGATTTTCTTCCCCTTTCCATTTTTAGATCATTTTTCAAATACATTGCTCTCAACTTGCTATAAAAAGCCCTTCCATTACCTGCTACATTGGTCGGTTACAGAGATAATAATCCTGCACCACTTTCTGCAATCTCTGCACTCTTTTATATTATTCTCTATCTCTCTTCTGCAAAGTGCAAACCCTACTTACTTTCACACCCTCTTCCTCTCCCTTCCCATACTCCTTTTCCCCCTTCTCCCCTTTCTTCCATTCCTCCGTGTCTCTCGCAGTTTCAAACTCATGGACGTGGACATACTCAAAACTTCCACGAGTGACACCAGCATGGACATGATGATGATGATGCAAATGGAAAAGTTCCCCGAATTATGTGAACCTTTTTATAACACCACCACTCTTCTCTACCCAGAAAACGAGTTCTTAAGCTCCACCACCACACTGCCTGTCTTCTCCAACGATAACCCAAACGTTATATCTCCACCACACTCTTTGATCAATCCACCACCCCCTTCCTCCAGTTTTGGTCTCCAACAACCCATGACACCTCCTCCTCTTGAACCCAACCCTTCGTTTTCGGAGAAGAAGAATTCCGTGGCTGCCATGAGGGAGATGATTTTCCGCGTAGCAGTCATGCAACCTATTCACATAGACCCTGAGTCTATCAAGCCTCCGAAGAGAAGGAACGTGAAGATTTCGAAGGATCCGCAGAGTGTGGCAGCGAGGCACCGAAGGGAAAGGATAAGCGAACGAATAAGGATCCTTCAGAGATTAGTTCCTGGTGGGACCAAAATGGACACGGCTTCTATGTTGGATGAAGCCATACACTACGTAAAGTTCTTGAAGAAACAAGTGCAGACGCTGGAACAAGCGGGAGCAACAAGACCCTTGAGTGTTTTTGGCTTCCCTGGTACTGTGTCCAACGCCAATAATAACGTTAATTATTCTTCTTTTGTCAAGAGTTGCCAACCGTGCCATATGCTGGGTTCTGCAGCTTCTAAACACATGCTGAGTTGAGTTCAGAAGAAGTTGTTTGCTTCATACATGCATGAAAAGTGAAAATCAATGAATTATATATGAGGTGTATATTGATCTTCATCATAGTTTTTTTGTCATCGTGCATGCGTTACAACAAAGACAGTGTTTGCCAGTGTAATTGTCGTCGTTTCAAGAATTTTTCTTTTTCTCTTTTCATATCTAAACGGGGAAAGCAATCAATAAAACTAATACGAATGAATATTATTTTCTTCATCTTTCTTCTTTTTGTATCTTTATAATCACTCTTCACTGATTATCCTAACTCCTTAATTAATTTCGTTTCCAAATAAGAATGAATGCCAGAAAAATATTTGAATAATAACAAGCAAATCTTACGAATGATCTAGATTCTTGCAGCAATCACTGAGATATATAATATAATATAAATATATAAAACAAAAGTTTGACCGATCTTGTTTTGGTCTTCTAAATGCCCAATTTTAATGGGCCATTTTCGGTTTTTTGGCCATCTATGTGTATCTTTATGAGGGATCACATGCAATGGCATATGGCGGTTTATTTTAACCATGCTGATCCACGGCACAAAACTACATCGCTCAACCAGCATGCATGCATGCATGCATAATTATTGTTTATTTCTCATACTAATTATTAAAAGAGATTTTTCTAATATTATTTTTTATATCTCTTTATTATAACTCATCTTATTCCACATTTTTCCTTGTTTCCTTGTTATACGAAAAATTACACAAATTTATTTAAATCCAATTTCTCATTATAAAATAAAATAGTCATACTGTATTCTGTTTTGTTGTGAATATAGGAAAACTACGTGAAAAGCTATCGCAATGAAGGAAAGAAACGAGGGATCAAAGAAAACAGTTATATTTATTTTATCCATTTTAACAAATATACAGTTTCTTATAATCTTCATCACATTAACTCTCTTGTTTCATATGTAATTCTTTCTCATCTTATTCCATTGTTGTTGGAATGCGAGACAATATTTTTGTAAATTACGTAATTAGAATTGAAATTAAAGATAATTTATAAATATTTTTGTCTCTTAATCCTGTAAAACATTGTTTTAATAACAAATTATGAAGTCAATGCGAGTAAAATCAGACATGGTAACATTTTATGTTGAAAAATATATAAGATTATTAATGATATATTGTTTATCCACCAAAAAGAGATATTAAAAGAGAAGGAAAATAATGTTTGATAATTAATAGCATTTCCATGGAGAAAAATCCAAAAAATAGTATGTACGATTCCGAAGAACTAATAATATGTATCTTTTTTTTGTGTTGAATGAAAATTTTAATTACTTAAATTTTCAACCTGATTATATTTAGAGATTTTTTTTTCAAAATAGAAAAAAATTAAACTTCTTCCCGAATTAAAACTATAATTTATGTATAAATTAATATGTATTTTTTATATAATTTTTAAAAGTTTTACATAGATTAGTTTTCGTTTATAAAAAAAATTGATTTAATTTTTTCTCTAAGAAATATTTATTTTTTCAAACAAGTAGTTACAGTTTTTTTTTTCTTCTGAATCTTAATATATAATGTATTCTGGCCAAATCTCACACTTTTATATAGCATTGGCAAAAGTCAAACAGTATACATACATGGATGCACTTTGAGAAACACTAACCATTGATGTTGAGTATTGAAAACCTATTTATTTAGCCAGAATACATTATTATATACTAAGATTAAATTTTTATATTATGTGTGTTTATATTTATTGAAAAAGTTAGTTTTTATTAAAAAAATGTGGCTTAAAAATATAGCTAATAATACTTGAAGACTTAATTAATTATATATTATATAGATATGAATAGACCTTCATGGAACAGCTAATAATTTATGTGTATACCTAATCATCCATTTCAGGTATTCTAGAAAGGGAAAGGGCCCCTGAGGTTAAACGAAGTAGGTTGCCCCCCACGGCAAGGTCGAATAATTTGGTTGTTCGTGTCTCAAGGATCATGCTTCAGAAATGTCTCATTTTTATTTTTCTTTCTTACTCTGTGATGAAAATGTATATCAGAAAAAAAATGAAAGGAAAGAAAGAGAAGGTGAGAAAAATATGGAGAAGTGACTACTATAGCAAAATGAGGCCATGTGAAATAGAGTAATAGGGTCCCATGCAGGCAATGAGATAGGGTTTTTAATTATTATTATTGTAATGTGTTGGTGAATAAAAACTAAAGCACCACGGGGCACCTTGCTATCAGCATATGCATTATCTCTGCACCTTCCCACCTTCTCTATAGTGCATTGTATCCTCCTCTGACACATTCCTTATCGTATTCTTTCATCTTTTCTTTCACTTTCCATTTGTTTTTTATACACCATTCTGCATATTTCATTTTAATAGTATTTTAAACACTTAATCAATAATTGCTTCAGAAAGTTACTTGCTCTATCTGTAATTCACCTGCAGATATTGTCCTGAATAGATGGAATGGGATAAGCTTCGTTCATCCTTTCTGAGATTACACCGACATTGCACTCAAGTTTATGTGTATATATATATAGTACATTCTTGTATTTTTAGGTCAAAAAACACGTAACAGGGAAAAAGAGAGAAATGGCCAGTGAGAATACATTCAAATTTTGTAGCCAACAATCGTGAAAAATGCAAAGAAATTTCAGAGACAACGACTGCAGCATTTATTTCCTTATCTGTCTATCTATCTTTCTGATTATTATAATATTATATTCTCTATGACAGCGACCAGTTTGTTGAACTTCATAATGGTAAGCTTATAAGTGATTAAGTAAAGCAGAGAAATATTATTAAAGAATCTCAGATTTCAAATTTCCTTGTTACTGATATCAGTTTGCTTGTATAAGCAAATACAGATCTCAATTTTTAAAATATATTTTAATAGGATTAAGTTTTTTCAATTGAAATTATTTATAAAAAAAAATTGTGTTATGTTGAAGTGTGTTCTTTATCAGGTTGTATATATTTGACCTAATTAACTGCGCAAATATAATTCAGATTCAGGAGCATGATAATGGAGTAACAGTTATTGGTGAAAAAGTACATGCAGGTGATAGGGAATAAGAACGAATAAATGATGGAGGAACAATGATTGAATACCCATGTATTAACTATGAGAGACCAGAAATATCAGAATATACACCATTATATTTTTACTTCACCTTTATAAATTAGAATTAAAAAAAAAAACTTTATCTCCATTGGTCTCTCGAATTCTAATTTCTTATTAAGTTTGCATATATTATAAATTAATGAAATCAGGTCCAGTTATTTATATTTTGTGGGTAAGATAAGAACTTAATCATATTTACTTAGGAGACTTAATTAAAAAATAATAATAATTAAAAGACCTACCGATTATTAATATAAAATATTTAATTAACGAAAAAAAAATAGCGATTAACTTACCCTAAAATATGAATAACCATGAAATTGATTGAGGATGGTTTAATTTTTTGTAAGGAAAGGTGGGATTTAGACATTGGTATAGAATTTAATTATTTTGTTATTGTAATTGTATGTTACAACTCGGTTTTCATTATCGAATCGACTGAGTTATGTACGTCTGTGCGGATTGATCGAGTCATGTATGTCCATGCGGGTCGATCGAGTCATGTACGTTCATGCGGGTCGACGAACACACCTAACCCATTAACGCTCAAATCAAAGTTAGCAAAGTTAAACCACCATTAAGAACTAGGTAATACATTCCTAAGTACGATTCATTCCACTAATTCGACCTAATAAGGTAAACCCATTAAAATAATATAAATAACGCACATTTCAATAACAAGGTACTTGTTACTGAATATATATACTCTGACAACCGAGCGTCAAGTACTTTTTGCTGACTTAAGCGTTGGAGTGTCTTCTACAGACATCACCCATTCGACATTCACCTAGAATTAAGCGACAGAAACCTGAAGGAATAACGCAAAAGTGGGAGGAACAGACTAAAGTGCGAGTTGACCACCCGACAAAAAGGAAGAAGACAAAGTCAGTCAATAGTTTTCTAGATTCATCTTGTTATGATTAAGATATTTAATTTGATGAAATAACAAGTTGATGTAAGGGAAAGGAAAGAAAAAATGGTTCTGGAATACATTTTGAAATTTTTGGTGAATAAAGAGATCTAAGGCCAATATACAGTCAAATGAAATAAAACAAAATTCGGATTGATTGAGTCTGAGTGGCGTAGAGAAAATGTTGACTGCGTAGATTCTATTTGCATAATTTTTTTCTATTCACTTTGTCTAATATTTTTTTCTTTATATTCTTAAAGTATATAATTTTCTCTCTCCTTTCTTTCTATTTGGTTATCCAACCTGATGGAGGTGTCTCTATAAAAGAATGGTGGGGCGAAATTACATACAAGAGATTTAAAATTTTAATATTTATCTCTATCTTTAGTTTTATCGAGATCAAATAAATTTGTGAAAAACAAGTGTAGTTCTTTTCCAAAATTAATTTGCACATGTTTTTTTAAATAATTTATATATTAATTCAAACATTAACGTATATTTAGAAATACAAATTAAGAGTTAATATACTATATTTATAATTAAAAAAATTATTATTTAATTATTAAAATTATAAATTTATATTCCTAAAATTATAAAAATCAAAATATAAACATGACATTTAATATATATAGAGAGAGATTGTTAGGGACATTCTTGAATAAACTTACCACAATATTACCTTGAAAAAAATATTATGAAAGGAACACATAACAACAACCACAACCAAAAGAAAAAGAAAAATATTATTGATATGAACTTATGAGCTTGATATGATAACGATGATAGCTCATAATAATATTTTAGAGATACACACTAGTATTGTCATTTTCCACATCCTCTTCTTCGCAATAGAAAAACATGATGTTGTATTAAAATCAAAACATAAAACCTTTTTTTTTTTTGGACTCTATTTCTAGTAAGTTCTTAATTAATTTTTTTAAATTTATTGTTTCTTATATGTTGTTTGAATTAAAATATAAGTTATAACTTAATATATAACAATTTAAATGTACACAAAATGATTTGATAGCCTGTAAATGCATGGATATTATGATATTTTTGTTCATGGCATAACCTTTTTTTTTATCAGTAAAAAAATAAATGAAATAATATGAGGTATTTCAGGGATACTTGAACCCTTATACAAAGAACTGACTAAGATACTCTCATCTTCAAAAAATTTGGCAACAGTTGGATAACCAACAGGATAACACTTAGAAGACTTTACCTACCTATCTTCTAGATACTTTGACTGACTTCATACAAGTCAATGACTCAAGACACCAATTTGAATACGAAAAACTTACAGTATGGCATAACATAGTCGCAACACGAACATAAATTGTCATGCTTACAAATTTTTTTATAAATATGCATTTTTTTTATCCTTACTATTGTTTCTAAATAAGAAAAAAAATTAATAAAAAAATAAAAAAATATTCAAAAAATATTTTTTATTAATTTTTAAAAAAATAATCTTATACAAGCCCTGCGGATTAACTCGCATGGGGTGGACTGAAAGGATTACCATCCCTACTTGGAATATTGGATTCAAAACAAGGATATATGAATATAAAGGAAAATGGGTATAATAATAAATTCTGAAGGTGCGAGTAACAATTCCCAAAAACTAACAATTAAAGTTTGAGCTAATGATGCGGCCCTAAGAGAATATGAAGTCACAACTTGGTGTTTGTATTTTGCAACCCTATACTTTCAAGCTGCACCCCCCATAAAATTTGAAATTCCAAAATTACTTTGTCAAAGATAAATTATCGGGGTTTTTATTTTGCATTTTCAGTTTTAAATTATGAAATCCGTTGAACTTCAAATTATATATTATGAATAAAAGTAATATCTTTTATTTTGATACTCCATAATTGATTTTTATCTCAAGAACATAGATTCTAAAATATAAAATTTATATTTTGAAATATATATTTCAGAACATAAAATTTATGTTATGGAATGGATATTTTATAATAAATTTTGTATTTTGAATTGTATAATCAAAATATATAATTTGTATTACGAAAACATACATATGAGAATTTATTTTTTATTTTGTATTTTATAATGTTTGTTCTAGTAGAAAATATAAAAAAATACACTTTGAATTGCATGTTTTGTAAGGTATTTTTAGATTTGGAAAATACATTCCAAAAATTACAATATATAATATATTTTCCAGGGAAAATTTTGTTATTTCACCACCATACAGGGGGTGTACATTTGAAAAGATGGGAGTGCGAATGCAACTTTCCTCAACTTTCTGTAAGGACGACAACATTGTTGGCCCAGTGACTAAAAATATGAAATTTTAACTTATATATCAAAAACTGAAATATCAGTTTCTTGAAAAAATAAACGTTTATATCAGGAAATGTGTTTTATTTAATTTATAATGCGCAAAATATATATAATTTGAATTACAAAGGATGCAATGTAATAACTTTTTAACAGTAGCATTTTCCACTCTTCTAAAATAAATATTAATTTCATTTTTTTAAACAGTAGCATTTTCCATAAACTAATATAGTTTATAATATTTTATTTTTAACGTGGAGTACTAGTAAAGTATTTGACAATTTAGGATTATATATCCTTCTTTATGACTCTTATGTTTTATTTGGTTTGAAGAGGAAGTGGAAAGGGAAAAAAAAGTAAAATGGTTAAATTGTTTTAATTGTAAAAGAAATAGAGATAATTAAAGAGAAATGAAGAAAAAATGTTAGTTGATTTGATTTATATAATAAAATATTTTCTGTATATTAATATTTTTAGAAAATAGTTTATAAAATATTTTTCAAAACTAATTTGGCATAAAATACATGTTTAAAAAAAATATAAATTAAAACTAAAATATATTTTAAATTAATTTAATAAATTATTATAAATTTTTAATAAGTATGAAATTTATATTTCAAAATTAAAATATATTAAAATAGATTGATTTAAAATTAATTACTTAATTTTTTATTTTAATATTTTTTAATTATTTGTTTTATTTTAATATATAAAATACTAAATCAGTTATTGTATTGTTTTTTTTAGTATTTTTTATTTAAATATTTACTTTATAATATAAAAGCATATATTGATAAAATATTTTATTTTATTTTATTTACTTTTTAATATTTTATTCTAATATAAAAATATATGTTACTAAAATACTAATAATATAATTATTAAAAATTGTTAATATTAAAAAATTATATAATCATGTCAACATAAACAACAATAAAACGTTTACAAATATAATTGATAATACAAAAATTATAATTAATTATGTTGGTATATATATATATATATATTTAGATTTGCTTGTTCAAAATTTCTGACTTCTTGTTTTTCGTAATTTTTGTTTTATTTTCTGCACTTTCCGTTTTCTTTCGTGAAACACATTATTATATGGAATTTTATTGTGGTTATTTTAGACATCTTTAACATGTGATGACAGTGTAGTTAATGACTTGGTTAGAAAAAATATATAAAGAATGAACCACGAGGTCCCCATGCTTTGAGGTTGTTGAACATTTGACTTGTTCATTAATTGGTTTTTTATTAATGACTCATAACTATGAACAAGATTCTGACAACTGTAATGTAAAAAAACTGATATCATAATTTATGATATCACAGATCCTACCTCACCAAACCCAGCATGCATATATAATCTATGATTTATAACAAGATATAAAGGGATTACTTTTTTTTTTTCCTTACACCTTTTATTTTCTAATTTTACCTCTCATAATATTAAAATATAATAAATTTAATAATTATTTATTTTAATTTAAAAATTTAATTTTAAAAAAAAACTAACTTTTTAAAACCTTACCCTTTAAATAACAATTTTTTTTAAAAAAATTCAACTAATTATTCCCCATAAAAACCTACACAATAAAAAAATTACATACAAAACTAGAAAAAAATATTTATTTTTATAAATTAATGATATACTTTTATTTCAATAGTATTTTTTTATAAAAAAAAAATGTATTTAAATTATTTATCTTTTAATAAAAATAATTTATTTGTTTATTTAATAAAATAAATAATTGAATAATTTTTTATTTTAAAATAATTAAATAACTTCTTTTAGAAATAACGGTTATATATATAATATTTTTTATCTTTTAATATATATATATATATATATATAATTATTCTTTAAGAGAAATTATCTTTTATTTAAGTAGGAATTATTTTTTATAATATTATCAAATTAAAAATTAATGTTTTCGTTAATATATATATATATATATATATATATATATATATATAATAAAAATTATAAAGGCATTTGTAAATTTGAGACATATATTAATTTAATAAAATTATAATTATTATAAACTTATAATGTAATATCTATAATAAATAAAACATAACAAATTTTTAAAAATATTTGAAAAATACATATATGGAACATCTCTATTTTATTACATCTAATAACCATTTGCATGAAATATTTATATATATATATATAACTTTTTCACACATTATTTTAAAATATGAAATATTTATATATATATATATATATATATATATATAACTTTTTCACACATTATTTTAAAATATGTTTCTCTTCATAGGATTTTTAGTATTTATATATACATATCAAACAAAACGCAAAGAAAAATAAACATCTCCATCTTCTTACTATCTAGCTCTCACCTGGAACATCATTGGCTCCCGTGTAAATTAACACGATCATTACAAATTAAAGAAATAAACATAACACAAAACACAAGGTAAACTAGCCATTTTTAAGAATTCTAGTATTAATTTTATGTTTTTATGAACAAATCAAAAGCACGACACAGGAAGTTACCTAACCCTAATAAATTAGGTAAAATAGGAGGCTATAGACACAACCCTAGTGTGCCAAATTGAGAGAAAAACACCATTGAATGAATTGTAACCAATTGGGAGAATGGAAGGTGTTATAAGTATGCGTAGCTAAGTCTACCATTTGGGATTGAGAATAATCTGTTCAAACTCTTATGTATTAAGGTAATATTTAATTAGAATATAATATATTTTGTTTTTGATTGATTATTGGTATTGATGTTTTGCTTCTAAATATTTGTGACATGTTTGAGAATCTTAATCTGACTCGAAAGTATTTTTAGGGTTCTGATCTAAACAACAAAACTTAACATATTTGAGTGTTATGAATAAACTTGAAATGTTAATTGCTATTAACGTCTAAGCTTGATTCTAAATTGTTCTTATAATTATGCGAGTGATCGATATTTAGGGAACATTCTTAAGAATTTTATATGCGAGGAATCGTTATAAATGACTTTTATATGGGCGTCAATTTCAATCAAAAGAACATAATGTTAACATGCTAATCAAAATACATAAGAGTGAGACAGATGAAACCTAATCCCTAATTTTCCAACTTGAAGCAATCAATTCTTTGTCTGTTTTCTTATTGATCATCGCCAGCACAATCACTTTCAACACACTTTTATTGTTCTGTTTTATATTTAGCGATTACTGTAATTCACTGTTCCTCGAGGGATCAATATCCGACCTTATGGACAAATTATTACTTCTGACAATGTCGTGCACTTGCCGTAAAAAGTCATAAAAATATCCCTATGGAGAGGCATATAATTTGAAACACTTTATGAAAGAGTAATATATACTACAAATTATGGTTATTAGATGTGGGAAAAATATAAGCATGTTACACTGACCCACATATTCATACACTCGACTCTAATTCGGGAATACTCGTGCATTGATTTAAACTTAGAAATATACATTTGTCATACTATCTCAACGTGAAATTCACACAACTATGCGCATAATAATCTCAATATCATATCTCCTAGTATGACGATGTTAACTCGTATAACAGATAAAGTTAGTTATCTTTCAAACAACTAACCCATTCATATGAATCTCCATCAACTATCACTACCAGAATAACTTCATCTATATGATTTCATTATATTATTAAAGTCAGGATACCTCATTCTCGACAAATCACTAGTCCAGTGCCCTAACCATCTCAACATGGTATTTCATTTCCTGAAAATATTATGTCTCGATCAAATTTTTCATATTTTATATCTCATATCACACTAAAACTTAAAAGTTCAATCAAAACAAAATTTATCAACAAAATCAGATAAAATACATAAACTAAAAAAATAAATCAATTAAATATAATTAAAATCCACATAAAATTCTCGTTTGGGCAAAAACAGACATGAGAGCATCCAATTTTTCACTCTATTCTCACTTGAGCGAGAATTATCTTGTCTGAGTGCAAAAAAAATCTGCATAAACCTGCTATATCTCTTATTTTTCTACCAAAATTACATTCAAACTCTTATTTTTATAAATCTACACATTAAAATGACAATTCTTGCTTAGAATTATTCAAGCAATCTCATTTAGTTATTATGTTAGTCTATAGATCTATACATATATATGCTCTCTAAACCAAAATCATCTAAAATTAAACAACCAAATCTAATCCAATATTATATTTTAAGTGATTCAACAAACTATTCAAATACATTTATTAAATCATTCAAATCAAAACCCATATACATTTTATCACATCTACCATATCCACAATTTCACATTCCAATCTGAATCAAATTCAAATCTACTAAAAAAACAAAAAATTTTGCAAGAAAATTCGAGATTGATGACCACGTCAGCCTCACATTAAGATCTTCTAGCTTAGGTTTATATTGCAAATTTAAACTAGTTTCCCTTACCTGAGTTTGAACATATGTTCACTAAAAGTTCAAGGGTAGCTTAACCTGCACCACAAAGTCGTGATAAAAGAAATCTTACTATATCATTAGGATCCTGAGCTAACTCATACTAGTTTTGAAGAAAAAAATATCACATGCAAGCCTAAACTTAAGACAAACCTAATTAGATCAAAACTAAATCAAAGGAAAAGGAGTCAAGATGAAGTTACTTTATATGAGATTTTGACCAATGAAGTCCAATGACGTTGATCTAAACAAGGAGGTTAGAATATTGGAGAAAAGATAGAAAAAGGAATAATGAAACTTTTAGAGACATGATGATTTTTTTAAAATGAAATCAAAATAACTAATTTTTATTTATTTATATACTTTGTTGACTTTAATAATAAAATATCCAAATGTCATTTACTTCTACTTTTTTTATCAGCAATAAACAATAAATAAATGTGAACTACTTTAGGGGTGGTCCAACCCATATACAAAACAAACAACCTTTAACCTATTTCTCACGACTTATCCCTACCAACACCTAAAAAACCACTACTTAAAAAATCGATAAGAAATGCCTACAACACTCCCTCTTACTCCCAACAAAACTTCATGACATCATCTCCATACAGGCCAAAGGGTCTATACACTTCTACTTCTACTTCTACTTTAAGACTATTTTTATCGGTCCTTACAGATACACTTGTGTTTATGCGAGTATTAATAAATATTTTTCATATTTCTTTTATCAATTTATTATTGTTTTATTTTTTAATTAAATGTTTTTATATATTTTTTTAACCAGGTATTTTTTTAAAGTTCAATTAACTAGTTTTAGTAATAAAATTACTTACGTAATAAAATTTTACCCCGCAGTAATTTTTTTTAAATTTTTTATAATGTTTTTTTATAATTTAATAATATATTTTTTATCTCATAATTATTATAGGTAGTAATACTTTTTTTGTCAAAAAATTGTTTCCACAGTAATTATAATATAAAATTATCTTACATTGACACTTTGATCTATAGATTAAAATAAATAATTAGAAATTTTGTTAATTAAATCACAAATTTTAACTGTATTTATTGTTCACATCTTTTATTGACTAAATTTAATTAAAGTAAGTGTACAGCTAATACAGTTATGGTGATCTTGATGGACTTTTATTATTTATGTGTATGCTGATAGATAATTAATGAAACAGCGTTATAATAATGCAAATTTTAATTGGTGTGAAATACCAAAAAGAAGACTTCAAAATTTAATGCATCAATCTCGCAGGTTGATTATATCAAGGCTTAGAAAGTATAGTATAACAACGAGAATAGAGATTAAAAATACAAAATATTAAATACAAGATAATTAAAAAACACCAAAGAATGGAAAGTAACACGTTAAATTTTCTGTATAAACATGAAAAAATGTGAAAAAAAAATCCCTTTTATCTTTTACATTGCTTGAGTAGTAAATGTTTGTTAAACATAATAGATTATCTTTTCAATGTCATCAATATTTATGAAAATATCCTATTGTATTTTAATACAATTAATTATGCTATTAATTTGTATGTTTTATATTATAATAAAATAAGTAATTAAATTAATATTTTTAAATTAATAATAAAAAATTATTAGTAAACAAATATATTTAACTTTTTATTCATTTTCTTTTAAATAATTTAATTTTTTCACTTTTTTTTTTCATTTCCTTACTTTTGTTTATTATCTAATTAAAATTAAGTATCAGTCAACGTGTTGTACTTAGTATTAGTTTCATTTGTTTTTTTTTGGTTCACATTTATATGTTGTCGATGTTCCCATTGTCCCCACACTCTAATGTACCTTCTTGCATTTATAAGGTGGTTTTCTTTTCAATTCAACAGTGTCCTGTAAACGGTTGTCCTAAACAAGATGTACAACCTAAAAAATTAATTGACTGTCTCAATGTCATTGAACTGTAATAGTACTAACGCGTTTTTTATTTTATTTTATTCAAAGTGATAATTTTTTATTATTTATAAATTTAATTACTTTATTTGTTTCTACATTTAAGATCAATATTTAATTTACTACAGTGATTTTTTAAAATATCAATTTGGTCATATATTTTAAAATGTATCCAAAATGATAATTTCCGTTAAGTCTCACTTTATGACATCAAGTGTTACTTATGTGGCAGATAGGAAGGTTTATGCGGCATAATAGATGTGAGTTTCTCTTTCTCTTTCAACCTCCTTCAAGCTCGCTCCGCCGCCGACAGTCGGTTCCACTTTTTCTTCACCGCGGCTTTGTCCTAGTTCGCGAGTCTGCGTATAACAGGGTCGTCGATGGTGGTGACTTTGAAGAAGTTACGATTCTTGAAACAATCGAGGTGACGTTCATTTTTGGGGGTGATGTTAATCATATGAACGATTGTAGTATTCGAGAACACTGCAAATGAGAAGGTCTTTAGGCTTGGGAACGGTGAAGGAGAGCTTAGAGAACGTGGAAAACAGGATGGTCGTGCATGTTCTATTCTCGGTTGGATATCCACATAAGATTTGAAAACCGCGGCTTCACGACGCGACACATTAGGGTTTGAGCGGTTTACGTGGTACTCCACTTAACGTTAACTTAGCGAAAAAGACCATTTTGAATATATTTTAAAAAATATAGATCAAATTAATACAATTTTATTTTTTTAAAAAATCACTGTACTAAATTGAATATTGACCTAAATGTAAAGACGAATAAAGTAATTAAATCTTGTTTATACTACCATATAACGAGTTTCATTATTATTTTTAATTTCTCCTTATTATTTAATTAAAGTGTTGTTCTCTTTAGCCCCATCGTGCTTCTTCACAATAGGAAGAAGGCATTGAACCATTGTGATGACCACAAAAGTTCCACATCTCCTGAATTCAAATGCCTTCTTTTCACACCACTCGACACGTCATTCTTCTCCATTCACTATGCTTTGCTCCTAGTCACTCCTACCATCTATTCACACCCCTCCTCCACTTGGTTACACCACCAAACACTTTTACAAAAAGAAGTTAAAATAAATACAAACTTTTAAATTCATAATAGGATAAAATTATAAACATAAATAAATAATATAACAAAATAAGTCATTAAACTCTAAAAAGTAAAAAGTAAAAGATATATGTTTGGAAGTATATATCTTTATTAAAAATTCACAATGAAATCGACAAAATAATACTCACAAACTAACTTTTCTTTTTTTAATAATTATTTTCAGATACTTATTTAGACACGTGAAAATACTCTGAAACTAGTTAATTAAAAAATCAATTTTCGCAAAAATAATATGTTTTATGCTTAGTAATTAAAAAACCAGTTTAAGCAAGATCACCACGTGGATTTTGCAGTGAATGATTTGGTTTTGTCCTTTCACGGTGCCACTTGGCCACCAAACTCTGAAAAAGGTGGGAAAGAAGTTAAGATTAAAAAACACGATTTTTATTTTTAAAGAAAGATAAGATATTTTATATGAAAAAATAAGATAAGATATTTGTAAGCCGATTTAGCCACTTTATACTTAACTTTATCTTCTAGAACCCGTGCTTCATTTATAACAAAATATTATATTTTTAATTCGTGTATAAACTTATTTTAATATATAAAGTAAATAATTTTTTATTTTTCTCTTTTAAAAACTCAAAATAAAGTCTCATAAATAAGAGTAGAGGAAAAAATATATATAAATATATTTTCTCTGCATTATTTGCAGTATCCACCAACAGTGCTTCGTTTAGCCATATATGAATGATTTAATAAATTAAATTATCTTTTAAAAGTCATTGTTTTTCAAATTATTGTACAAACTGTATTATTGTATTTTTATTTTTAGGGTTACTGGTTCTTTTTATTTCCCTGACCAAATTGAATTAAAAAAAGCTTTGCAGAAATACCAATATTTTGGGGACATGCTGCTAACAGTAAATAGAGTGAAACATTCTGAGATCTCAAGTATAAATAATTAAAGGGAGGCGAGCTTTATCATTTGTCCCTTCCTCTTCTTCTGCTAATTTGTGGAGTTTGTTGGGCATGGCGCAGAAACCCAATGGCGATTGCAGATGCAACAAGGGTTTTGCTGACAGTTACATGTTGCTGAACCCAGAAGACGCTCATTTCTTCGATCTTTTTCGTGTGCTGGTTTCCCGAAACATAGGACACCGAAAATTTGTGGACAGTCACGCTGAGGGAGCTTACGAGGGAAGCTTCCGCCACAGATGGCTTATCTTCGTCTCCGTTGTGCTCCAGAAGTTTCTGCTGCTCGTCGCGAAGCCACTTGCGTTATTCGGCTCTTTCGTCGAGTTCCTCGTCAACCTCTATTTCCTTAACGGAGGTTTCATCATGATTGCCGTTAACTTCCTCACAGGTAATTTCTTTGAATGCATCTTGCATAGATCTGAGACTTTTTTCTTTTAAACTTAGCACTTGGTTGTGTTTTAGCTTAACAAAAATGTTTACCACATCAGATCCATTTACTTCACAGCCACTGTTTTGTGCAAAGCTAAAAACCCTACCAGTCTCTTCCTTTTTCCACGGTGGAATTTTTGTGCAGAAATCTGCATCCATCTATCGTTTTTCTTTACCCTAGAAAGAGTAGTCCAAGTGATTCTGACAAGAGTTTTTGGTTCCTCTTCTCCATGACTAGTTCTGATTTATCTCCCATTGATTTAATATTTTTTGGGTTTAGTTCATTCTAGCTCGCCTTCAATATTATTTAGAAAAAATTAATTATATATTATCTGTTAATGATATAACTTTTTTCATGATTTGTATAATACATGCTATATTTATTTTTTATTTTGTATTAGATGAATTCGAACTTTGTCATCACTTTTCTCTGTACATTATAATCGATATATTTGATTGATTGTTGATGTTGATATTGATATAACCTTATCTCATATATTTAAAAAAACAGGTTAAATTAAAATTGAACAAACTTTTTCAATTAAAAAATTGTCTGCCAGTTGTTAAATCTCCTTTTCAAAATATTATTCATCAGAGTCTGATTGGGTAACACTATAAAACAAATTCACCCCTGAACGTGTCGCAGGCTCATTGTGGAACATTTGGAGAAATGGGCCCCGACATAGTTTTCTTGTAGTAATAAATAAATGTGCTGTTTGGCATTAAATAGAAATATTATCTTTCATATCTTCTCTCTCGTTGTCCCATAACTCAGAACGATTTTCAATAATTTTTTTTTTAAACTCGCATTATAATTATCAATCAATACTATTATTTTACTATTTCTTATATTATTTAATTATAAATTTATTTTATATTTTTATTACAAATTGTCACATCAGAGATTATATATAATTAAGTGGGTTGTCAAGTATAATTATTTTAACTCATAATACTTCAAGGCAGAAATAGAAAATAAATAAGAGTGGAAACATATAAATTAGAGTACAAATAAAATATAAGCTTCATAGGTTTTAGTTTATTTGTTTTCTCATTTTTTATAACGGGCACATCACCTTTTCTACTTTTCAGTTTTTTTTTTTTTTATAAAAAAGTGTTATTTGATAAGAAATAATTGTGAAAGATACATAATAAAAGAACCAAAAAAAAGTGGAGTCAATCTCAAAATAAAAAAATTTGTATCGAAAGAAAGTTTAAATCTAATTTATTACTACAGTTTCCAATCAAACATATGTATGAATTATCCAGTGAAAGTCATCGGTATAAAATCTCACGAACTAAAATTTAAACAAAACAGGTCACTTGGTCGTCCCCGATCGTAATGCACCAAATTATTTGTCTTGTATCGGAAATTTGGATGCGCGAATAAAGTTGGATGCTATCAAGCGTGATGACTGCAGGTACTATGTTTCATTAGCCATGATGGCTTCAAAAGCATCCTACGAGAATGCAGCTTACCTTAGAGCTCTAGTCAAAACTCAATGGAAGGTAAAACAATTATTTTTTCTTTACATTTTCTGTGTTCTCCTCAGTTTGAGATGCATTCCTAATTAATATTGTTTGAGACTTGTGACCTCTTACAGATGGAATTCGTGGGGTTTTTTGACTGCTGGAATGGTAAGAACTAAAAATAAGCAATCTCATCTGCATGTCTTAACGCACTTTCTCACAAGTAAAAAAAAAAAAAAAAAGTCATGGCAACTTAAATATCAAATTTTAGTTTCCTAAATCACATTTGATATTACTATTTCAAAAATGGTTTTTATCTTTAAATTTTACTATCATTCTCAATAAATATAATTAAAGGTAATTTAAAAAGAGTATATTTTTATATATTATATGAAAACAAAAATATTTAATCAACTTAACTACTTGGTTGATGTTAAATGTAAAAGTTATTTTACTCATTCCAGTGTATAGTTATAAGAGAGTTAACCGTGTTAGTTCTTAGCTCTCTTAAAAAACTTGTGTGTGGAAGAATAATTAGTTGAAGGTAAAATTATTTTTAAATCTCTCAAAAATTTCATTAAAATTAACTTTAATTTCTATTATTTTTTAAATAAACTTTATAATTAGTCACAATTAAGAAGTAATACCAAATTTAATTGAAAACTGAGAAGTCTGTTCACACAATTCAGCGTTAACTAATCTCTTGTGCTTAACCCCTGGTTGCATTGCACATGGCAGATTTTCAAGGAAAGGCCACAACCCAAGTGTTGATTCTTTTGGACAAGAATGAGGAGCAGGATACTTACGTGGTGGCTTTCCGAGGAACTGAACCCTTTGATGCAGATGCATGGTGCACTGACCTTGACATCTCGTGGTATGGGATTCCCGGCGTTGGAAAAATGCATGGTGGCTTTATGAAAGCTTTAGGGCTACAAAAAAACGTGGGGTGGCCTAAGGAGATTCAAAGGGATGAAAATCTTCCCCCGTTGGCCTACTATGTTATCAGAGACATTTTAAGGAAAGGGTTGAGTGAAAATCCCAATGCAAAGTTCATTATCACGGGTCATAGTTTGGGAGGAGCGCTCGCAATTCTGTACCCTACGATCATGTTCTTGCATGATGAGAAGTTGCTGTTGGAGAGGTGTGAAGGGATCTACACATTTGGGCAACCTAGAGTTGGAGATGGAGCATATGCAGACTTCATGAAACAAAAATTGAGGGAGAATTCTATCAGGTATTGCAGGTTTGTTTATTGCAATGACATAGTTCCGAGGTTGCCCTACGATGATAAGGACTTGCTGTTCAAGCACTTCGGGGTCTGTCTTTTCTTTAACAGGCGCTATGAACTCAGGGTAAGTACTTTTTCTTGTTCTGAATTCGTTCGTTTGATTTTACTGTTCATCATCAAATCACATCTCTCTGCATTTTTTTAATGCAGATAATATTAATTAGAGGACGAGACATAAGTATCACTTTTTATTAGAAAAAAACACTTATAAGTTGGTCAATGAAAACATAGCACATGGATTCAGTTTTTATCAGCATACATAAATGTATATTAATATAGACGAATACAAGTAAGTAAGTAATATCAATTTACAAACCAGTATTCTTCATACAAAGTAACAACACATTCCATTTTAACAATATAAAATATGCACTGGTATTTTAAGTTAAAAAAAAAAAGTATTAATATTTTAAGCTGTTAAATGAGTATTTTTTTTTCTTATAGGTGTCAAAGTATTAGCACTCTAAACTAAATTATAGACTTCTGTTCAAAGCCCATATTTTAATTTTATATGCACTTAAGTTAACAGTTTTGTTGGGAAGCCTAATTTCATATATATATTTTGGAAAACAACAATAAATAATTTTGTATAATATAGTATCTAGTTATAAAGGAGTTAACTCGTTATTTAACCTATTAATAATTAAATGAAAATTAGATATTTAAGAGCCTTCATTCTATTCTTTGCTGATAATATATAATATACATATATATATAAAAGAGTCACCTACACTATTAGTGTCACTGGATCATATACAGTCAAAAGGATATTTGAGCCAATACAAATTTAAATTTATGAAAAGACAATGTTTGAGAAAAAATAGTATATCGAGATTGCAAAATGGTTTTTGATAACATGCATGGATCCGAAGAACAAGGTGAAGCGAAGAATTAACAAGTTGTTTGGTTATTGCAGATTCTGGAAGAAGAGCCGAATAAGAACTATTTCTCGCCATGGTGCGTGATACCAATGGTGTTCAATGCTGTTTTGGAAATGATAAGGAGCTTTACCATTGCCACCAAACATGGAACCCACTATAGAGAAGGATGGTTTCTGTTTGGGTTCAGATTATTTGGTTTAGTTGTGCCTGGTTTACCTGCTCATGGTACACAAGATTATGTTAATTCCACTCTTCTCGGATCAATTGAAAGGCACTTCAAAGCAGATTGATTCATGAGTCCAATAATGTGACTTACTAGTATTTCCTTAATAAGCGAGCCAACCTTAAAGTCTGTTTCATTTGCTGCATCATTTATCATTAATGAGGCTAATGTGAAGTTCTTCATTTCAACTTTGGTAAATGTTTATTCCTCGTTTGCTACTTTCTGATAAATATATGGAAATATATGGAAATTTTATATCCTTTCTGATAATCATCTTTCTGTTTCTATATTTTGACTTTGACATGGAGGAAACCATAATTTCAAAGCGTTCTGGACTTGATTGCAATAGTTAATGATAGTTTGGCTTGTTTTTTTTTAAAGTTATGTTAAAAAATTAATTTTGAATTTTAATTTCACGATACTTATAATTTATATTGAAACGATCAATTGCTCAAGCTTGCCCTGATTAATCTATTAAAAATTAAATTATAAATATGGTTTTATATTAACAGTGTGACCTTGTATATATATATATACATAAATAATTTTATCAGGATAAAAATCAGCAACTGTATTTCCTGTATGATTTAATGTTAACAATAGTTATTTTTTAGTAGAAACATTATGATATTATGACATTACTTTTGAGCAAAGTTACTAATTTATTTTTTCATCGCGTATAATAAATTTTTCATTTGACAAAAAAAATCTAATTAAACATAATTCCAAGAATAGTTATAAAAAATTATACTCGTAATACAATGGTAAAGATGAACACCATAAATATCTTTAACTCTAAATCAAAAGATTCACCACAATTTTGAAATCCAAAAGAATTCCAATCCAGCGTAACTCGGTACAAGCTTGAAGCCATAGAAGATTGTCAACAAGAACAACTCATCTAATAAAAAAAGACAGAAAAACCAAGAAATTGAGAAAATCCACAAATAAAAATTTCATTCTCATATCTAAGAATTATTTGACTAGATGGTTTGCATGCCAATAACACATTCATCACAGTTTTTCTCACATATTGTATGTTATTTAAAACATTTTAATTTAGCTTATTTATTACTTTTTTTCAATAATACTCTAATTTATTGATATTTTACTTAAATATTTAAATAAGTTTAAGATTAAACTATAATTTATTAATAGAATATTTTTTTTTGTAAAAAAATACAGTAATTATTATAGTAATGTATATAATTAACGATTTTCAAAAATAAATAATGTTAAAGGAGAGGATGTATTTTAACGGTTTGGTTAATAGTTGGTTCAACACTAAACCGGGTCCAACCCGGCCCAGCCCAATTGATTGATAGAGATTGCAAAGTGGGCATGTTAATGATGGCCCGGTAAAGGAAAGAAGGGACGGAGCGAAAAAGCGTCACGAGCGGGAGAGGAAGGAGGAGAGATAGAGAGAGCTAGCGAGAGAGGAAGATCTTCGATTTAGGGTTTTCAATTTCGTATTCACCAAGGTCAGTGAGCGCCTAATTCACCGAATCTTTTTTCAATTTGTAATACATCTTTGTTTATCCTTTACAGTAGACTCCAACCCCCAAAAGCTGATTTTCATTTGGTAGTATATGATGATGATGATGATGACGACGATATTTGTGTGTGAGAAAGAAGTGTGCTTGTTATGTGCAGGCGGCGAGTGTGAGGATTTGAGAGAGAGAGGGGTGAGAGCGCTGAGTGCTCTGCTGAGAGATTCCATTACCCCAAGAGGAGGAGGAGGTGGATAGTTTATTTCCCCCCCTTTTTTTTGTGTGTTTTTATTCTCAGAGTGGTGGACAGGGATTTTTCCTTGTGCAGCGTTTCGTTCTCTTTCATTGTGATTTGTTGAACTTTTTGATGGAGCAGCGAAAGCTTGTGGTTAGTCATGTTCATTCAATTTGTTCATATTTATTCCTCTATTCGTATGCTTACATGTTCATTATGATATAAAAAAATGGCATCGTTTGATTTTATTTTTTTTCTTGATTCGTGTCCTTTAAAATTGCGTATTAGGTTTTGGGAATTCCGTGGGATGTCGATACTGAAGGATTAAGGGAATACATGAGCAAATTTGGGGAGCTGGAAGATTGCATTGTCATGAAGGTTAGCCTTTACTTTCCATTCTTCTGTTGTGTTGTTATTTCATAATCTTTTTATACTCGTCTACTGTGTCGATACTAAATGCAATAGATTGTTTATTTTATGTGTTTATCCGCTGTAATTTTACTTCATCCCGTCCCGTCTCTACTCCTATTTGCTTTGAATTTAATTAAAAGTCCTTGCTGCTTACATTTTTTTCAAGAAAATAAATTAAGAAGGAAGTGGTGGTTAATTCTTTATGCTGCTTTTGAAGATGTTTTTGTTCATCCAACTGCCATGTACTTGAGCTCAAAGCTTTAGGAATATTAATCCATTTCGAGTAAACATCCATTTTGGCCCTCCGAAAATAAAATTAGTTTAGTTTTCTGGTACTATCAGAGTAATACATCAAATTGGTCCTTCATTGTCCAAATTTGATGTCAAAAGGTTATGGTAGAGTAAAAGTAACATACTTGGTCTTAGTTCCACAAATACAGAGAAAAAAAGAGAAGAAATATCGAGCTGGCGCCGGTGATGTGAAATATAATTTTTCTGCACAGGGTTAGGTTAGATTGCCCCTATACCATTAACTTGTCTGAAGACGCATTTTAATCCGCTTTATTTCTTTTAGGAGCGGTCAACTGGACGGTCTCGTGGTTTTGGATATGTTACATTTGCTTCAGTGGATGATGCTAAGGTAGCCTCTTTACACAGAAAGGGAGAGTTTTATGGTCAAGATTACCTCCTCTCATCTCTCTAGCTCTCATTTTAGACACCCCTCTATAATGTCTACTATATCTTGATTTGGATGACTTTCTGGCTGCAGGATGTATTATCAGGTGAACATATTCTTGGTAATAGGACGCTGGAAGTCAAAGTGGCCACACCGAAGGTTATAACCAAATTTTAATTCGAAACTTGAAATTTAGTCTGGTTCATGCGCATTTTATACAAAATACAAGAACCATATATTATGATTCTACTACTTATTCTTGTAATGCTTTCACATTAAAGGAGGAAATGAGGGCACCGGTAAAAAAAGTTACTAGAATATTTGTAGCCAGGATCCCACAATCAGTTACAGAAGCTGCTTTCCGAAGGTATATGAGTGTGTAGTATCTTCTATAATAATTCACCGAGGTTTTTTTTTTTCCTTTAGTAATATATTCTTGTGTTAATTGAATTTATACGACCTGACCTTATATATATATTTTTTTTCTTTCAGTCATTTTGAGAAGTATGGTGATATAACAGATCTGTACATGCCAAAGGTACGTTACTCCTATTTGGTTGTTATCCATTCAGAATTTAAATGCAGTTGGTATGTATATTTAATTATTTTTTTTTTGTATTTATGCTCGCTGTTGAATTCTCATTTATGGCTGTGCACATAAACTTCAGATTTTTGCGGGTTATACATATTTCTTAATTATGGACAATTTACCATTTCTTCCTGCAGGATCAAGGCTCCAAAACACATCGTGGAATTGGTTTCATCACTTTTGCAAGTGCAGGTTGGCATATATATTAGCGTGTGTGCTCTAATCTTAAGTTTCTGCATATTTTATCTACTTTATCTGGGATCTTGTGTATCACTTGGAATTTTTACATGCAATATTT
Organism: Phaseolus vulgaris; assembly: GCF_051622355.1. Taxonomy (NCBI): domain Eukaryota; kingdom Viridiplantae; phylum Streptophyta; class Magnoliopsida; order Fabales; family Fabaceae; genus Phaseolus; species Phaseolus vulgaris. The sequence goes on from NC_143499.1 coordinate 2,185,732, forward strand.
TTATTTACTATTTTGGTTTTTGGAATTCTGAAATACCGTGGATGGGATGTCTTAATTACTGTAAGGAACATGTTTTGTCTTACAGATTCTGTGGAGAGTTTGATGTCAGAAACCCATGAACTGGGAGGTTCTGCGGTGGTGGTTGATCGAGCTACACCTAAGGTAAGAGTTTTTATAGCTTGTCATTTTATTGTAGAATAGTCTCTGGAAATTGCAGAGTAATAACCAAGACTTCTTTATTCAAATTAATTAAATTTTGATAGTGGATATCATTCACTACCCAAGTGTACTGTTTAATGATTAAAAAATGTTTAATTATTTAAAATTTAAATTTCCTTATCCTTTTAGTTAAATAAGATTGTATATTTCTTTTTCCAGGATGAAGACTTTAAGCCTATTGGCAGCAGCAGAATGCCACCACAAGGTGGATATGGTGCATACAATGCTTACATTTCTGCTGCCACTAGATATGCAGCACTTGGTACTCCTACTTTGTATGATCATCCTGGCCCAATTTATGGACGTAAGCATGCAAAGTGTTCAATTAAAATGATTTAAGTTGCTTCATACTAACTAGTGACTGCCATATTTTATCAAATAGGGGGAGAACCTGCTCGGAGAACCAGTAAGAAAATTTTTGTTGGCCGTCTTCCCCCAGAAGCATCTTCTGAGGATCTTCGTCAATATTTTGGAAGATTTGGCCGTATATTAGATGTTTATGTTCCAAGGGTAAGATATTAAAAAATGCATATACTTTGCTGGATATTAGATGGTTATGTTGCAAGGGTAAGATATTAAAAAAATGCACATGCGAGTTTGAGAAAGCTTTGCTAACTTGACTGTCTTTTTTTGGGTAGGATCCTAAGAGAACAGGTCATAGAGGTTTTGGATTTGTTACTTTTGCTGAAGATGGTGTTGCAGATCGTGTCTCACGAAGGTCTCATGAGATTTGTGGGCATCAGGTACTGTAATTTAAATTTGCTGCTAGCTTGCAGTGCTACCCAACTTTCATCTGCTATGAGTTTCTGTTTGTTCATTTTTCTGTAATTGAAATTTAGATGTATAGATGTGGTTGAAGGGAATCTGTGTAGGTACAGGGTGGAGATTAACTTCTCTCCTTTAAAAAGGCCCATTTCTAGCCTCACTATATTTTAACAGCTTAACTCTTTGTTCATTCAAATCACGAGAGAACATGTAATTAGAAGTGTGGATTTGTTTTGTTATTTCTTAACGAGATCTGTGTGATATAACGGGACTCTCTACTGTAATTGCATTACACATCGTATATGCACAGTAGACAAATATAATTGAAGTAAAGTGTCAATTCCTTATGATATGTCATCAGGATGTGAATATGATTTAATTATATTTTTGTTTTATTTCAATGTATTTTTTGGTTTAAATACCATTTGACTGATTAGTGGTTTGCACCTGTAGGTTGCAATAGATTCGGCCACACCCGTTGATGATGCAGGGCCCAGTGGGAATTTCATGATGGAATCTTTTGGGGGATATGGCGGTCCTGTGCGATCTTATGGGAGGATGTATGGTAGCTTAGACTTTGACGATGTGAGTATTTACATACTAATGATTTTATAACCAATATATATATAAGGGAAATGAAAATGTGGACAATATGTTAAGAAACATTGAAGTATTAATATAGTTTCATGTTTCCGCTATTGATTATAAATTTTGTTTTGCAGTGGGGTTATGGAATTGGGAGACCATCTAGAGCAGATTGGAGGTACAGACCGTACTAGTAGGGACACAGCTTATTGATGACAGCGAACTGTGGTGCTGTTATTTAATCATGATTTATGAAGTTGTAAGAACCATGGATTGGATTTTTTTTATCCATCGTAAACCAGAAAATACTTTTTTGTTTGAACATATTGTCTTGTATCCATTTGTACTAAAGCCCAGTTTATGAAAATATGATATATTCTAGAACAATGCTACATTTCGTGCCATGTATTGTTCCTTGTGTATTCTCAGAGTGGATGCTGATGAATGGTCCATAATAAATTATTCATTTATGCCCATATTATATTTGCGAACGAACCTGGCTGCGCTTTTCAGTCATTTGGTGGTCAAGCCTGTAATATAGACGTAACGAAAAAGGGCTTTGACTTAATCTTCAATTAGCAACATATTTGGATCGCATGAAGCTAGAAGCTACAAATAATAAGAGCTTTTGCTCTTTTCTTCCGTTTTGACGTGAAAATATAGACTGGCGCTGAAAAGATGTCACAAGGATGTGTTCCCAATCATTCTATTTAGAACATTGATAATTTCACACCTGCTCGAAATTGCCCCTCTTTAAATGACAAAAAAAAGTAGTAATTTAGAACAGCATTGATAATTTGAAACCCTCCAAATTACACCTCATTAAATGATAAAAAAAAGTTGTAATTTAGATCAATGTAAAAGGTGAGGTACAAAATAATGTAAAAGTTGTAATTTGAAGTAATGCAAAAACAATATTTTTGTGGAAGTTGTAATTTGGAGCAATGAAAAAAAGTGTGTGAAAATAATATTTTTCTTCTATTTCACTGCACTTTAAAAGCGGGTCTATGATGTGTCGGCACCAATTAAATTATCTTGGCCATTGAGATGGAAGCTCGTCGACAGGTTTGTCCTAGTGATATAGAATTTAAGTTAAATTGATGTGCATATTTTTTTTAAAGAAATGAAATATTTTAAACATTATTTATAATGCAAATCTTGTGATAGTTGTCATGGGAAACGCTCCATTTTATTGACCACCCGCAATTAGACTTGTTTAATACCGAATCACAGGTTGCATGGATTAATGGTAGTGACTACTTTTTTTTTTGAGGTATAACGATACTAACACGACACGGATACGAACACGGATATATGCATAATTTCTAAAATGTAAGACACGGATCTATATATTATATAATTTTGAATTATATAAATTGAAAATAAATATTTATGTGTAAAAATATGTTTTAATTCTATTGGAAGCATGAAGATATTTTTCATGACTAATTCAAAAGAATTTGTTCCTTATTTTTATAATCATAATAAAAATTTATACAATGAATTTGAATTTTTAGAAAATTATTGTATTTATACCTTTTAAAATTGTGTTATAGAATCGTATTAGAATTTTTAAAAATTCAACAAATATTTTTTAAATTGAACATTTCACCGATAAGTGTTTTACAAGTGTCGACACCGATACGTGTGTCCGACACACAGATACGCCTATTTAAGAGAAGTGGCTGAACCTCATAGCTTTTGAGTTCAGGGAAAAGAAAATAAAAAATTAGGTGTAGTAATTCAAATGGCACCAAGAATGCCGAAAATGTCAAATGGCACCAAGAATGCAGTAGTAATTTACTATTGACATTATTTGGGAAGTACAAAAGGCAAACAAAAAGGCCTATGACTTGAATATGATTTTTCTGTGTTCATTGGGACAAAACCTTAGTAATTTAAGGGCTTGTATATTGGATTAAATATTAATCATGGAGCATGAGTGCCGAAGCAGCTCCTTGGAGACCATATCTGGGCATATTTTTGAAATGAAAATACTTTCCGAGTCTTGGAAACCTGCTGCTGATCCTGTTCAGCAGTTATTTGGCTTCTCATCTTTTCAGCCTTCATCTGCGCCCTTCTCAGCTTGTTTAGAATCTTTTCCATCGACGACGATTTCTTCTTTTCCAATTTCATCTGTGTCAAATACTTCCATCACTAGGGAAAAGAAAAAGTAGAGATGTCCCCAATGTAGTTATTGTATACATACAGTGTGTGTATAATGTTTTGAGTTTTATCATTCAGCATGACACCACACGACAACGATTTTACTGATTAGGGATGGAGCCTACATTGGTGAATGTAATATCTTGCTTACGAATTTGAGTTCGAATAGGGACACACATCATATGAGAAAGTTCAATATATATTCAAGTTTAATGAATAAAAAACCTCAAGTTTTCGCATTGCCGCTTCAGCCTTGGCTTTTTGCAAACTCTCCCATGCAATGATTTTGGATTCCTCTGTCTCAAACCTGCGCCAAAAAAGAAACAATGACATCAAATCTGTTTAGATCATTGAATGAATGTTGGAGAGATTCAAATATCTTGATAATAATGATATTGGGCAATGAGAGGCATGCATGGCACTAAAATCAGCTGAGCGTCTAAGAACATACTTGGTAGAGTCCAACGTTGACTCTGTAATATCCAAACCTGAAGGTTGGGTTTCAGTACTACTACTTTTCCTAGAGTGTTTACCAGGTAGCAAGCTCAGCCTGGGTACATGGCTCTTAGACCACCTAATAATAGTAGCCTCAGTGTCTACCTCCACATCTCTGACCTCTAACTTTGCAGCATGGCTATTTTGTTGATTCATGGTCGATGTGGGTGAGGATTTTGGCGCATCATTCTGAGTTTCAGGAGGGCTCATTTGAGTGCCTCTATCACATCTAGAGAGAGGAGATGTCAATGCTTCCTCATTCTTAGTCTCATTTTGTTTCTCATCTGTAAAGGAAAACAACTGAAACGTTTAAATATGTGAATTCTCTTGCATGTCAATGCACAGTTATATAATTGCTCATATTCAACGAACGTATCAGCCCAATATTCATTGTGGTGACTGCACAAAAAATAGAAAATCTTATCATTGCTTTGATAGAGTTATCTCCCACAAATAGACCAAGACATTAATTATACTACGGAATTGAACAAAGGAATGTGTGACCAACCAATCTGTACTTGATACGCATCTCTTATTTATGAATGACTTCTAATCTTGTTGGACTGAATATCTGTGTTCTGAATACAGTATGAGTTAAATGTTCCCTGAAACTAATCAGTCACATACACTGGGCTATAAACTATATCGTGTAATCAATGTATCAGTTTCCACTAATCTTTATCCATTTGATACATATACAGCATCTTAAATGAAGTATGCAATGTAAATTTAGAAAGGCTACTACTTCGAAGAAGAACTCCAATATTTATACCTTGAGAATTAGGCGAAGATGGCTCACACAGCAGTTCTGACCACACCGGTGCACTGGACACTGATGGGAGAGTTACAGTATTATTGTCGAGAAGAGGACTAGAACATTGCATACTATTGTCAAAGTCATAAGGGGGACCAAAAACAGCGTCATGTGCATAATAATGGTGAAGAGAAATAGCATCCGGTGCCAACACTCCCGTTGAAAAAGGGGAACCACCCATCATGAAGTTTTTCACTGCCAAACCTTGGCGCAATGGAATTGTGGGTGAGTAATTGAAGCAGTAGCCTGTTCCTGGAGGCACAATAGGACCACTTTTTGATTTGGGTCGCCGCTGAAGTTGTGCATAGGAATTAGTTTTGTGATTACTATAGCCTGAAACGGGGCTACAAATCCACCTCTCTGCATCATCCCATTTTGAGGGTATTGTTCTTCCACTGTTGAAGGGTGTCAAGTTAGCCACACCAGCTTGTTGCCTTATGCTGCTGCTCGATGCCTGCAACACCCTCTCTGAGCTCCACCCGTTTTGGTTCCCAGTGTTTCTCTCTCTATAGTTTGGTGCTCCTGGACTTAGAAATGAACCAAGTTTCTGAGAGGAACCAGAACTCTTCTTCATGACACTTATCTATCACTTTTGGAGCTACTTTCAGTTGGAAAAGCCTCTTGAGGAAGCACTCTGGCACTTCGAATGTATACTTTCTCTTGAGTTGTCGGAAAATATTGGTGGTGATGATTCTGAAACAAAGAAGAAAAGAAAACACTAATCTCCAAAGGAAAACTAAGCTGTATGCTGGTTGTATGAAAAAAAGAGAATTTGTAGTAGATTTTGACCACTCACAACCCAATCACTTGGTATGGTTGAATCCGGGTCACAGAATTAAGCAAGAAAGGCTTGAATGGTTAAATTAAGACACCAAATGCTGAAATTAGAGCCTTGAATTTCAGTCTATTACTGACTTAGTTGCTAAGCGTGACATCCTGTCATCAATCTTTGTCGAGTGGCAATGATGGACTGGTTTAAGTAACATTTTCTGCTTCTATCGATATTAGAGGGATATGTACAACACATATGTGTGGACAATTATAGGTTGAGACTTAACGCATAAGTCCAATAACAATGAACCAAGCCATTCTCTTGAGATAAGAAGCGTTGTATTGCGGTGGTCTTACCAACGATAATAGGACAAGGAAGACATGAGCTGTGAGACATCACAGATTATTTCATAATGCAAATTAAACCACCATTGTTCCATTCAATCTTTGCATAACACATACTCTAACTTTTCTATTCTTTTTAACTTCAAAATATCTACCGTACATAACATGAAAATCAGTGGAGATCATAGCTATATAACTGTTCCACATAATCTAATATTTTTCTGGGAGACATTATATGAAACACGTCCTTGCATTTGTCACGTGGTTTTTCCGTAAAATTTCTTGGGACTCCTAAGAGCAGACACATGCTGTGGCCCGGAAGCTGAGACATAGTATAAAGTGGTATTTAGAAACCAGTATAACAGTATTTTACAATCACTGTAGCTGAAAAAAAATATGAATAACACAATAAAAACATCTTTATTTCATGATAATTGATACACACACTTTTCAACGACACTATGGCACCCGCCAGCTGTATATGAGAGGTGTATTATTACAGGAATAACAATGACTCTTTTCATTGAAACAAAATGGAGATCGAACCATTCTATATATCACTGTCTGATGACGTGTTGCATTCATTCAAGCATTTGTATAATTCGTTATTTTAGACGAAAAGGGGTGCCAAATCTTATCATCATCATCAGAAATATCTCCCTTTCTCCAAAACAGTATAATCAGTTTTTAGTTATGACTTTGTGGTTCAAAATTAAAAGCCTTACAAATTGAAGAGACTCATTGCTTGATTGTGCGAGATTATTGCCTTGTGTTGGGTTGTTATAACTAAAGAAATCACGAAGTTTGAGGCTGGTGGCATCAAGAAATAGGATATGATAACTAATTGTGGCAATAAGCAAGATGAGCAACAGCAACAGTAGCAACAGGTGAATCGTATAAGGGTGTAACAGTTTGTGGTGTTGTGACAGGTGATGAATGAAAGTTGTCTTGTTGTTGGTTCCCACACTGTGCAATTGACCCTATTGATACAGAAGGTTAATCTTGTGTGGCAGATCCAGTGAAGACATCACCAGACCTGCGCATAACGTCAAATGTTATCTGTCCTGTCTCAGAGGGGAAAAATGTTTTTGTAGTCATCTTAAAGTAAAATAAGTGAAACAAGTTGTAGTACTTTTGATATGGTTCTGCAGGCAACCCTTGCCAAACATCATTACCGGTCTTTTTTACATTTCATCACTCTCTCACTACTTCTTTTTATCTTTAATGGAGAATTTGATCATATCAAACATGTTATGTAATGTTTGATGATCACTCATCCTCTTATCATAGTTACAATAGTCACAATTAATCTATTGTTTTATATATTCGTGGATAAAAAGATAATGTTCTTATATATTTATGATATTTTTTTTTATTATTATTATATAAAATGATTAATAATTATTACAATAGAACTTAATTTTAATAATATTTAAAATTATTATCGCAAATACTACAAGAAAATCATGAAATAGAAACCAATTTTTTAGAGACCAAAATAATTAATTAGAGACTATTCTAGAAACTAAAAAAAATTGGTTTATAAATTAATTTATATTATTGTTAAATAGTTTCTAAATTGGTATCTAATTAGCAACAAGGTTTTAGAAACTAAATAATTGGTAGTTAAAACCCTGGTTGCTATTTAGATACCAATTTAAAAACTATTTAACAATAATATAAACTAATTTAGAAACCAATTTTTTTATTTAGTTTCTAAAATGGTATCTAATTTAGTTACTATCGTAACTAATTATTTTGGTCTCTAAAAATTGATTTCTATTTCATGATTTTCTTGTAGGAGAGTATTAATGATGATTTAATTATATCATAAGATATTAATAATGATATATTTTATAGTATGTAGTAGGGAATGTTTATATCATTAAAACTATTTTTGTTAGTGAGGAGAAATTCTTTATTATGAACCATTTGAGTTGGATTATTATCATCATTTTTTTTTATGATTAGTCTAATATTTTGTTTTGAATTTTTGGAGTTAGCTTGTCTAAAAGAGTCTATTTATGTTGTGGTTTGTTTTAATTATTTCCATAACTTATTTCTATACCTTTCAATTTAAATCCTTTTTTTTTCATTGTTACATAACATGCTATCACGATCTCTAGGTAAGATTGGAGAGAAAATGGTGCTGACAAAAATCATAGTCAAAGAAAAAAAAGTAGTAAAAGAAAAAAAAAGCAATAGAAGAAAAGAAATATTAAATCAGCAATATTATTATATCTTATTTAAAGAAGTTTTTGTACAGGATGTTAGAGTCAAAGTGAACAAAGATCTTGTGATTTGTGATGAATAAGAGATTTGTATTTAAGGGAAAGAGAAATAATGGATAATGAAGATTGAGAAATATTAAATGAATGTTCATTAGAGGTTAGAAATATTGTTTTGTTACTCAAAATTATTGTAAGGAAAATGCCCTTAATAGAAGATCACATTCCTTGAAACATAATGAAAAATCTAGGATCAATTTTCTTTCAATTACAACTTAGAATATTTAAATAATATAAATAAAACAAAACATGCAATATAAAAATATCATGTGTTATAAAAACATTCATATGGAAATTTAAAGAAAATGTGTGAACAAAATTTATGAGTCGTGCAACATGAACAAGATCATAAAAACTGTACCGGTCAGAATTGAGTGAGTCATGTTATTCGGTATCGGTAACCGACCGGACAAACTGATTACATTAATAGAAAATAGAAAGATACACGATAAATCAAGTAATATCCTATAAATCTGGTAACTATGTGATAAATCAGGTAATATTCTTTTATTAAAGATAATATTAGATACATACCATAAACGAAATAGGCCAATTGACATTATAAATAAGCATTGTTACACTACAAGTTTATTAATATATCATTCATTGTAATACAAAGCACTTACTTTCATTGGAGAACCTTTTGCGAATTTACTATCGACCGAATACTAGAAAGACGACAAAGGAGGAGCGATCGAAAGATCATAGACCATTGTTCCAACTAGTATAATGTACTATTTGGATCCTATCAGTCTATAAAAGTACAAAAAGAAAACAAAAATTAAAAAGTAAATGCTATTGAAATAAAACCTTCTTAGTTTGAGAAAATATTGATGTTTAATTCTTTTTGAAGATTAGAAATCAAGCATAAGTCCCCTTAAAAATATTTTAACAAAAAATCTTTTCCAATATTAAGTGCATAATTCATCCCTGGTATATTTTACCAAATTGAAATTAAATCAGAGTGCATAAACCATAATACTAGTGTTTTGTTACATTGTTTCCAGGTAGGAAGTAGAAAATGATAAGGGATTCAAAACTACTTGAAAGAATAAGTCATCAACAAACTTTCTTATGTTTTTTTGCTGGGTAGGACGGTGAGCATTGGTCTACTTTAAGAGTTATAATAATCAAACCAAAATAAGTGCGTTTTCTCCATTATTCAAATAATATAGCTCAATGATTGATCAACTTCAAAATCCATGATGAAAGAAATGAAAGAGAAAAAAAAAAATATAACAATCTTTACAACTAAAGAAACCACGTATACAAAAAAAAGTTCTTCAAGTAAAAAGTTGTGATACCATATTGAAGAAACGTATCATAGTTGAATGGAGAGAGAAAGAAGCCAACAAAATAATTGATTTTTCTGTATTATTATCTCCTACTGCTGAAAAATTAGCACTTATAAGTGTTGACTAATAGTATTAACTAATGAATTAAGATCAATACTAATTAAAAACAAATTTAACATTAAATAAAAAAGTAGATTACTAATGAGATTTTTCCAAGTTACAAGGATATAAATACAATGTATTTAAAATTAAAAAAATGTAATTTAAAAAGAAGTAACAAGGTAATATTTTTAAAATAATTGAGAATTTTGTATAAAATCAATATCTAAGTATAATTTGGATTTTTTAAGAACTATAAATGTATTTTATTCAATAAAAAATAAAGTTAAAAAAATGTTATTTACATTCTATAATTATTCGGAAATAAATAAAGTATTATATTAAATTAAAACACATAGAGTTAGTTATATAAATTTTATTATAAATAATAAACAGCACTAGCACCAATATTAAAAAGTACAATACTTTTTTACAATAATGGTACTGAAATGAAAAACTTGTACATGTTACCACAACATGTTAATATAAATGAATATCACCTCAGTAAAAAAATCACAATAATAGTAAAAAGTCACAAAAAATTCAAAACAATCATAACATAAATATATATAAAAAAATATGATTAATAAAATAAAAAAATGAACTAATTAATTGCCATAAATGAATTTTTTTACAAGGCATTAATTGACTGATTAAAATATATAACATATAAATAAATGCATACAAATAAATAAATGAATAAACTATTAATTATCACAGAAGAGCATATTAAATACATATTAAATATATCAATAAATATAGATAAATAACAATAAATTATTTATTAAAATATAAATAATATTTTCAGAAAATATTAATAACAAAATAATAAATATGATTATTAAAAATTACAAGTATATTACAAAAAATAATTTAGTTAATATTATTTTTTTAATAACAATTTATCTAATATGAATGTATTATATATGTAATGGAAACAAATTTTTTTAATTAAAAAAATAACATAATAAATAGGGAGACATTTATAAATTAATTCATAAATATTAAACATAAAAGTAAAATAAAAATATAAATTGAAATAAAAAAAATATAAACTAACGTAACAAAAGGAAAAATATTATATCAACCTATCTTTAGTCCAAATAAAATTAAGGTAAAATTAATTAGAATTATAAATTTAAATCTTGAAGATGAAAAATATGATTACGAAGACAGATTTTATTTAACATAGCTAATTAAGTCTTGCAATAAAAAATCAATCATGAATAAAATTAATAAACATTTTATGACTCAATAATTATTAATAAAATATTTTAATAAAATAGAAGATATTTTGATTATACAATAAAGGCAAAAAAGACGAAGGTACTTCAATCAAAATATAAGTAAATTTAGTTAATTTTATATTATTTGTATACTAGTCTGTATCGATCGAGTTATGTTATTTGTTATTGACAATTGACTGATTGAGTCATAACATATTTAAAGGAGTTATAATAAATAGTAGTTAAAACAATTGATGAAATTCTTTAAGAATTAGAGTCACATCCCACTAAATACACGTAATGTCTCAAAAAATCAAGGAACCTTCTTGGAAAATAAGTTAACATTAATATTGACCAAACACTATAAGTAAATTATCTACAAAGGAATAAAGTACTTAGTTCTTGATATACTGAATACTGAGTACTTACTTGTTAATTCCGAGCGAGCACCAAATTAAATAAGTTGTCTCATTATTAAAAAACAAGAGAGTGATCAAACGACCGACAGCTAAACAATTGTACAACCAATATTAGGTATCGTATAGACTCACTTTAATTTATTAACTGATATTTCATTTTCTTATGTATACTTTTTTTTTTGTTTTAGGAAAAATGTATTATGATTGGCTGGAACAATTATCTGTCCTCCTATTAATAGCTTAATTGCAGTATTTAAGTTAAGACGACTCACCCTAAGTGCTCTTATCTATTAATTGTCCTATTAATCATGTTACGATAATAGGCAAAATCATTTGGGATATATTTAAATGTTTTTATGTGATAATAAATTTTTAAAAAATTATGAAAATAATTAATTAATTCTTAAATTAATATTAATTTGTACATTAACTCATTTGAAAAAAAATAATTTATCTTATATAAAAATTAATTATATCTTAATTTATTTTTATTGTTGCCACATATTACAGTGAAATATGTTACGCAATCAAATATAAGTTCCAAGGATTAATTACTATATCATATAAAGAATTATTAGCTCATTTGTAAATATTTCAATTGATATATATATTCTAAAAAAGGTAAGAATAGAATTGTTCTGAGTTTTTTCTTTATAAATTTGAAAGAAAACCCAATGCATTTATTATGAAGACATGTGCTTTGATTATAGCGCATCAAATTAAATTATTAACATTATCTATTATAATTTCACTATAATTATTAAATAATCAAGACATGTGCTTTGATAATGAACTATTCATCCGAGTTCAATAAAATAGGTGAAACTCTTATATTATCAACAAAAAATCTTAATGACATCATAAATAATTAGTTAATGACTTAAATACAGAATAAATTCAACGTTACAAATTAATTAAATTTATTTATGTGAGAATGAATTCTTATAAAAACATGGATATCACAAATAAAAAAATAGCAATAACTTATATATTTATAATGTGAATATCTTTAATATTATATTTATTTATTGTGATTTTTTTATAAAAAAAATAATATTTAAAATAATAAAAAGAAATAGTATACTCTAACTCCAGTGGAACAGTGGTGTGCTTAAGGATGAGAAATAAGATGAATATTATATAATCTGGCGGTGGGATTTGATGTATCATATAATTGATATGTGGGTGACCTTACAGGAGAGAGCCACCTGCTCCACTTCTGAAGTTCCAAAATCTAAGATGTCTGTCATGTAAGAGTCTCTTCATCCACAGAGTGCCACCTGGCTTTGACTTTCTCCATATTGGTGAATGTCGATCTAAATGTCTCAAACATTTTACATTTTATGTCTTTTCTGAAGCCGCCTTTTTCCACCCCAAAGTATACCACCACCTTTCCCTTGTTAGTGCCTGCTTCCCTTCTTTTATATTCATGCATTTGCCTCCACTTTCTCATCTTCTTGCCACCATCTAATCTCCCATTCACTGCATGTCCTTCTGTTGTTGACTTTCTGCTGCTTTTCATCCCAGCTTTCCACAATGACTCTTACCTTGACTTGCAACTCTCTCCATCCCTCAATGCCACTTTTCTCAAGAACTCTTTTCTCAGTTCCTGTGTGCCAAGAGCTTTCACTGGATATTTGGCCTTGTGCCAGTTATGGAAGCAGAACAGCAAAGCAATGGAAGAAGCTGATGCCGATCAAAGCAACAGTGGCGGAGGCACCCCCTGATGTTTTGAAAAGTGTGGCTGAAAATGGAGGGGATGGTGTTCCTCAGAGGAAGAAGCTTAGGGTGCTTGTGGCTGGTGGAGGGATTGGCGGGTTGGTGTTTGCTTTGGCTGCCAAGAGAAGAGGATTCGAAGTGGTGGTGTTTGAGAAGGATATGAGTGCTATAAGAGGGGAGGGACAGTATAGGGGTCCAATTCAGATACAAAGCAATGCTTTGGCTGCTTTGGAAGCTATAGATTGTGAGGCTGCGGAAGAAGTTTTGAGCGTTGGTTGTATCACAGGTGATAGGATCAATGGGCTCGTGGATGGGGTTTCTGGCTCTTGGTAAGTGTGAATTTGAAACTTGTTACAAATCTTTGATTTCAGTACCTTGCTTTTCTTCTTGCTCTTAATGTTTTTGCATCAGATACCTGACTGGTTTTAGTTTATGATTTGTGGATTTGGGTACTATTAGACTTTAGTCCTAAATTATTTAGTTTCAATTTACTACTGTGTTGTGTGTGTTCATCCAAACGTGACAGTGGCCTCTTGTTTGGGAGAAAGATGTGGTAAAACAGAGATTTTGAATTGAACTGCATCAAATGAATGGTTGGCTAATTCAGAGGTGCCAATACAATGTACTCTGATGCTTGACCGGCTTGCTTATTCCGAGGTGTCACTGCCACACAAATTGTGATAATTATGTCAGTGTTTCCAGTAAATTTTTTTTACTAACATCATGTTTGCCATTGACATTGATTAAAGTATTTAGAGCTTTATACATGATGATACTTTAGCTCTACAATTCATTGCACGAGTCTGGTTAACATGTATTGTATGTTTCATTTGCCACAAACTACGCATAAAAAATTTGTTCAATGCTGTTTGAGATTATTCAGGAATTGGTGTAGTTGTGAGAATCTATTTGAAGTGCTGGGCAGTTTCTAAGAACAATTGATTGCTGGTAGAATTTGTAAATGATACAAAAATCTCAACTGATGTGTATATCCCTTATTTGTAAAATTTTAATATTCATTTAGCATGTAACAATAGGATGAAGCAGGTTCCAGAATATATATGCACAGGGTTGATCAATCAGTGTAAAACAGTATTTCTTTCTAATATAAGAATCTTGCTTCCATAATATTTTATATAAATTGAATATACTTTTAAAGGTTTACTTAATGAAATTTTAGCATGTACTATGCCTACCATGAATTGATATATAGTTTGGTATTAGGTACATCAAGTTTGATACATTCACTCCTGCAGCAGAGCGTGGGCTTCCAGTCACTAGAGTTATTAGTCGAATGGCTTTACAACAAATCCTTGCTCGTGCAGTTGGGGAAGATGCCATTTTGAATGACAGTAATGTTATTGATTTTGTTGACCATGGAGACAAGGTAATTATTTAAAGAAAGCTTTTAAGTTGAAGATTCTCCTCATATTGCTGTCATAGGTATATTTGAAGGTTTTCTTTCAAGAACGTGCAATGGAAGAGGTGGTTGAACAATGTTTGGTTTATCACTAGTGTCATCCCGCATTTCACAATTGCAGGTAACTGTGGAGCTGGAGAATGGTCAGAAATATGATGGAGATCTCTTGGTTGGAGCAGATGGGATATGGTCCAAGGTCTTGTTAAATTCTCTTTGATTCCAAGATTTTTTGTTTAGCAAATTCCAAGGTTTACTTATCTGAATACATCAGTGGAATTTACAAAGTTGATTATGGTAGAAGTATCCTTCTAGAGAATAGTTAGTCGCATCCTGTTTGATGTGTGCATGTGAATCTGTTTTCAGCTTTGTTCTTCCAAGTAGAACTTAGAAATGCTGAACTCTTTTATGTCATTCAGTTCTGTAGAGTCCCTTTATGGTCATAACTCATATTTACTCTTTCTTAATACAATCTTAAATGGTATTATTCTGTGAATAGGTGAGGAGTAAGTTATTTGGCGAAACAGAAGCTACTTACTCAGGCTATACTTGTTACACTGGTATTGCAGATTTTGTGCCTGCTGACATTGAATCTGTTGGGTAAGTTGGCCGTGATTCATGTCTTGTATGCCTTGTTATCCATATTTATTGGCCTTTCTTTTAGTATTACCTTTATCATATTGACAAGCTTACTTGAATTTCCTGGTTGGAAGGTACCGAGTATTCTTAGGACATAAACAATACTTTGTATCTTCGGATGTTGGTGCTGGAAAGATGCAATGGTATGCATTTCATCAAGAAGCTGCTGGTGGTGCTGATATCCCCAATGGTAAGTGATTTTATTGTGTTTGAGATTTGACATCTGTCAGATCACAGTTCTCCTGATGTTTAATTTCCTCGGTGCTCCATTTATAAACAAGACATAATATTTGAATGAGAAATGCTAACATCACACTCTCTAATGTATTCTTTTAAACACACTCTTTATTGGCTGAAATTTATTGGACATCACAAAGTTTGTGGGTCTTACTTCTCATTTAACGAGTTTCACATATGATTATATAATTTCCAATGAACTTTGATCAAGGGTAAAGAGAGTGTATCTAAAGCACTCCTCTATTTGAATTTTTGTCCTGGCTTATCGATTACTGATACTAACTTGTATATATATTATATATTGTAACCAGAGAAATAAAAGAAACAGCAGAATAATAACGCTTATAGTTCAAAATAATAGATACTAGATTAGATATTTATTGCCATTCCAATCCCTTAATAATAGAAACAGATACAAACTCATCCGAAAAATCAAATGAAATATCAAAAAAATAGGCCAGAGCCCAACACTCTTACTAACTACTCCCACTGCTCCTCAAACTCAGACTTGGGAACATCTACCTTCCTGACAAAGTGGCACTTGATCTTGGAATGTTTGGTTCTTCCATGCAAGAGTGTTGTTTTTTGTATGGCAATTGCAGCTTGCCTGTCAAAGTAAATGAAGCTTTGATTGAAACTCTTTCAGCAACTTTCTCAATCAAAGTGATTATTAGAAATGGGATGGATGAAACTCTCACAGTTAGTTTATAGCTTGAGGATTATTAGAAGTGCTCTTTTACCATATTTCTTCCCAACTGGGACATCTGATACAAATATTTACAAGATGGAACATTTGTGAATGGTTCAACATAAAAAATAGTAGGACTTTAATATCATATTTGGAAAAAATCAGTTGTACTCACTCCCAAAAGCATGTTCTCTGAAAGTGTGAAGTTTTATAAGAAGTTTCATGCAACTCCAATGCAGTTCACTCTATTATGATTGAGTGAGCTTAATGCAAGAGCAGCAAGATGTCCTACTCCCACTGGATGCTCTTCCTGGATTACTACAATGAGAAGTCTAACCTAATAACTCCACAGATATACATTGAATACAGTAACTGTGGCACATCTTTATTTTTTACATGATTGCCTCTAAAAAATGATAAGCTATCATGTCTTACTTTTGAATTCTATGTGGCAGGAAAAAAGGAAAGGTTGCTTAAGATGTTTGAGGGTTGGTGTGATAACGTAATTGATTTGATACTTGCCACAGAAGAAGAGGCAATTCTTCGAAGAGACATATATGACAGGACCCCAACATTTACATGGGGAAAGGGCCGTGTCACCTTGCTTGGTGATTCTATCCATGCCATGCAGCCAAATATGGGCCAAGGAGGATGCATGGCTATTGAGGTATAATTCATATATCTTAAATATTGTCATAAAAGGTTAGGAGGTGAAAGGATTCTAAAAGATTTTTCTGATAAAAAGGTCATGAGTATTCCATTAGACTTTCAAATGATTGAACATTTTTTGTGTGTGCTATTCCAATAATTTTGAGTAATCCAAGAGCTGGAACAATGCATAGAGGACATAATTTAGAAGCAATTAAAATCTTGAAAAAATTGCATTGATTTTTTATCCAAACCTTTTCATTAACTTGTAATTTTTAATTTCTTTTAAAATCTGTAGAATTATTACAATATAAATCTATTAAAATCCAAAGAACTTTCAAAAAAATCTTATAAATGACATTCTTACATCGTCTTTCAAATTCTCAGAGATTTTTTATTTATTTCAAACTAGTGTTTTAAAATCTTAATCCCATGCACCCCTTTGATAAATGAATGCTTGTCAACTTACGTCCCTAAGAACTTCATGAGTTATATATATTCCTTTTACTTATTTTGTGTCTATTATTTCCTCTTTGTTCAGTAGAGAGAAAAGGAATAGAGTGGGTGGAAATAGAAAAAGTGAATGAAAATTAGTGAGAAATAAAGTACAAAATAGAAGTATTTGATTGAAGAGATAGATAGATGAGTGAAAATGGGAGAAAAATAGAGTGAAAAAGTATTAGTGGGATCCTTTCTTTTACTATACAATTTTCACTCAACCAAACAACCAATCTTATTTTCACTCTCATCTCTTATTTCCATTAAACCAAATAGTGAAGTATGAAATTTATCTTTACTTTTCAGTTAACTTCACCAATTTCATGCGTATATCATTGTCCAAGTCTTATGAGCTTTAGTAAACATGACTTTGCATGTAGTCTTCATAACTAAGGCAGTTTCATACATGTTTGTACCTAATACAAATGTCCAAGATTTCTCACTTCCTCTTTATGCTTGTTTTCCTTATAGCTGTTAAAACAACTTTTTTTCTTGCAACTAACCGTCATGTAGAACTAACTAACCCAAAAAAAGAATACATAAAATGAAATTATTTCTTACTTGTTGATGGAATGGACATCAACGTAGTCAAACTATCTTTGGAACACTCAAAAGCTAAGGTGAAGTCTTTCTAACTAGTTTCTTTTATCATTACAGGACAGTTATCAACTTGCATTGGAATTAGACAATGCATGGGAACAAAGTATCAAATCAGGGTATCCAATTGATATTGATTGTTCCTTAAAAAGGTAACCAAACATGATAATGAATGCTGAATTTGAATCTAAAGCTACCTTATTTACTTTATTTTTGGAACACATGAGAGGGAGGCAAAGCACTAAGAAATGAAAAATAATGAAGTTTTGGAATTGATATGAACATAGAAATGCTTGCATATATCAACCAATACTCTAGTAGTAAATCTTACATCATTAGCAAATTGGGGTGATTTGATTATAAATCCTTTTTGCTGACTCATAGTATGTATCTTACCCATTCCATTGTTGCTTTAAAGCTATGAAAGAGAAAGAAGATTAAGAGTTGCCATTGTTCATGGAATGGCTAGAATGGCAGCTTTGATGGCTACCACCTACAAGGCATATCTTGGTGTTGGTCTTGGGCGATTAGAGGTACGAACTTCAGTTTTAAAAGTGAGATACGGAAGAATATAGTGATGGTGACTTAGCAAAATACCATCCTGTTCACAAATTCATGGTTGCTCTCATTTGCAGTTTTTGACCAAGTTTCGGATACCACATCCTGGAAGAGTTGGAGGAAGATTTTTTATTGACAAGATGATGCCTTTGATGTTGAACTGGGTCTTGGGTGGCAATAGGTAATGATGAAAACCCACATTTCTTTGCTTTATAAATTTCATCATGATTTGCTGAAGTTTTTATATCTGAGAATATGCAAGATGCATGTTAGAAATTTGAGCCAACAGGTTATTTCTACAAAAGGAAGGGAGGATCAAGAAACTGGCAGTTGTGAGAAATTGTTGAATGTTTGCTTGCATCTATAGCTGTTTAATTCAAATATCTGCTGATCAATATCTACATATACTTTGTTATTTACCAGCTGTTACGGGTAGTGGGGGTAGTAGGTAAAGTTTAAGATGTTACTTTTCTTTTAAAGTTTTTGTGCTTAAGGAGATTATTATTCAACAAAATGGTATCTTCCTTTTCTCATTTTTCTTTAATTCTACAATTGGTATCACAAAATCGAATTATTCTTGAGGGACCTGGTGAGGTTTAAAGTTAAATATCAAACACTTAAACATGTTATTGAGGTAGAGGTCAAAATCAATCTGATAATCAAATCATAGCATAGCCAATATTTGAAGGTCAAAGTTATCATATATGGACAATAAAAGTGGAGGCCTATCTAGATGCAGATGATTTTCGGGAGACTGTTGAGGATGACTATATGATTCCTCCATTATTAACAAAAATCAAATGCAAAGTGGTGTTTATTTTGTACTGTATCCCAAGCTATCTTTCCATGGATCATGACACTAAAGTCAGCAAAGGCCTTCTGGGATGTTCTTAAGGTGTATGCAGGCAATGAGAAATTCAAAAGGGATGCAATTGCTGAATCTGATCTGGGAGTTTGAGAAGCAACGAATGAAGGAGTTAGGAACAATTAGGAGTACTCTGGCAGACTTCTAATTAAGCATCCTTAGCAAGGTGAGGGTGGCTGGAAGTGATTTTCCTGATAGAAGGATAGTTTCAAAAGATCGTGGTGACAATGGCTGAGAAGTTTGAATCCACCATTTCTTCTCTTGAAAATTCCAAAGATTTGACAATATTTCATTCGTAGGATTATTGTACGCTTTGCTAGCCCAGGAACAAAGAAGGCTTGTGAGACAAGGAAGGCTTGATTGAAGGTGCCTTACAAGCCAAATTGCATCTCAATCAAGGTTGCAAAGGGAAGAAAAAGAAGGTTCAGTGGAGTTTTTCTTGTTAGGAATTAAGTATGAATTGAAAGTCTCACTTTGAGTAAAAATGAAAAAGTTGAGTAACAAAATTAAAAAAAAAGCCACAAACAAAGCATTAAAGTTTTGGGTTGGAGTTGGTGACAATTCTTTATATGGGTTTACTCATGTCTCATTGGTGTTGAAACTCCCAACAACTCTGATCTAGGGTTGTTCATCAGGTCCTGATGACCCAACCCAACCCAAATAGATTGAATTAAGTTTTCTTTACAATTGAGTCAAATCCAATCCAACCTGAATTGACCCAATCCCTATGGCTTAGGTGACAGATCTGAACTTGACCAAAGTTTAATTTTTTGTTATTTTTAATTTTTTAATACTTGAATTGTATCTATAATTTTTTGTTTAATTTCACTTACAAAAACTATAGTCCATTTTTTAAAAAAATTATTCTAAAAAATCTAACAACAAAAGATGTTTGAAAATTATAAAATTTAACACAAGTATTTTTCAAAACTTGTGTGACCCAGTTGACTCTACAGATTTCCAACCCAATAAATGGTGAGTTGGTTTGGATTGAGTTTAACAAAAGAATTGTAGAAACTCTAGCCAATCCAACTGGATTTTTTTTATTGGGTTGGAGAATGGATTTGTCCGAACTTAATTAAACTTCTCTAGGCTGATCAACAAAAAAGAAGAGTAGTAATTTGCAAGGACTTGCCACCACCAACAACAATGAGAGTTGGTTAACTCACAATGGATGTACATATCACATTACCTATGATGAAGAGTTGTTCAAGGAGTTGAACAAAACAATTGTTTCAAAGGTGATAATAGGTAATAGAGAGTGTATAGCTCTTAATGGAAAGAGCTTTGTTGCAATGCAGTAGAAGGCTGCTGAGGTACTAAAACTATCACTGAATTTGATATTAATAAGAATTTGTTAAGTATTTGTCAGTTTTTTGATAAAGGTTACAAAGTTTTATTTGAAGATGAAATGTCTTTTATCAAAGATGTGAATGGGCAAAACTTGTTTAAAGTTGAAATGAAAGGAGAGGGTTTTTCTTTGGATCTAGTGGAAGAAGAACAAGTTGTTGCTTCAAACTCAACTAATGCTACCTAGCTTTGGCACAAAAGATTGTGTAACTTCAATCATGTTGCACGGCTTTATATGAGAAGGAAAAATCTCACAGAAGGCTTGTCATCACTGCAAGAACACTTAAGTAGCTTTGGCAGAACAAAAAGGTTGGAAGGTATTTCAGTTAGATGTAAAATCTGCTTTCCTCAATAGTTATTTATAAGAGGAGATATATGTTGAGCAACTTGATGGATTTGCAATTACAAGACAAGAAGACAAAGTGTATTTGCTAAAGAAGGCTCTTTATGGTTTGAAACAAGCTCCAATGGTTTGGTATAGTAGAGTTGACGTGTATGTACTTAGTTTTGGTTTCACAAAAAGCCCAAGTGAGTCAACTCTTTATGTTAAGTGTTTAAAGGCTAAATTCTGATTGTATCTCTGTGTATGGATGACCTCTTGGTGACAAGAAGAAATGGTGCACTTATTCAGGATTTGAAACAAAGTTTGTTGAAGGTTTTTGAAATGACAGATTGTGGATATATGACTCTTTTTTTTTCTTGGAATGGAAGTCAAGCAAGATGAGAAAGGAGTATTTATTTGCCAAAGGAAATATGCAAAATAAATAATAAAGAAATTTCAGATGGAGAATTCCATGAAAGAGTATTTCTGGATATTGCTTTACACTTGGTTCTGGAATTTTTTCTTAGGCCTCAAAGAAACAAGATTTAGTGGCGCAATCAACTGCTGAAGTAGAGTTCTAACTGCATCAGCAGCTGTTAATCAAGCATTATGAATAAGAAAAATTCTAAGTGATCTACAACTGGCTCAAATGGATTCAACCAAGCTGTTTGTATATAATCAAGCAGCAATCACAATCTCTACATTGAAAAGCTAAACACTTCAATGTCAAGCTCTATTTTCTTAAAGAAGTACAGAAGGAAGGGGAAGTTTCATGGTTATATTGTAAAGCAGGGGAATAGTGGCCTGACCTTTTCATGAAGGTACTCCCCATCGGAAAGTTTGAGAACCTAAGAGAAAAACTTTTAGTTTGTTGCTATCGAGGCAAGGAGGAGTGTTGAATGTTTGCATCAGTTGCTGCTTAATTTAAATCCCTAAACATCTGCCAATTAGTTTTGACTAATTTTGTAGGAGACTTAGTTTTTAATATTTTTGTTATGTACTAGCTGTTAAGGGTATTGAGGTAGTAGATTATTTGACTAATCTTTGTATCTAAGCAGATTATTATTCATTTAAATGGTATCTTCCTCTGCCCATCGTTTCTTACTTACGTTTTAACCCTGCAACAATGTAAACATTTTACATGACTAAACCTTTGGAAAATTGTGCAATTTTACTTTCATCATTTACATGAAAAATGGTGCTACTTTGCAGCTCCAAACTTGAAGGTAGACCAATATGTTGCAGGCTCTCAGACAAAGTATGTTGCTCAAATAAAGTTACTTTTGTCTTTGTTTCTAACAATTGTTAGCTTGGCTTTTATTGGTCATGTCCGTTAGATTTTTTTCTGATCTAGATATTGGGTTTGATTATTTATGAAGGCAAACGACCAGTTACACACATGGTTTGAAGACAACGATGCACTTGAGCGTGCCATTAACGGAGAGTATGTCCATGTCCAAATATGAATGAATATTATATCCTTAGGATAATTTATTCCTTATCTATAAATCACGTAACTGTTGTGTCCATCCTTCTATGATATATAGGTGGATGTTATTACCATGTGATCAAGCAGGTTTTATAAAACCTATATCTCTAAGTCAAGATGAGACGAAACCCTGCATAATCGGGTATGCCTTCAGTTACTCCTACTTACATATTCTTGTGTTCTGATATGCCAAACAGAGTATGTGTTACCACATAAGTTGTTCAAAGTCTTTGGTCGCCAAATTAGTCTTTAAAAAATTCTCGTGTTACCTCCTCAGTCCTTAAAAAGAAATTGTTGTGAAATTAGTCCATGAATTATTGAATTAGTCCTTGACTTTAACACTTAAATAAGTACCAATCAAACTAGTCTTTGAAATTACTAATAGTCATAAATAGAAGGAATAATAATGGTTGATGTTTGACAATTTTAGGGAGTAAAACAACATGTGTGTAATTTCAGAGATTAAATTAACCACTACTTATGATTGTAGGGACTAATTTATTGTGTTGTGGTTTCTTTTGCTCTGAATCAATCCATGCTTTGACAGGCTTTTGTGATTGCAGGAGTGCACAGCATAAAGATCATCCGGGCAGTTCAATTATAATATCTTCACCCAAGGTAAAATAATTTCTCATGAACTGAACATGGTTTGAAACATAAAGCTTAAACATCATGCAACAACCTTTCTATTTTAAAGGTTTCTCCATTGCATGCAAGAATTAACTATAAGGATGGTGCCTTCTTCTTGACTGATTTGCGGAGTCTATATGGCACCTGGATCACTGAGTAAGTAAACAAATATGAGGCTAATATTTTATCCTAAGTTTAAATTATTTAAAATGTATATTTAATTTCCCTCACATTTTCAGCAATGAAGGAAGGCGATACAGGATACCTTCAAATTATCCTTCTCGTGTCCGTCCATCTGATGTGATTGAGTTTGGTTCTGATAAGGTAATAGAAAAAAGTACTTTCATTACATAAATATTGCACATTTTTGTCTTGTAAAGCTTCTAAATTATAATAGGTGCATGCTTGAGAGGTAAGAGTAGCCAAACTTTTGAGGCCTTCTCTGCATTAAACACAACCAAGTTTTATACTCAGTAGTCTGGAAACAGCATCACAAAAATAATTGAACATTCTTGTAAGTTTTAGCCTACAAAACATTTAGGTTAGGCCTCCACATATCCAGTACTGGTACACGTTGACTTGGGTACTTATCAAGATTATTTTTTTAAGAAATAATTGTGGTATGCCTTAAATTGCTTGACATGTAAAGTTAGGCATGCCTTGAGGTATAGCTAGGCATGCCTTGAGGTATAGCTAGGCATGCCTTAATCATTGTTGATTCAGGTGCAATAGTCCTGGAAACAGCAAAACATGTAAATAACTGAACGTTTTAAAGCCTCCACTGATCCAGCACTGGTACACGTTAGGTGCACTTGGTATCTTATCAAGATTATTTTACAAAAAAAAAATTGTAGGTGGGCTATATAGCTAGGTATTCCTCTGGGTATAAGTTGGATTGACTTAATCTTGGTTAATTCAGGTGAAATAGTCCTGGAAACAGTATCATAACATTAAAACAATTGAACATTCTTTGTAACCTATAAACATTAGGTTAGGCCACTCATATTGTGTACTAGTACAAGTTAGGTTCACTAACCTTTTCAGTGAATTCTTTAATGAGTACACAAAATTCAGTAGTTAAATACTTAAACTAAAATAATTTTATGAGTATAAAAAGGTCTGTTAAGTAATTTTTGCATAAATCATTTTTGCATTCCTTTAATGTCCTTGTTTGACGATATCAAAATTTGGTTTCAAATGGTGTATTTGTATGGTGTCTAACTATCGAAGTTGTTTGCAGGCTTCATATCGTGTTAAGGTAACAAGATCTGCTCCAAGAGAGTCAGAAAAGGAAGGAACAAAGGCTTATCAGAAAGAATGATTATGATTATGTTCAGTCACAGTTTGTCTTTATAAGTTACAGAAAAGTTGTACAGCACAAAAATCTCAGTCGTAGAGCCAACATCTGCATTCTTTTAGTGCAGGGTATAATACAAGAATGCCAATCATTCATGATTTGAACATTTTGTACGAACTTCTGATTGTGCTTAAGAGAATAAAAGGAAATTGAGTTCATGAATTGTGCTCGTATGTTGCAATGTAATTTTGCTGGCAATGTTCTTTCATCTCATACTTGACATACAAAAGGCAAACAAAAGGCAGACACTAGCATTTTATCTAGAATGACTCGGATACTTTATTGGATAGGGAATGCCACTGTATAATGGTTTCATTTCATGTCATTGTATAATGGTTTCATTTCATATTCACACGTATGCAGTTTGAATGAAAGTGTAGGGCTATTATTTCTATGAGACTATTAAGGCCAATTATTCGATAAACAAGGTCCAAGTTGTCCCTGCAGTGAGATGGTGACAGACCTTATATCAAGCAACGATATACTTTTCATACATTCATATTCACATATCTGTCACATACTGGGAACAAAATAGTGTTTTTATTGCTCTCCAAATTTATTAATGATCAAAGGCTCTGAATTTACTGTTGAACGTGTGTATTGAATACCTGTATATTATCTGGTATTAGCAGTTATGTGGGCTATTGTTTAGGATCTTTCTGTTTATAATAAAAATATCCTTCTATTACAAAAAAATTATTTAAGCATATAAATTAGTGAATGTTCTCGAACTGGTTTGGGGACTGGGAGAACTATTATCTTCAGATGTTACCCTATCGGTTTAACTGCGTCCAACGCTCCTCTTTCCAACTTCCTCGCCGAACGGCTCCTCAGGCGGGTGGGGTACCTGCAGATGGCACTCCAATGCTCAAGTCAGTGAGGTATCGTATTCGGCTGGTTAGAATACTGTAGATAATGACGTACCTTCTTCCTTGGAATGCGTGATATTTATATTACCTTGATGAACCCTTGTTGTTGGGCCGGATTAGGGGGTTGTTTAGCGATTAGGGTTGGATTATGTCGTTTCCTAACCATGGGTTAGCCTTTGCTAATCGGATCAACCTTTGACTTGAGTATCTTATGTCGGTCGGCCACATATGCCACGTGGTCGACCTCATACCTTAAGGTGGAGTCTGGTTGCGTAGGTTGACCGGGTCAATAGCCCGGTCGGTCATCCCAGTACAGTGAACTTATCTGCTTTCACTTTTGAGGAAGTTAAGCTTTTTATAACGCTAAGCCCCTGTGATTGATGTGCCGATCAATTCAACAATGGCCCAAATTAAAATCAAAAGGAAAGCAAAGCAAGAAAGTGAAAAAGAAGAAGTTTTTTTGTTTATTGTTCGTCTCACAAGATATTTTTACCAAAATCATGACAATCGATATAGAATTTCTTCAAAGATGAATATGAAAGAGATAAAATGATCAAGGAATGAAATTTTTGTATTTTGTTTCAGATGCTAAAAATGAAAGAGTCTGAAACAATCAAGTACATCCTAACAAGGTGAGATTGTTTAGCTTTAAATTTAAGGAGTATGCTAACAAACTTCGTAACATTGCTAACAAGGTGAGATTGCTTACTTATGAATTTTCCGATCAAGAATAGGTAAAAAAGTATTGGTGATTATCCTTCGAGGCTACTATTACTTTATTGGAAAACATCAAAAGTCTATTAAAATATGACCTTACAAAACTTATAAGTGCTTTAAGAACCAAGAAAAAAAGAGCATAATGAAGGATGAAATTTTTGTTGCAAGATAAAATGCAAATCAGCTAAGGAAAAAAAAACATAATGAAGAATATTAGAGATCTTAAGTCAACTAGAAATAAAAACATTTCATAGTATATAAATGAATATAGACATTACCTCATAAGTCATTTTTGTAAGATTTAGTTAAATTTAAAATTTACTCCATAATATAATATCAAAATCATTTAACATATATCTTATCTAAAAAAACATCTTCCTATGTTGTAGAGAACTTGATCTCAGTCATTTTAAACTTAAGAATGAGACACAAATTATTGATGAAAATAGAGTCAAAATTTAGGAATTGTAATGGAGAGCTTATTATTGTTGAAGAAAGGTATTGTAGCCACTGAAAGTTGAATAAGTACAAAATTAATTTTTTATGTTTTGCATGCAACATAGATTGAGAAAAACTTGTTTGCTAAGTGTGAGTGAATTAGTTTATTAGGGATTTAAGGTCATCATGTCTAAAAATATTTGATTAAAGATTTTCAAATGGTAGAGAAATATTTATTTAGTAACAAAACGAGAGGCCCAAGTTTCTCAATTGTTCAGAAATCCTTAAATGCTCAGAACTTTCAAAATATTTGTTCAGACATCCTTAAATGCTCAAAACTTTGAAAACAGTTAGCCTTTTAACATGGGTATATTTCGAGTTCACACTCATGTTCGAAGAGATGTATAATTTATGACGTGGAATTGGCAGAAAGGACTAAGGAGGGTTTATGTACAAGGTTTGGAAAGTGAATATATAAAGTTTTGAAATAATAATTATGGTAATGCAGAAGAAGAAGTAATCAATTGAATAGGCCCGTGGATGGATACATATCAAAAGTACAGATTTATGTGTTGATGGTTTAATAATGGTCTGAGATTGGTTTTGTGTGTTGTGAGAGCATGATGAGATTGAGAAAGCATAGAGGTGAAGGGCAAAGTAAGAAGGATTGAAGCATGGAGCTGGACCTACAACTAATAATGCAGAGTAGTAGAAGAAACTAGACATGGCATGGTAAAAACACAAACCGTATAGCAAAGGACAATGTTGGAAGATTCGACAAGGTTGGCTTAATGTCAACAAGGAACAGTCACCATCCCTCAATTCTTCACGTTGTGCAGTGATGTCTCCCTTTGCATGAACAAAATGGAAGTGAAGGATCAAAGTCCAAACTAGGAGTGTGAGAGGGGGTGAAGTGGTGGCCACTACCATCACCCTCTCTCTTCCAGACAAGATAACTTGGATTCAGCCTCACCACCACCACCGTCCATGCTCACACCTCCCCATCACATCACTCCTTTCTACTCTTCAATTTCAACTATGCATTCATAAGCATGGCTAGGATTCAATGAAAGGGTATGTGGAGCCTACAAAGGATCCCAACTCTGGGGTTGGCAACCTATGTAGCACAAATACTACACGGACACTGATACGATACGGATACTGATACGATACGAACATGAATACGTAAAATCTTTAAAATAAACACGGGTACACAGATCTATATATTATATAATTATGAATTATATAAATTGACAATAAAGATTTACGTGCACAAGTATGTTTCAGATTATTTTTTTGGAGCAGAAAGATGTTTTTAATAACTGATTCACAAATATTTGTTTCTTATTTTTATAATCATAATAACAACTTATATAATAAAATTTGAATTTTTAAAAAATTAATGTATTTTTTTTTTTAAATTGTGTTAGAATCGTACTAGATTTGTCAGAAATTTAACAAATACTTTTTGAATTGAACATTTCACGGATACATGTCCTACATGTATTATACGAGTGTCGGTGTCCGATACACCGACACACCATTTAAGAGAAGTATCTGAGCTTCATAGTTAGCAACACACTCATCATAATCATGGGCCACCTTAATAAGAATAATTCTATATTTTTTTCACAATATATATTTCTAATCAATCTTCTTATTATACTTTTGTGTAAATGTTTGAATAGGAAGATACAACTACACAACATTTTTTCTTTCTGAGTATTTATGATTATGATGAGAGAGGTACATGGACTGAATAAATCATCAAGTCTTGGCCTGTCACATGAATGATGGGAGAGAAAGGTGATGAGTGATCAACGGTCAAGTTCAGAGATCACATAAAAGACAAATAAAGAAGTCCAATCTGCACTGCTATGACCGTTGGTGGATGCATTTATTGATTGCAGCATTGCAAATTCATTCTGTTATCTAAGTTGGAAATGCAAGGGTTGTGTTACTGTAGTTACAATTTTTGTCTTTTCCATTTTCTATGTTATCTTCTACTTCTACTGCCATTCACCATAGTACAAATACTATTTTCTTTTTTCACTTCTTTTTCATTTTCCTGTTATTCTCTTTCATAACTTTTCCATAATTATCATCTTCTACACAAACCTCAATTTTTCCAGTTTTAAAATTATATATAATACACATATTAAGCCTAACTCAATTTCATAAAATCGACTTATATGGTTGAAGTTTGCACCCATTTATATACAATGAAAGACTCTAATCTCTAGTCGGTGTGGGATCTCCAACATACTGTTTGTAATAAAAACAAAATTAAGTAGTTAATACAAAAATTATGATCCCAAAATTTATTTATATGATCCACAAGTTCACCACCAACACCTTACTCATGGTGCATTATGTTTATGTTGTCTATCCATGTTATGTGCAACTATAAAACCTGTCACTTCTACCAAAAGATGAAAATGAAACACCATCACTCTAGAAAAAAAAGTCACTTACAACTTTATTATAGAAGGATTAGAAAGATTTTTGTTTATAATTTATTTATTTATTTATTATTAATTTGAATTATTAGCTTTTAAGTTTTTTTACTTAATAACTTCATTTGATTTTGACACAATATTAAAGTGGTGACGTGTTTGAATTTATGGTCTTGAGTAGTCTAGAGGGAACACATAGTCACTTAAGAACAAAATAGTTCTTCTCTGTTTTTTTTCTTGTGACTATAAGACATTTTCTAACTGATAATTGTGACTATTTTGATATGTAAAAATAATGTAAGTAGTCTTTTTCAGTGTGAAAAAATAGGATCATAATTCCAACCTTTTAATAACTCATTTAAAAAAATCAATTTTTTACACTATGTAATATTTTTTATTGAATTTTTAATTTTTAAAATTTATAGTTCGATTAAATTTTTTTATTACATAGATTATATATATAAATTATATTAATTTAAAATATTTAAAATATATCTTTTATATAAATTAAAATGAAAATAGTGTATAATTTTTATAGTGTATTAAAATATAAATGATTTGATCTTATTATTATTTAATTTTTTAAAATATTTATATGAATAATTACAATGATAGAAAACTACAATTTAATGGTTAAATATATAAAAATGTTTATATAAAGTAAAAAAAGTTGTTAAATTTCTAAGTCCGGTATGTTAGGCTGGTAAAAAAAGTTATATCAGAAGAAGAGATTATATACCTTACAGGCGTTTATGTTTCCAATTATATTAATGATTGTTTCTTACAATAATTAATATGTATCAATCTAATAATTCAAAGGATAAGATATGCTCTTATTTTTTAGTCTAATTAATTCTTATTTATTTAAATAGATAGTAACAAAATTCCAAAAGATATGCTGTCTTCTTTAATTATTATATTTTAGCTTAATTACTTTATTAAAATAAAAAATAAAAATAAAAAATTGTCCTCCAATACTTATCTTTCATTGTTACATTGAGTTGAGGTAAATTGTTTTGATTCACTACCAGAAAACCATGAAATAGAAACCAATTTATAAAAATCAAAATAATTAGTTGTAATATTAATTAAATTAAAGACCATTTTAGAAATTAAAAAAAAATTTGGTTTTTAAATTAGTTTCTATTATTTTCTATTATGGTTAAATAGTTTCTAAATTGGTATCTAATTAGCAACCAAGGTTTTTACTACCAAATTTAGAAACTAAATAATTGGTAGTTAAAACCTTAGTTGCTAATTAGATACCAATTTAGAAACTATTTAACAATAATAAAAAATAATATAAACTAATTTAAAAATCAATTTTTTTTTTAAATTTTTAAAATGGTCTCTATTTTAGTTTTTATTGTAACTAATTATTTTAGTATTTAAAAATTGGTTTCTATTTCATAATTTTCTTGTAGTGATTCTCTAATAATACTAGTATGTTTGAAGATGAAAGAGTAGTTTGATTAATTTAAGGTTTTTTATGATATTAAAATATAATTGATGTGACAGATAATGAATAGTGTGTGTGGATATGTTAACATTGAATAATATGTAGTAAAGTCCAAAAGTAATTTGAATTGAAAAGTGGGTGGAAAGGGGCAATGAAATATAAATAGAAATATAAATAGAAATGCTCCTCCACATGAGGACCTGCCCCTGTGTCTGGTTTAGATGAGATGCTCCCCAAAATGTTTACAAAACAACCAAATTAAGACAAACAGCTAACAAAAAAAATACAAAATATGAGTTTCATTGCATTTTTTCATCACCCAACAAAATGTTTCAAAGTTGAGTGGAAACAGCTACGAAGTTTACAAAAAAACGGTGATGAAGTGAGCAAACACATTGGGTTGGGACATCAGAGGCCACTGTCACGTGCCCCCTCTTTCCTCCCTCCCTCCTCTTCAATTTTTATTTCCAAATTTTCTACCTCTTTTCACACAAAACAAAATCTAGTTTTACTCAACAAATTCCAAACAACAATATTTTTAGCTTTATCTGATAATGTATTAGAGAAATGATAAGTTGGGATACAAATAAAGAAGTGGAGAGATATGAGTTCTAGAGATTGGAACTTGAAGAAACAAATACTTCTCTTAAGAAGAAGAAATATACTTCACAACTCAAGATATCACATTCAATGAGACATGAATAACAATGATGTGTGAGAATAGTTTTTTTTTTTCTTTTTATGTAATTTTCTTATTGTTGGGACAATAGTCTCGTGCCTTGATCTTGCGTTACACCATAAAACTATCTCAGAACAGCCATTGCCAATGATGTTGAGGAGTGTGGTATAAGAAAATTCAGTGAACATGAAAACTATATACATTGGAGGAGCTGGAATGTTCTAGAGCTAGTAAGGTTTAGGATGTATTAAAAGAAGATGCAGAAAACATAGTATTGGGGGAGATGGATTTGATGCCAAAGGATCGTTGAAGTTAGGGGGATCGACATGATCCCCAAAACATTTGCACGGGAAACAAAGACACAAAAATATAAACTACAGTAACAACAGTAATTTTTATGAGATGTCGTGTTATTAACATTTGAGAATCTGAATCTAATGTTAGGCTACCTGATGCAATGAGAGAAGTCCTTGTTATGACATAATTCAACGGCTAGTTACTTAATTTGAGTATGGTAACATGAAAGGGTTAATTAAAATATTAGTGGAAAGGTGTGGAGACAATTTTGAAATTAGAATGTTACTTTGGCATAAAAGATAAAGTTTAAGATGATTTGATTGGATGGTAATACTACTAAGATGTTGTACTATTATTGCTGTTTTATTTTTGTCGGTATTTTGAGCGTGCAAGCCCATACATACATTGCATGCACATCCTTTTCCAAATTCCAAGGAAAGTGAGGTTCAGTAAAAAGAAGGGGAAAAAATTGGCGTATCTCTGTGAATGAATGACATTGAAATTGAAATTAGAGTGAAAAGAGGTCTTCCTAATCCTGTAATGTGACAGATAAGTGGGAGTTTGATTTTCATTCCTTGGGCTGTGGTGTTGTGTGGCAGATAAAACGACAGCACCTCAAGCATTTGGTGCAGTGGCATTGGATGGGATATGAGACCATGCTCACCTGTGCTGTGCTGCTGCATCTTCATCTTCATCTCATTGGAGGGAGGCTCACCTTTCAATTCAAATAAAATAACTATACGTACAAGTGCAGTGAGTCCAGATACACACGTGCACCTGTGGTGCCCATTTCGAAACCAGAGCAAGTAAACAAAAATAAATCAAAACTAAGGTATTCATTTTACTGTGCACAAAACTTCTCAACTGTTCAACATTTATTATCAACTTATACCATATATATATATATATATATATATATATATATATATATATATATTTATATAAAAAAAGATGATCATCAAGTAGTGTAATTTGAAACCTCTTTCATCTATTTTGTGCACTTTGTTTTCATAGTACAACGCGTTTCCCCAATTCTCCTTCTTTTCTAACCCAAAAGAGGGAAAACCAAACCCGTAAAAATTAAAATTAAAAAGTGTGGGTAAATTTATTCATCCAGTTTCCCTCTCCCAAGTATCGTGTCTTGACCGGGAAACCGACTGAGCCAGTTTCTCGATCCTCTCCGCGAGTTGAGGTGACAGCTTCTTGGCCGGTTTCCGCTCCTTCTCGGGTCGAAAATCGAACCCCAAAGCTTCCGAAACTTCTTCGGAGCTCCACCCAGCTTTTCGGAGCGAATCCGAAAACCTATCCGCTTTCAAAAGAAGAGCATCCAACAGCGCTTGATTATCCAACACCACCATCTCTCCCTCGAAGAATCCAGAAGCCGAAACCGAAACCATTTCGTTTATATCTGATTCGCTCCAGCCACCCGCTTTCAAAACCGACCCGATTTGTCCTATATATTCCTCCACCCAACCCGGGACTTTACTCCGTGGCATCTCGAAAAACCTCTCCGGCGATGACGACGCCGATAACGACAACGAAGACGACGATGAGTTTCTCCTCCGCTTATCCGTGGCGGCGTCAGTCCAGAACTCCACCCACCGCGGCGTCCTCCCGCCGGCGTCCAGGCTCCGCCGCGAGAACCCTGCGGAAACAGGAACGCCGGTTGATTTCTCGCTTACGGATCGCTGCTTCTTGAAGAGTATAGGTTCCGCTTCGGAGCACCGGAAAAGCGATTCGCGGTCGAAGAAATCGGAGAGATCCAAGCCGCAGCAGAAGATTCTGTTCTCGTCGACGAAGAAGATAGGGTTTCCGGCGAGGGAGGGATTGGAAGGAATGTAGCAATGGTTGAAGATAGGAATCAACAGCGGTGCTCTCTTCAGCGCGCTCCGCGCCACTCGCAGCGCCTTCTCCGGCTCACACGGCCTCGGACCCCACGACTTCGACCACACCGCGTTCCTTGCGATCTGGAATGAAATCGCTGCGATCGGAAGGTCCAGCGACGCGCGCAGATGCAGTCGCGAGCCGCCGGAGCGCCAGTCCGGGAATCCCGGACCGACGGGAAGCCCCGCTGCGAGGACGGCGCGGAGGTCCGGCGGGAAGACGAACCCGAACTCAGCCTCGGCACGTGCGAACTCGGCGTCGGAGAGACCATGCTGCACGTGTATGCCCGATTCCCGAAGGTGGTTTATGACCTTATCTGCCAAGGAAGCGAATGAAACGACGCCGTTACGGACCGGTACAGACGAAGGTGCTGCTGCTCGAGCCGATAAACGGCGCAGACCGGCTACATGGGCCGGGTTTAGACCGGTCATCCTCCGGTCCACGTCCACCATTGCAGTTATATCGAAGAAGAGTAGTGATAATCAGTGTGCTTTTTCTCTTTCTCTTTGGTGTCTTAACACACAGAGGACTTCAACTTCCATACCTCTTTAATTTATAGCACCAAAACGGTGGACCCCACTTTTGGATTTCTTTTCGTTTTTTTTTTCTTTCTCATAACCCATGCTTTGTCGTAAATGGTAAATAGGAAATTCCAAATTGCAGGCGTGATATGATATAATAGCTGTTGAGCAACGGTTCATTCAGGAAACACCTGTGAGTGAGTCAGTCTATTTTTTTTTATATTATTATTATTATTATTGGTTATGTATTCCTTTATCAATGGGAACGTCATTTTTTGCTACTAATCTTTTTATCTATCATAATCCCTTCATCTTTTTTAGCTAGATTAGTTGTGCTTTTCTTTTTTGGTGATGAAGATAAATATATTTGATGTTATTCTTTTCACTATTTGGTTGTTTAAGATTATTATTATTATTAATGTTAGTGAGTATGCATGACCAATGTTTGGCTCAGTAGCAATCATGGGTATGTTTGGTGGGGGAACCTAAAGTTAAGCACACAATAATCATGGCTTATTGCTGTGTTTGTGTTGTACTCTAACGTTAATCTCTGTTTTTTTTCTTTGTTTCATTTTTGTTTGCGATCTTTTTGTTTTTGGGGAGGTAGAAGAAACATGAAGAAAAAGTTATATTGAAGTAATCATTAGTGATTAAGAATTAGCTTAACGAGGTGTCCCTGAAATAGAGAGTATGGTGAAGTCTTGCAATTAAGTGGCCTCCCATCCCAAGTACCAATATCTATTTTACACATGATCATGATGAAACTACTATGTTTGGCGTTGTTAACTCCCATATAGTACCAGTACTATTTTTCTGTTCAACTATATATTGTCATGTTTTTCCTCTGCCTCTACCAAAATTAATAATGAAACCTATAATTTATTAATACGCATAATTAGTTTCCATGTTCACTGCATTTTCTTATACCACACTCCTGACCTTAATTACTCATTCTCCCATAACTTCCTTGCAATGGTTGTTCCAAGGCAAGATCTAGGTATGACGCTATTGTCAACGGGTAGATGTTGAAGTACAGCACAAAAGTATGACTACACAGATGTTGCCTTCCCAACAATAATAAAATTGCATAACAATGGAAAACAAATACATTATTAATAAATCTAAATAAACCATTAAACACATTACATTATTTATTTTTTATGGATTAATTGATAATCTACTAGACAATATTATTAAACTACTTAAAAAAACATTATTGAACTTTTTACTTTTTTTTATCTTCTTCACATCATTGTCATTCATCTCTCATTGAGTTTTTACTTGTGAAATATCTTGTTCATTCAAATGAACTATTTTGTCTTTTTAAGTACTAACCTCTACAACTTCTATCTCTTCACTCCTTCTTTATTTCTAATAATGTAAAAAGATTTTCTTATCTATTTGTGCTTTAAATTTATCTTTCTCAACATTTGCACAAAGAAGATTAATACACCAAATACATATTATAGATTACTTTCCCGTCTCCCAATATCAAATATAACTAATATTGAATGATCAAATACACCTCAACTCATTGTTAAAAAAAACATTGAAGAATCAACTTAAATGTTATTTTACTTCTACCTTTAATTCGATAAAGTAATTAAATTATGATATAATAATTAAAGAGGACGACATTATCATTTAAAATTATTTTTAGCATTTAATTAAAAAAATATACTAACAATAAGAGAATAGCTTATGCTTTGAATCATTAGATTTTTTTGCAATGGCACTAATACATAATAGTTTTTTAAAACAATAATTAATATAGTTGGAAACTTAAACCCGTATAAGGTATATAATTTCTTTCTGACAATTTTTTTCATGAGCCTAACCTACCAGTCTTAAAAATTTAACAACTTTTTCTTACTTTAATAGTGCAAACTTTTATAAATCTTGAAAATTATTTCACATATTTATATTTAACAATAGGTCTTACATTAAATAACAGGTCAAAATGCAAATAATTTCCAATGTTATCTTTAATTAAATATAATTTTCACCACTCCAAGAAAAAAAAAAAAATATATATATATATATATATCAAATTACATTTATATAAGATTCATAAAATATTATACTGTGAATAAATTTATAAAAAAAAAATCACTCGTTTCATTGTAACTATTCATATTAATTTTTGTTAAAATTGAATAAAAACAAGATCAAATAATTTTGAGTTTGATATATTATAAAAGTTATAAAGTATATCAATCTTAATTTATATAAAATATATATTTAAAAAATTTAAATTAATATAATTTTTATATATAATCTATGTAATAAAAAATTTAATCAAACTAGGAATTTTAAAAATTTAAAATTCAATAAAAAAACATTAAATAGTGTAAAAATTTGATTTTTTTTAAATGAGTTATTAAAAGGTTGGAATTATGATCCTATTTTTCATACTGAAAAAAACCACTTACATTATTTTTACATATCAAAATAGTCCAAATTATCAGTTAGAAAATGTCTTATAGTTACAGGAAAAAAAACAGAGAAGAACTATTTTATTCTTAAGTGACTATGTGTTCACTCTAGACTACTCAAGACCATACATTCAAATATATCCACGTCACCACATTAATAGTGTGTCAAAATCAAATGAAGTTATTAAGTAAAAACTTAAAAGCTAATTATTCAAGTTAATAATAAATAAATAAGTTATAAACAAAAATCTTTCTATAATAAAGTTGTAAGTGACTCTTTTTTCTGAAGTGGTGGTGTTTCATTTTCATCTTTTGGGTAGAAGTGACAGGTTTTATAGTTGCACATAACATGGATAGACAACATAAACAGTACATCTGATAATGCACCATGAGTACGGTGTTGGTGGTGAACTTATGGATCATATAAATAAATTTTGGGGTTATAATTTTTTGTATTAACTACTTAATTTTGTTCTGATTACAAACAGCATGCCTATAAGTATTATATATAATTTTAAAACTGAAAAATTTGAGGTTTGTGTCGAAGATGATAATTATGGGAAAGTTAGGAAAGGAATAACAGTGAGACTCAAACACTTCTCTTAAATGGACTTATCCGTGTCGGACATACGTATCAGTGTCGACACTCGTAGGACACTTATTGGTGAAGGGTTCAATTTAAAAAATATTTATTGAATTTTTAAAAATTCTAGCATAATTTTAACACAATTTTAAAAGGTATAAATATAATAATTTTCTAAAAACTCAAATTTATTGTATAAATTTTTATTATAATTATAAAAATAAGGAACAAATTTTTTTGAACAAGTCATGAAAAATATATTCTTACTCCAAAAGAATTTGAAACAAACATTTACACATAAATATTTATTTTCAATTTATATAATTCAAAATTATATCTTACATTTTAGAGATTATACTTATCTTCTGTATTTGTGTCGTGTCAGTGTCTGTATCCGTATCTGTATTACATAGATAACAGTAAAAAGAAAAAAAAAAGTAAAAATAGAAAATAGTATTTGTATATGGTGAAGGGCATAGTAGAAGTAGAAGATAACAGAGAAAATGAAAAAGACAAAAATTGTAACTACAGTAACAGAACCCTTACATTTCGAACTGAGATAACAGAAGGAAAACATTTGATTGCACTCAATTTCCCATAATTCATGTGACATACGAAGACTTTATGATTTATTGAATCCACGTGCCTCCCTCATGCTACATGTGACCTTCTCTACACACAACACAGGACTTCAACTTCCATGCCTCTTTAATTTATAGCACCAAAACGGTGGTCTACCCCACTTTTTTGCTTTCTTTTTCTTCTTTCTTTCTTTTTTTTTTCTTCCTCGTAACCCATGTTTTGTAGTAAATGGTAAATACAAAATTCCGAATTGCAAGGGGTGATATCACATAATAGCTGTTGAGCAACGGTTCTTTCAGGAAACACCTGTGAGTGAGTCAGTGTATTTTTCATAATATTAGTTTTTTTTTCTACATATTTTCAAATAATTTGATTACTTTTATAAATAACATGATTTTCTTTGCATGAGTTTGCAAGAAGCTTCTAGTAGATAGACTGGACATTAGCTTTTACACAAAACCTATTGAAGGTCTCTCATGTTTAAACTCGCCACGTTTGTTATGCATTTTGAGGTGGAGTTTGAGTAATATAAAACTAGTTGACTTTTTAGAATACTCAAAAATTCATAACACATTTGACGTCACGTGATTGGGTTGCACCGTCTGATGTTGTAATCAGGGGGCATGTTTATTCATTAGTTTTTACTTTTATATTAGGTTTCACATTGTAACAAATAAGAATCTTAATGGAGTGGAATGTGGAACTAATTCATATGCAGATTCATATATAAGACTTGCCTGAAAGCAAGTTGGAATCCTTATTAACACCACATTTTAATATATTACAAATATTTTAATATAGAAAATGTAATTTAGTGAGTATAGTAATTTGGCATAAAAGAAGTAAAGTGTTAGTGAAGTTGAGAAGGTAGGTTGTGTTTCCAAGAAGCTCACCGATTTAAAAGCATCGGTTAAAAGTTAGCATCAGGCAGGGTCGTTATTAATGTGATGGTTTACCCTAAAAAGGTGACTGTGCATTTGGAGTTAGAGGTTAGGGAGAATAGTAACCTCAGCCTCAACCCTAACTCTAGAGGATGGGGTTGGTTGCTGCATTCAGGTGGACCTACTTTTTCTTTTTTTCTCCATAATAAATGCCATTTCTTCCAATATTTCAGACAAAAAAAACTTACTTAATTTAAGTTTTTTATATTTAGTTATATTACGGTAGTTAATATAGTCTTATATTGGTCAGGAGTCGAGGTTAAGGGTAGTTTATATACTTCATTTTTCTTCAACTCATTCAGGCGCCTTTTAAAAACAAAACCGTGACGGTCTATTTGGTATACTAGTTCCAGAAACTAAACCAATTTGATGTTCTATGCTCTTAAAAGGTGAAACTCCAATTGGTCATTTTTTAGGGAACACATCATTAAATTCTTTTATAAGACTTTTGATCTTGTGAGGTAGAATATTGGGTTCTGAAAGTGTGGCAGTGCATGTAAGTACTCCTTTACAAAGAAGAAGGTCTGAAGGTTTTAAACTAACATTCACTTTCTTATAGTTTTCTAGATTCCAAAATCTTAGATTGTAAATGAAATCTCTATTAAACTTATAAAAATACAATTTTAACACGTAAAATCTGACTTCTAAAATGAACAATACCTCGAATGCGGTAAATGATTCTAGCAATAGTGTCCAACCGACTTGAGATCGAAACAAGTTCAAAATAGGAAAAAGTGATTAATTTATATTTAGTTTTGACACCGCCTTATGCTAAAGAAGTCGGCACTGATATTTTCCTTTTGTTATTTTTCTTAACGTCTCTTTGTAGCATTGGAAGCATCCACATGATGGCATCCTACAAGCATTTCTGAAAACTTTGATTATGGTCGCCCCAAAAAGTTTTCCCCACGCCACACCACACCACTGTTGATCGAGTTTGTGTCAAATAAGAAAAAGAAAAAAAAAATGATTCTACCCAATTGTTGTGTTTAAGGGAGCAGCATCAACCGTTCATTGAACATAAGAGTGATGATGAACAATGAGAGAAGAGAAGTTTGGTCAAACGTAGTTACGTGTCTAGAAATGAAGAAAGATGCATTGATTAAGGCATGTTGCAACATGCATCAAACCTCAACTGCAAAAGGCCCTTGATGGGTGAATACAAATTAGGATAAAGTTATCTCCTTCTTCTACTTTTTCTAACTATGAGTGTGAACTGCGCTAGATAAATAAATATTCTTTTGTGTCTATAATTGTTCGTAGCTGTTTATTTCGACATAAACAACATGCCAAATTGCATACTAACGGTTACTTTCTCAGCCTCTGCACGTGACTCAACCACTCATATTCTCCAAAACTGCAATATATTATTACTATAGTTAAAAGCCACCAAAGATATTGGCGCAAACACAGGAAATTAAATAAGGTAAAACAAAACAACTCTCATGTGAATTTGTGTTAGCTATTCATAACATGCACATTAATACTGAATCAATCTTTTTCCACTTTGTTTACTAAGAATTGGTTTAGTGTTCAAATATTTTGGAATTTTATATCATGGAAATTATTGAAAAAAAATAATAATTATAAATAATTATGCAGATGGGAAACACATCAACTAAAAACACTTTCCTATTGATAGATAAAAGACAGAGACTTGGACAATCGAGTTTTATTTGAATAGTCAACTCGTGACTTCTTAAAATGGTCATATATAAACACTGAATAATTTTTAATTTTGACCATTAAGGTATAACTATATAGTCCAGAAATAAAATTTTCACATTTAAAAAAAAAAAAATATATATATATATATATAATTGTTATTATTATGATTGTATATAAAAATGAATGTTGAAATCGGTTTATATCACTAAAAAAATCATGAAATAAAAATCATGAAATAAAAACCAATTTTTAGATATCAAAATAATTAGTTGTAATAGTAACTAAATTAAAGACCATTTTAAAAACTAAAAAAAAAATTGGTTTCTAAATTAGTTTATATTATTGTTAAATAGTTTCTAAATTGGTATTTAATTAGCAACCAATGTTTTAACTACCAATTATTTAATTTCTAAATTTGGGCTCTAAAACCTTGGTTGCTAATTATATACAAATTTAGAAACTATTTAACAATAATATAAACTAATTTAGAAACCAAATTGTTTTTTACTTTCTAAAATAGTCTCTAATTTAGTTACTATTGTAACTAATTATTTTAGTCTCTAAAAATTTAGTTTTATTTCATGATTTTCTTGTAATGTATATAGAGAAAAGTAATGTTTGTACTATATTATTTAGAATCATATGTAAAATAATGGATTTTGGAGATTCCACATCAATAAGAGATTGACTAGACATTAGTCCTTTTTATTGTATATAATTAGGTGTAAATTTCACTTCATGAATTGGTTTTATGGGGTTGAATTAAGTTTAAAGTTTACTTCGTAAAACGTTGTAATAAGAAGACGAAGCCATTAGAAACCGTCTTAGTTTGGAAGCAACTTGAAGGCCACTCATTCCCATTATATCCTATTGTGAAGAATCTGAGTTTGTAGGAGTTTTGGGGGTTTACATGGCCCATTTTTCACACTTGCTTTTAAAAGAAAAGTTCCATCGTTCGGGAACCACCGTGCTGTTTTTGCTTCCTCATTGTACTTTTCTTGAGAGCAACACTCTCACAGCCTTTAGGACTATATATTATTATGCATAAGTATTCTTAATTTGTGGTTGAGGATCCATGTGCAACTTTGAAATACAATAATATAAAAATGAATGAAGAGGGGCAAGGATGCAAGGTTGCATGGTCCTTGAATTTGAAGTTATGGAATGGAAGCGTAGCCACAAAGATTAGGATTAGAAGGTATGGGGAGGAGTTTTGAGGAAGGCATGGACCATTTAGCGTGGTCACTGACCTTATCGTAAGCTACAAAAGAAAGAAGAAAAGGTCAACAATTTGTGGTTGAGTGAGTGAGGAACCATTGGGAGATTCTCCACACTTGTCGTGAGAAAGATGAAATGTTGTTATGTAAAGGGGATTTAGTGGGCACACAAAACAACGTAAGGGTCCATGGTATCAAATGGAGGGTGGTGGTTGTGGGCTATATTGTTTCTTTGTCTTTCTCAAATTAACCTACAACTTCCAACATTTTGCTTCTTAATCACTGATTTGTCAACAAACGAAAACGAATTTCTCAATAACATTCCAAAATGTGTGTTCCGCTCTCATTTTCTTCCATATATGTTGTTCACGTCTAATGAACACAACCGTGACATCTAAGTTTACCCACGTTGGTGGGTCGGGAGAATTTGTAACCATAAACTACCCAAACAATCATACGTACCACTAATCCTTTATTTCTATCTTCATTTTTTTGTTTACCATTCAACAACTTTGTATTGAATCATCCACAAAAAAGGAAGAAACAAAGTGGTAAGTAATTTGATGTGGAGACAAAAAAGTTGGACTTAGACATTTGTCGGCTTCTGATCTTAGGACGTTCGAGGTACCATTGCTATCGTGGATTGAGAAAAAATGTGATGAGGACATTTTCAGTGTAATTTACAACTAGTTTAGCACTGCTACGTCACACTCACAAAGCTGCTACTTCGGACAAAAGGTGTTCTACTTTATGCATGAAATGCAATTTTTCCCAATTTCTTAATGTTTATTCTATATTATTATTATTATATAAGTAATACATGGTAAAGTTTTCAAACACATCAAAGTCAAATACTTTGTAGACGTACGTATACACATTGACATTGAGTTCAAACCATGTTAGAATAAGTATTTTTTTTCAGTTTTTTAATCCTCCAAATTTACCTTTCTTTTATTTTCAATAAATTCTGTAAGATTTTGGTACTGTTTTTGAAAAATTATCTCCCCTCTCTTTTTTTTTATCCGATCTCATATTCAACTATTGATCAGAAAAACAAATGTGCCAAAATCTTTAGATTTATCTAAGTACCATAACAACACTCTTATATATA
Source organism: Phaseolus vulgaris (assembly GCF_051622355.1). Classification (NCBI taxonomy): domain Eukaryota; kingdom Viridiplantae; phylum Streptophyta; class Magnoliopsida; order Fabales; family Fabaceae; genus Phaseolus; species Phaseolus vulgaris. Next base: position 2,228,090 of record NC_143499.1, read on the forward strand.
TTTGGATGATTGGGATTATGATAACTTGAATATTTTAGTTTTTCCAGTTATAACTTATAATATATTATTTTTATTATTTTTTATGTTTTTTATGTGTAAGCATCCAATAAACTGAATAGGTGTATAACAATTATTTCATTAATAAAACATAGTTCTATCTTGAATTCTCTAATAATTAGTCTTTTTAATTGTTATCTGCCACTTTTAATTTCTATAGTTTTTTAAGAAAAAAATTCAGAACACGAAAAAAAACTATAACAACTTAACTTGATTATTTAAAATAATGTTTGTAAGTTTTAATTATAGTATAATTTATATATTAAAATATACATTTATCTTAGTATTAGAATTTTTCTGAACTAAATAAATTACTTTGGTTAAAGTAAATATGGATTAACAAAGTTGATTGATGGATATTTAGTAAGAATGAGATTATATTAGAAAAATATGACGATAGTTTCAGGAAGGTTTTTCTGTCTGAAAATTATACCTAAAGTCAAGAGTAGCTAGCAGGTGAAGGGAAATGATGAAGATGAAAATAGGTTCTGCTTGCTGCAATCATTAATCAAAATGATCGAGCAGGGACATCAGCATAGGCTTAGATAAAAACCAAAACCAAAACCAAAACCAAAATGACGCGAGAATGATGTAAATGTGCACTACACAATAGAAGAGGGAAGGTAATTTGAAACAAGGTAAGAATGCAGACCAAATAATTGAGATATGCCTACATCAAAAGTACTCTCTCTTTCTCAAAACAGATAAAGCATGGAAAATGTAGTTTCTATTTGCTACACACTTATACAGTGTAAAATATTTATTAGTTTTAGAGTACAGGCATGTGATGATAGGAGATTCATCTGATGTGAGTGCATGCCTAAAAAAGAATATAATGTGTAGGGTAAGAGCCTTTACCTACTTTTCAGTATTATTGAACAGTATATATATATATCTGATTATATATATACACATATGCACCAATTGGGACAAACGAAATACATTAATTAAGCTGTCCAAGAAAAGATATATACGTCACGCCATGTGCTTCACTTATATAAATCTTAACCAATTAATTAACTGGGTCAAGCTAGTTAAGGGTCTGAAAGAATATAAACAAAAGTTAAAAAGTCTTGAAAACATATATAATTAGTGGATTGTGATTAGCTGTTTGTATAACCCAGAAAAAGGTTTAATCATTTCAAGTGGGGGAAAGAAGCAAATAAATAAAAGTGGCTAAAGATGCAACAATGTATAGGTTTCTTTTAGTTAAGACTTTCTCCTTGTCCAAGAGAAGTGTTAGGAGCTAGTTGGAGATAGGAAGAATAGAGAAATTAGATGTTGGCTTGGAGATGTGTTGATGGTGCCCTAGGTAGGTAGGTAGGTAGGTGCATAGTTGCTAAGATTAGATTTGTGTTTTAAACAAGATTTGTGAGCCCTCGTGTGAGAGTAAAGATATTGTTAGATATTCGAAAGTGTTGTGTTGTGAAAATAAAGTGGGGAAGGGTATGAAGTAAAGGTGAGAATAGAAGGTTAATGAGCATGGATGACTTTGAGAAAGGAGTAGGCGTGGGGCGTGAAAAGGAGGGAATAAAGTGAAGTTTTATACGTGAGCTTGATGATCAGATACTGGAAAATCCCGTGTGGTTCAAGAAATGCTCAAGAGATGCCAAGGACAAAGAAAAAGAAAGTAGCCATGGCAAATTGCAATCTAATTATACATAGCAATAGCTTTCGGTAACTCATCAGTATTTCCATATATAAATAAATATCTTAGACTTCCTTTTCCTTGCCCTACTATATACAACTATTCACGGTAGAGGTACAATAGAATCAGTTTACTCAATTACATCCCCACTTGCCTTTTTTTATATCCACTCACACTACACTCAGGGCTATTGGACGTGAAACCTTTAGAATAAACAATAGACTCTTTACAACTTTTATTTTTATCATGTATCTCATATATCATCAATTTTCTCAATTTATATTGTACGTTCGGACATCCATTTTGAGTCGCTTAGAATCCCAGACGCGAGTCACCTTGAGTTGATCAGAATCTCAGACCATCTGACCACTCACTCACAATAAGGAAGATCGCGTGGTAACATACTGCCGATCGACCCATGACGGCGAGTCATGGGTTGACCAAGTTATAGCAGAGTTAATCCATAATTAAAGGTTACTTAGCACAATCCTAAACGCAAGCCAACCCCTTAATCTGACCCACTAATACAGGTCCATTAAGGTAATATAAATAGCGTAGATTCCAAGAATTAGGTATGTCATTATCTATAGTGCTCTGACAACCGAGAGTCAAATCCCTTACTGACTTGATTGTCGGAGTGTCTTCTGCGCAGGTACCATCCGAGTCTGTGTTACCGAACGACCGCGAGAGAAGACGAGGAAAAAAGAAAGAGCAGTAAGAGAAGAGGATCGAAGGCTGGAGTTACCCGACAGAGTGCGTCTAGCAATCGTTCTCTAGACCCAACACCCGAACGAGAACAATATTAAATCTGATTTCTAATTAGTCACCCTATAACAGTGCATGCCTACTGATAAACTCAAATGATTATGATATTCGCAGTTTCAAACTATTGCAAAAGCACTGCCTTTTAGTTTTGTGGCTTTGATGTCTCACATTTTCTTTAGTCTGCTACAGTTTTATTGTCATTCACCAGCAATCAATTCCAATCCTTATCGCAGGTAATTTGGTCAAAAGCAAAATTACATGACCTCTTCTTTGGATAGCATAGCACAATGAACATCCACAAACTCAACGATTTTTTATTAGAACTTGGAGGCTTAAGGAGAGAGAGCGAAGAGAGAGTGGGAGAAGTTTGAGGGTGATGGCAGAAGCTTCTTTCTTTTTCACTAATTTTCCAAATGATTTTCAAGAAAAAGATTTATGGAGAGTTTTTCAACATTGGGGAAGGGTTGTAGACGTCTTCATTTCTAGAAAGTTAAATGCCAGGAAAAAACGTTTCGGTTTTGTCAAATTTCATGAAGTTAAGGATGAGTATGCTTTGGAAAAACAGCTTGATTCCATTTGGATTGGTACATGGAAGCTTCAGGCAAACAAACCGAAATACAGAAGGCGAGAGAAGTTATTGCACATTCCGCGGAGTCCGACTTTACATCGAAAAGTCTGGAAACAGAAGAATCAACAGTGCTCTTATGCACAAGTAGTTATGGGTGGAAAAGCAGGTCGCGTTCAGAAGGAAGAAGATGTTGTTTTGCCACATGTTAGAGTTAATGCGGAGACGTCATTTTGGTTGGAGAGATGCTTCATTGGGAAAATGTTAAGGGCAGCGGATGTGCAAAAAATCAAAGAGAATTTTATTTTGGGAGGTTTTAATTCAGTAAGGGTGAGAATCTTAGGAGGAATGTTTGTGTTACTATCAAGTGAAGAAGAGGGACAAATTAAGAGGTTGATTGCAGACAACAAAGAATGGTTTGAAGGATTTTTTGAGTCAATTGTTCCATGGGATGACTCTTTTGCGGTCTCTGAGAAGATAGTTTGGTTCCGATGCAGGGGTATACCGTTGGCTCTTTGGAGCAACCAATGTTTTGAACGCATTGGGGCTCTTTTAGGCAAGCTCGTAGAGGTTGATGAAAGAACAATTTCTAAGGAGGTGTTAGAATATGCAAGGTTGTGTATTAGAATCCCTTTGGGCATGGAGGTAAGTCAGGCGAAATCAATGAAGATAAATGATAGGTTATGTCAGGTTTTTTTCGAGGAAGAAATTTTCCCTGTTTCTTCACTTGGATTTCCATTTCACAAGTGGGGGGTGGCTTCAGAGGATGAATCGGAAGCACAATTCGACTCCAGCATAGGTGAAGTTTTATCAGAGTTTGAGTACTCAGATCATGATGGTAGACAAGGAGAGAGGAGAAGGGAGGAGACGACTGTTCAGTATCCGGCAGAAGAGGGAGAAAATTCAAAAGGCGGAACATGCATTAATGGAGGAATTATTTCTGTTGGAAAGAGTCACAATGATAGTATGTTGGAACCAAGGAAAGAGGGGATTATCAACTTGGAAAAAAGGGAGGCACAAAATAATATATTAGTAGAGAATAATAGTGGAACGGCTACAGTTGGGAATATTGTTGGGGGATGGGCAGATGACCTAATCTGCAGTGGGCCGGTTCAAGCCCAATTGAGTGCAGAAAGTTGGGTAGGGGAAACCCTAATTTCAGACCCAATTTCAGACCCAATTGCTGACGTGGCAATGCAACTAGGGTTTGGAATGGAAAGAGTGGAGAACATGGTGGAAGGCGGAGGCGGCGGCGGCGGAATCCTCGATGACTTTCGAGGGTGCGACGGAGAGGTAGGGAGAGAAGAAAGGGTGGAGACGTCGACGGAGAAGCTAGCTGCAGTGGAGAAAGTCGTCGGCATCCCTTCTCAATCACAGTCGAAGGTGGGCGACGCGGGGAAGAAATTCACGGCGTCTGGAGCGCCGACCGACGTGGGAACGGTGATGGGCGGTGGTGAAGGAGCACGGGTCGCTCCAGAAACGCAGGCGACGGCGTACACTGGTACTGGCTTTTGCGAGCCTGGAACGCCATGGTGCGTCGCGGGGGGTGGCGCCAGCGAGAGCTCAAAGCGGGGCGGTGATACGAATGGAATCAGCGACGTGGAGGTGAACGGTGGTCGCGAGTTCGAAGAGGCTGGACAGCTTGATGAGGAAGAAGGTGAGTTGAGAAGGTTTGATCAAGGAAGCAAAGAGACCGTCGAGTGCGAGACCGACGACGAGACAACAAAAGTTACGAAAGAGTTGAGCATGGAGGGGTCAATACAGGGTGCAATGATTGCGGACGTTGAAGGGATCGTTGTGTGCGAGGTAGACGACGAGACAACAAAAGTTACGGAAAAGATGAGTACGATGGGGCTAGTACGGGGCGCAATGGTCACGGATGTTGATGATAGAGCTGTGGTGGAAATTACACCAAAGAATAAGATGTGTGGGATGGAGTTAATTTCTGCTAGTTGTCCGGTAGGGAGGTTGTTGGACAATATCGGAGGAGGGGTAGGCGATATATCGATTCTAAGAGATGGAAAGTCACCGTTGGTTGAAAGATTATCTAAGTCAAATTCGTTAAAGGGTTTAAGGTCAGAAATTTCTATCTCAGTTAGAGATGTTAGAAAATATAGAAAAATGTTGAGATTAAAAGATGAACAGGGTGAAATCAAGAGGGCGTGGAAATCTGGTAAGGAGATGGGTTTCACGTTGTTAAAAGAAGAAGAGGTAGTTTTAAATAGACTGAGTACCTTGGAGAGTCGGGACTACAGATGTTGTCAGATGGAGAATAATGTTTTAGATGATGAGTCTAATTAGTATGAATATAAGGGGGATTGGTGGAAGCACGAAAAGAACATACTTAAGAGACTTGATTAGAAAAGAGGAGGTTGGAATGGTATGCCTACAGGAGACAAAGTGCTCAGAGATTAGCAAGGAGCTATGTTATTATTTGTGGGGTTCAAACGAAATTGAATGGTTAGAGAATGGGGCAGTTAATAATGCAGGAGGAATTATTACTATGTGGAGAAGAAGCAGTTTTGATATGACGGGATTTTTTAATGGAAAAGCTTATTCGGTTATTGAAGGAGTTTGGAAAGCAGGAGATGGGGTACAACTTACGATAGTGAATGTGTATAGCTCCGGTTCGTTGAAAGCACGGAATGAGGTATGGGAGGAGATTAGTGAGATCAGGAAGAGACAACAAAACAGGGTGTGGTGTGTTGTTGGGGATTTCAATTCAATTAGAAGGAAGGAGGAGAGAAAAAGCACAGTTTCAGTATCAGATTATAGTAGAGAAATCAAGGGGTTCAATGGTTTTATTGAAAGTACAGAATTGTTGGATATCCCGATGGTTGGAAGAAAGTTTACTTGGTACAAGCCGAATGGTACGATTAAGAGCAGAATTGACAGGATTCTTGTTTCAAGGGAATGGTTGGATGTATGGCCGAACAGTAAACATTTAGTCCTCAGTAGATCAGTTTCTGATCATTGTGCCATAGTGCTCCAAACAACATCGGTAGATTGGGGGCCGAAACCTTTCAGAAGTCTAGATGTGTGGCAAAGAGATGGAAGATTTTTAGATTTTGTTCGGAGCAAATGGCAGAATTATGAAGTGTTGGGAGGAGGGATGTTTGTACTAAAGGAGAAATTGAAGAAGTTAAAGCTTGATTTGAAGAAGTGGAATATAGAGGTTTTTGGGAATGTCAATCAAGAAGGTATCTTATTACAAAAGAAAATTCAAGAGTTGGACTCAAGAGATGACGAAGGTTTTTTAGATGAGTTTGGGCGGGAGGAGAGGAGACTTTTGTTGGCTGAACAAAGTCAGAACTTATTTAAACAAGAAGCGATTGTGCAACAGAAAGCAAGGAAAAATTGGTTGAAACAAGGTGACTTAAATACAAAGTTTTTCCATTCATCGGTGAAATGGAGGAGAATGAGAAACGGGATTAACGGGGTAGAAATGAACGGTCAATGGTGTGAGGAGAAGGAGGTGGTAATGAATAAGGTCAGGGAGTTTTTCGAGGCTAGATTCGTTGGGGAGCCCGAGCCAGTGGTTAGGTTGGATAATGTTCAGTTCTCCTCGTTATCAAAAGGAGATAATGAGTCTCTAGTCGGAGTTGTCTCTGAAGAAGAAGTTAAAAATGCTGTTTGGAGTTGTGATGGTTCGAAGAGCCCTGGTCCTGACGGTTTTAATTTCAGTTTCATTAAGTTTTGTTGGGATTGTCTTAAGGAAGATTTTATCTCAGCAGTAAATGATTTTATGGTCAATGGTAAGTGGCCTAGGGGTTCAAATGCTTCTTTCATCTGTTTGATTCCTAAGAATGATAATCCGCAACAGCTTAATGATTATAGACCGATTTCATTGGTAGGGTGTGTGTATAAAACAGTTTCGAAGATTTTGGCTATCAGGTTGAAAAAAGTGATCAGTAAAGTTATCGATGTTAGGCAATCTGCCTTTCTTCAAGGAAGGGGGTTATTGGATAGTATTCTGGTAGCCAATGAAACCTTAGAAGAGTTGAAAAGGAAGAAGAAAAGTTGTGTGTTTTTCAAGGTGGATTATGAGAAAGCATATGACTCTGTGAGGTGGGATTTTATATACTATATGCTAGGAAAGCTTGGTTTTTGTGAAAAGTGGATTTCCTGGATTAAAGCTTGCTTGGAATCAGCGTCGATGTCAATTCTCGTAAACGGGAGTCCTACTAAGGAGTTTATTCCGAAGAAAGGGCTGAGACAAGGTGATCCATTAGCTCCATTCTTGTTTCTTATTGCGGCCGAAGGGTTAGCTGGGGTATCTAGAACTGCAGTAGAGAAGGACTTGATTGAGAGCTTGGAGATTGGAAATAAGTCGGTAAAAGTAAATATGCTTCAGTATGCTGATGACACTTTGTTCTTTTGTAAGGCAAAGAGCAAAAGTGTTTTTAATTTAAAGGTTATGTTGAACTGTTTTGAATTGGCATCTGGTCTTAAGGTGAATTTTTCCAAGAGTAGACTTGGTGGGATTGGGGTGGAGCAGACGGAGATTCTTCACTTTGCGAAAATTCTAAATTGTGAGGTAATGAGCATTCCTTTTAAATATTTGGGGATGCCTGTAGGGGGATGTCATAAGAGGGGTGAGTTCTGGGATGAGGTGGTTAACAGGGTAAAGAAAAGGTTAGGCAGGTGGAAAGGAAGATTTATCTCGATGGCGGGGAGGATTTGTTTAATTAAGTCAGTCTTGTCGTCAATACCACTGTTTTATCTTTCTCTTTTTAAGATTCCGTCTATTGTTTTAAAGAAGATTGTGAGTCTGCAGAGGAATTTTTTGTGGGGATGGGGGTCAGATGGAAGGAAAATTGCCTGGGCGGCATGGGATAAGGTTTGTAAACCTAAGGAAGCAGGAGGGCTTGGTATTATAAATGTCAGACAGTTTAATTTGGCTCTGATGGGAAAATGGATATGGCGCCTGAAAACAGAAGCAGGAGGGTTGTGGAAGGAGGTATTGGAATCTAAGTATGGAGGATGGAGAGGTTTGAAGGAGCAGCGAGATAATAAAAGTAAGGTCTCTTTGTGGTGGAGAGATTTAAGGAAGGTCTGGAGGTCTGAGGATTGGGGAGGGAAGTTTGAAGATCGTTTGAATTTGGAGGTCGGAAACGGGAGAGAGATTATGTTTTGGTCAGACAATTGGATTGTCTCAGAAGAATTGAAGAGCACTTTTCCAAGGCTATATTCTTTATCTGTTAATAAGGAGGCAGTTTTATGTGATTGTGTATTGTGGGAAAACGGGACGTGGAAGTGGAACTTAAGGTGGAGAAGGGGTCTGTTCGCTTGGGAAGAGGAGCAAGAAAGTCAACTTTTAGAGTTGATCTCTAATAAGACACTAGAGACAGAAACAGTGGATAGTTGGGTTTGGAAGGATAGCGATTCAACTGAGTTTTCAGTTAAGTCCGCTTATGGGTTTTTAAGGGGAGAAGGTAGTGAGGAAGACTTAAGAAGGTATAAATTTTTCTGGAAAATTAAGGCGCTTCCCTCAGCTCAAGTCACAGCTTGGAGAGTGATTGAAAACAAGGTTGCTTGTAGGGTTAATATAGAGAGAAGAGGAATTGAGATCGAGAGTAATTTGTGTTGCTTGTGTAGGAGGTCAGAGGAGACAACAAATCATTTGTTTTGCGAATGCAGAGTTGCTTGGCTAATTTGGAATCTCTGTTATAACTGGTTAGGAATAAGATCAGTGGATTGTATGGATCCTGGGTCTCATTTTGAACATTTTAAGATTCTGGATGCACCTATTTCAGTTAATCTTATTATGGGAAACCTGTGGATTGCGTTGGTTAGTGAGATATGGAGGCACAGGAATAATTGTTTATTTAAAGGTGGAGTGGTTGATCACACTGAAATTTTCTCTCTAACACAGATTAAGGTTTGGTCATGGATCTCATCAAAGATACCGTCAGCTAATTTCTCATTCTCTGATTGGTGTCTTGAACCCTTGGTATGTATGTATTCTGTTTAGTTTTTATGTAAAAGGTTGTTTCTTGGGTTTCTTTTATTATTGATTGAGATGGGAAAGAGAGTAGGAGGTCTTTTGGTTGATATGTAGATGGAAAGGCTCTTTGAGAAAATCTGTTTTGTTGTATAAGGGTTGGACCACCCCTGAAGTGGTCTTATTTAATTTCATTGTTATTTGCTGATAAAAAAAAAAACAATGAACATCCACGGTTCAATGGAGAAATAAGAAGTCTCGGCTTATCTTCGACAGTGGACACTGACATAAAGTAGCCACTTGGTTTTCATCAGATACTGTACAATTGTCATTGTCAATTTTATCCAACCATCAACTTATTATATCATCCAACAACACGAGGAGGGGAAGACAAAACCAAATCCTACTTAATTTGGTGATAAACATTTTCTTGATCCAACCAAAGGTTTATAGTAAATAATCCATGGTTTCATTGTACAAATATTCTGTGAAAGAGTTCGACAGAGATGGTATAAACTAAAATATTAGAAAAGATGACGTGCAAGACTCCAGACACTCAACTGACTAATATAATGTTTAGTATATAGTTTCAATTAAGAAAACAAATGCTTAATAAAACTGATAAGAACTTCTAACTATTATTTTTAAGTTGAATTAAATATGCGGTAAAATTCAGAATATGTTAGCTGGGCAATTCCTTAGGAAGAGATAGTGAAAAAATCGTATTTGGTGTATATAATTTTAATTAACAAATATAAATAATTATGGTCAAATTGTACATATGAAAAATGATTTTTTTTTTTTTTAAATGTTGTCTAATTGAACTCGAACAACTTCAGTTATATTAAATTGTACTCAACTAGTCTAATGATTTAATTATATTTTGGAAAGAAAACTTGTTAATTTTTTTTTAAATGATGAAATAATTTAAGAAAGATTTAGTTATATTATTTTGATTTGATTCAAAAGAATGTATAAAAATTAATAATGGTGGTAAAACTATAAATGGAATACCTTAACCAAAAACCTAATATCGAAAACGTTAAACATTAAACTTGAAATTATAGTTAATAATCATAAACTCGTAAATATTTTTTTCAAAAAAAATAAATAAAATAAAATAAACGAAACATTTTAAGAGTGTCTTAACCCTTATGCACAGTTCAAATATGTTTCAACCCTTATACAGAGAACTCGTAATCATGAACATGTGAAAAATCTTAAAACTCTTTCCATAAAACCTTTGTCACATATATTCATGTTTACGGATTTACACTTTAAAGTTAAAAGTTATGATGGGATTTACTGCTTAACTTTCTCAGTTTTAGATTTTCAACTAAGGTTTTCAATTTATTTTTAGCTTTTCAGATTTAAAAATTTTACCAACATTATTTTTAATCAAAATAAAACATCTAAATATTTCTTAAATTATTACATTATTTATAAAAAAAATAATGAATTTTCTTTCCAAAAAGAAATCACTAAACTGAAGTTGAATATGATAAACAAGAGTTCAGCTAAACAACATTTTACTGAAATTGTTTTTTACATATACAATCTCAGCATAATTATTTTTAATTGTTAATCAAAATCATATACACTGAATACGATTTTTTTCATAAATATTATTTGCATAATTTAGCCAAAACTTGTATTTGTCATATACAATTTTTTTTTTAAAAAATTATTGTGAGTATGGTTGACCATTTTTTCAAAATTTTGGGTACTTCCTATGTACAATTTATCCAATTCTAAAAGAAATTTTACTCATCTCAAAAAGTATGAAATCAAAATATACCATTTAAAAAAAAACATAGATATTGCTTGGGAAAGTAAAAATTAGTTTGAGAGGTTTTGGATCACAAAGTAAGCCCAATATTGGTGGTACTGGGCTAAGTTGTTAACAATTTCCCAGCTGTGAAAAATTATTTTTGCACATCCTTGTATATTTTCTACCTCTATACTTCAAAAAATATTTAAATTACTTTTTCTTATTTTTTATTTAATATTTTTTTATTTCATAATTTAAATATTCTATAGTCCACAAAATATTCAAAATTATTCTTTCACATTTTTTATTTAACTTTTTTAATTTCATAATTTAAAATCTGGATATAGATCAAATTTGTAAATTAAAATGTGATTTTTTTCAGAAAACAATTTTTATAATACAAATATTTTAAAATTCTTATTCTGAATTGTGCATCAAAAATATAAATTTTATACAAATTTTGTGTGGAAGTGCAAGAAGAAATAGTAAGTGCAGGAAGCAATACCCAAATTACCCGTAGGTTTCAATAAATATTTGTAAACTTGTCCTCAATCTTAGGATAATAATATATATATATATATTCCTAAACTTTGAAGATACAAAAGTAAAATCTTCCATGTCTGATTTTCATGAATATGTACCAAATTAACAGTATCAAAGTTCCATAAGTTGAAATAAAAACTTTTAATTAAAAAACAATAATTTTATTAAACAATTTACTATAATAATAAATTCAATATTTTAATAAAAATAATACGCTAGTCTGATTTTCAGAAAACCTAAATAAATATTCTCAATCATATTTTTTACTAACCAAACAAAAATTAACCATAGTTTAGAAGCAGAATTTCCTGAATTCATGATTTTTAATTAAGAATTTTTTCTATCTGACATGACGCACCGTCTTTCCCAGTGGCAGGTACACCGACGAAGTTAAATAATAAACGGCACATTTACAATAGCAGGTAGGAAAATATCTATTTTAGGTTTAAAAGGGTTTATAAATTGTTATACTAGAGTTAAAAATCATTATTTTTGCTTTCAAGCAAGGTGCGTTGTAAGTAAAATTTGATTCAATAAATATGCACCTGATGCGAGATACAAGATGACAAATTATTCAATATACATTAGCAAATACTGAAATGACATGTTCACAAAGGTCGCATACCGCTGCTTCAACACAAATCAACCAAGAGAGTTTTACGCCATATATTAATAGTATCCATACTATAAACAAATGAACATAAACTTCGTCAGCCTTTCTACACGCATACAGCATTGCATCAGTGCCTTGATCTGTTTCTTGTCCTGGAATATCATCTTCTGAGTCAGTCTTTCATGACTGAATATCTAGCATAAATTTCAAGGGACAGGCAAATGAGAAAAAAACACTTACCTGGGAGATCGAGAATAAGGAGACCGAGAACGTGAGCGGGAACGGGTGCGAGAAGGGGACCGGGACCGGGAGCTAGAATAATGTCTTCTGGAACTTCTGCTTCTACTTGGACTTCTACTGCGCCTGTACCTTCTGCAATTGTTCATAAAATCTCAGTATTAGCTAACCAATGGGAAAACGCAACATAACTTCATTTGCTGATAAGAAAATTCTAATGATGGGTACTCATTCCACTAATTAATAATCTCAAGTCCATCAGTATCTTCACATAATACCTAATCTACAAACATATTACAAATCCCTCGAGTATTCAACGTCCTAAGATGTATTACAGAACATAAGCAACACCAGGCTAAAGTAAGAGTGATCATCCAATCTAAATACAAATAAATAGATTGGATTTAAAATCCATATTCATTTTAATTAGGTCAAATTTATTTGGATTTTTCTTAAATCCATTTAAAGTGGATTAAATCTAGATTAAATCCACTTTGTCAAATACATTAAATTCATTTTGATATGAACACAGTCTAACTTGGCTCGAATTAGGCCTAATCCGACTCAACTTGGACGCGGACCAACTCGGCTCAACATCGACCTAAGCTCGGATCACTCAACATCCTGAGACCGAACGACTCGTCATAGGCCTGGGCCCAAACGACCAATAATCAACCCGAGCCTGGACGACTCGACATCGGATCGGGCTCGAACAACTAGACATCAACTCGGGCCTAGACGACTCGACATCGGCCTAGGCCCGGAAGAATCGACATCACCTCAGGCCATCTCGGCTCGACATAGGCCCGGGCCCAAACGACCAATAATCAGCCTGAGCCCGGACGATTCGACATCGACTCGGGCTCGAACGACTAGACATCAACTCGAGCCTGGACGACTCAACATTAGCCCAAGCCCGAACGAATCGACATCGACCCAGGCCCTCTCAACTCGATATCAGCCCAGGCCCAGACGGCTAGACATAAGGCCCGAGCTCGTACGACTCGACATCGACCGAAGCCTGTACAACTCGACATCGGTCCCGACCCGCACGACTCGACAGTGGCACGGGCACTCTCAGCTCAACATGGGCCCGTACTACTCAACATCTACCTGGGCCTGTACGACTCAACATCAACCCAGACCCGTACGACTCAACATCGGTCCCGGCCTGTACAACTCAACATCGACCTGGGCCTGTACGACTCGACATTAGCACGAGCCCTCTCGACTTGACATCGGCTTAGGCCATCTCAACTAGACATCAGGCTCAAGCCCGTACGACTCAACATCAACTCGGGCCCGTACGACTCAACATGGACCCAAGCATGTATGACTCAACATCAGTCACGGCCCATACGACTCAACATTGATCCCGACGCTTACGAATCCACATCGACCCGGGCTCAGACGACTAGATATAAGGCTCGAGCTCGTAGGACTCGACATCGATCGGCCCCGACCCGTACGACTTGACATTGACCCGGGTCCAGACGACTAAATATCAAGCCCGGGCCCGTACAACTCGACATCGATCCCGACCCGTACGACTTGACATCAACCCGGACCCATACGACTCGACATCGGCCCGGGTTTGTACGACTCGACATCAGCCTGGGCCTGCTCGGATCGAGATTGACCCGGGCTTGCTCGGCTCGACATCAGTTTTGATCCGTTCGGCTCGAGACCACTCCACTCGACATCAGCCCGCTCAGCTCGACATCGACCCGGGCCAGCTCGACTCAATATCGACGTTGGCATGCTCGACTCAACAATGTCCTGGGAATGGACAGCTCGAGCCCAGACAGCAGGCCTGGGCCCGTAGGACTTGACATCAACCCGGCCCATACGACTCGACATCGATCCCGACCTATACGACTCAACTTCGACTCGACATTAGCCTGGGCCCTCTCGACTCGACATCGTCCAAGGCCCAGACGACTAGACATCAGGCCTGTAGACTCGACATCGACCCAGTCCCGTAAGACTCGAAATAGGTCCCGGCCCGTACGACTCCACATCGACCCGGGCCCGTACAACTCAACACCAGTCCCGACCCATACGACTCGACATCAGCCTGGGCCTGCTCGGATCGACATCAACTCGGGCCCACTCGGCTCTACATCAGTCTGGGTCCGCTCAGCTCAACATCAGCCCGAGCCTGCTCGGCTCAATATCGGCGTTGGCCCGCTCGGCTCAACATTGTCCCGGGCTTGGACAGCTCAACAACGGCCTGGGCTCGCTCAGCTCAACATCAGCCTTGGCCTAGTCGTCTAGATATCGGCCCGAGCCCGCTCGACTCCATATCGAAACCGAAAGACTCAGCTCGACATGAGCATGGACCGACTCGAGTAGACATTGGTCTGGGCCAACTTGGCTCGATATCGAATCCGACCCACTCAGGTCGACTCAATTTTGACCACTCAGCTCGACTTGGCCCAGGGTTGACTCAACTCGACTTTGGCCGAACAGACTCGATTTGACTTGGGCCCAGACGACTCAGCTTGACATGAACTTGGGCCAACTTTGCTCAACTTAGGCCTGGATTATCTTAGCTCAACCTGGATCGAGCCAAGTCAAAATCCAACCCAAAATGCAATTTGGATAATCCAAAAATGTATCCAATCTATATCTAATCCATATCCAATTAAATGGATTGGATTTAAAATCCAAAAATATTGATTTGAGATAAATCCATTTAAATGGATTAAAACTGATATGGATTTGGATCATTATGGATTGGATTTTGTAATTTGGATTGAAAAAAAAGTCATTCTGATGAGTAGTTACAGCACTATTGTTCTTAAAAATGTCAAGACATGACATCAACTTTGCACAAATATACTATTTGTTTAGATTAGAACTGGCGACAGACAACACCTGTTTGTAGCAGGATTTGAAATACCTAAATGATAACTTGACAGCTGAAAATGACAAGAATTACATCTACTTGGAGGGATGGGGGAGCAGGAAGGTACCACTATAAATATAATGGAGAGGTGAAAACTGTTGTTACTCATGTAACTAGACCAAATTCTTGCAAGCTGAACCATTCCATTAAATCAAATGTTAAGCTTTTTTTTATCTTGAGAGTCCATTAACGGCACAAAAGCATCTAACATGTGCCAAGTGAGCTTGAAATACCTTGGAGGGGAACGGCTGAAACTCCTGCTGCGGCTGCGGCTGTGGCGTCTATACCGACTCAATCGACTTGTTTCTGCAAGTTTTTCTTGCCTCTGCCGTTCCTGTTCCCTTTTCTTGGCTAGTTCAGCAGCAGTATCCTTCTTAACTGCACAGGCAAACAATTATAAACATTAAAAACTGATACAAATTTCACATAAATACTGCTATACTTGCTCCTGAAAACAATTACTAGAATGCATACAGAAGACTTCTTTGATCTGTAAATAAAATAAATTATGCAAGCAGA
Organism: Phaseolus vulgaris; assembly: GCF_051622355.1. Lineage (NCBI taxonomy): Eukaryota > Viridiplantae > Streptophyta > Magnoliopsida > Fabales > Fabaceae > Phaseolus > Phaseolus vulgaris. Next base: position 2,243,663 of record NC_143499.1, read on the forward strand.
CATACTTTGTTTGTTTAGTTGTCTGTTCATGATTCTTTTAAGTCTTTCCTGAGGAGTTTCTTTCTTCTCCCCTTGTTGTTTTAAGGGCCCTCCAGAACCACCAGCCTTTAATTTTGCCAATGCTGAAGAAGCACTGTGGATGGGGAAAAGAGAGCACAATTAAAAAATAAATAAATATTCAGACGATTTACATTTCAACAAAAGTGAAATATCCCTATTTAAAATAAAATAAAATAAGCTGAATGAAATTAATAATATAAATAAATATTTTTCTTTTGTCTCTGACCAGCTGACAGTGTACCTAACTACACGAACAAATATGGAACAAACTTGATACCAAATTTCATGCTCAGTAAAGCAGATGGTATTGCAAAAGCTATATATAATATAAATGTCCATTTGCATGTACAGTTTTACATCATGCCATACCTTACTGATGGCTTCGCAACTTTAGTGCCCTTATCCTTATCAATTGATACACCAGAAGCAGGATCAACATGCAATGCCTCAAGTATGCAACCAGATGATGGCCTGCAACACAGTAGAGGTATCAGATAAAATACTTGCAAGATGTCCATGCAGCTCACATGTTAGTTATGCAAAATTCATTTCAGGGAACAATGAGATTCAAATAGGAAGCCTCCTCCCTTCTCCTCTTGGAAGTTACCCCAACAAATCTAGTCCTGATCTATTCTAAACCACAAAAAATTGCCTCAGACAACAATATGGGAGATATGCTGCGCAGAGAAAAGACTGTCCAATCTATCTTGGCAAGAATTAAAGGTCCAGTGCTCCGACCGGTTTAACATATCAACTTGAGATGTAGGAGATCGTGGTGGAGAAAATCCTTCAAGTCTGGGTTCATCTGCTGCTCCAGAGCTCCCAAATTCAGTTATGTATTCTATTTTAGGTGTCCTTGGCTTGCTTCGGTGAATATCATCAGCATGACTACTACGTGAATATCGCCTTGAGTGTGATGGAGAGTAGGACCGTGATCTGGACCTTGACCTGCACACAGAAATTGACAAAAAAAACTCAATAGAAGTTCCTTCCCAAGAAGTATGAGTAATATGGGAAATGGATAGATGTACAAACATCATTCAGAGAGAAATGGAGAAACAGTGCTATACCTTCTAGATCGAGAATAGGCTTCATATGTTGGACTTTGCCTTGGTTCCCTGCATGTATATATTGAATTCAACATTATGAGTGGGATAGGAGAATAATCAGCAATCCCATTTGTCAGTAGGAGCACAATTTCATATATTCTTCGCTCAATCTGAAGGATGAAAATATCAATTTTTCTACCGGTAGGGGTCATGATGCAGCACACGAGTTCCCGATATCCGTGTGGCTTCTCTCTCTCTCTCCCTTTCAATCTGAGAAGCCTTCCTTCTTTCTTTACGACTTAGCTTCCTCTACAAAATTTATAATATATCATCGGAAAACATCTACAAGGTCATCTAGAAATACAAAGAACTAAAACATCTTACTATGAAAATTTGTACTTACAATTGCAGGGTCACCTTTGATCAACTCTTTTTGCCTTTTTTCTTCCTCCTTTGCTTTCTTATCCATATAGACAAGCCAGCCATACCTTTTAACCCCATATTCTTTAGCAATTATTTCCATTCCTTCATCATTGCTATCATCACTATTAAAATCCTCATCATCCTCATCATCTTCATCTTCCTCGTTATCATTATCATTATCATCATCATCTGAAATATGGGTTTCTTCTTTTCCATTCCCATCATAAGAAAACCCAACCTGTGAGTAAGATCCTTTACTTGCAGAAGGCTGTGGCAAATTAGATCTACAGGTGTACATACATAAACAAAATAAGATCGTCTGCTATGAAGTATACCAACTCAACATCATATAAAGATAAGAGTTGTTACTAATTGCTAAGATTCAGTTTTAGAATGGAACAAAAATTATGCCACAAATAATATAACAAAACTAATAATCCAAAAACGAACTACAAGGATAGAGACAGAAGGCAAATCCACAGTAAAAGAGCTACAACAAATAACTCAAGGAACGATGCCCCTATAATATATTGTCAGCATATATTTCTTACATATAATATTAAGGATTGGGAACTTAAAAATTAGTGTGTCGCATATATACCAAATGACTAAAAATAGTTAAATAGGCATGAAAGGAACATCGACCAATTCAACCTGTCTGATGTAAACGGGGCAGCAGCCTTGGCTTCCATCTCTTGATTTACATGTTGCAAAGCCTCCTCGTCAGTAACTGTTAACATTGAAATCATAGTTTGTAAATTCAACTTCAAAATCAAAACCTAGAAATCGGACCAGCCTCGAAACCTTTTGTATCTTATTCCTTTATCATGAATGAACATCATTGAAATAAATTAAAAGACAGAGAAAAAACAGCAATAGTAACAAAAAACAGTAAAGGTCATCATTACAAGAGAATCAAACACATTGTCGAGAAACAAAAAAGTACCGACATCCTCTACGGCGATGCTTTACTAAATCCCGATAACGCTCAAAATTAACAAACTCTTCTAACTCTTCTTCTTCTTCAGATTTTTCCGGAGCGCGTCTATGACTAGAATCGCGAATGAAATCAAGAAGAGCACGGCCATCAAATCTGCAAATGCACTCATAGATTCACATCAAAAGAAGCACTACTAATAAAACTCAAATGCAATGAAGCAAGCATAATTAAGTAATTAATCAAGAAAATACACATAAGAGAAGGGCTCGCACCTGTCAATCAATACATCCTGTTTCCCATTCCAAGGTATCCTGGGATACAAAGAAATCACCACATCAACCTTATGCAAATTAATTAATCACAAAATACAATTGAATCGGTTAGAAGCTTTGGAAACGGTTATCGAATAAAAATCAAGAAACTGAAAGAGAAGAGTGAAAGAAACAAACAGGCCCTGTTGATCCTGTGTGGCTTGGTAGAGAGCGTCGTCTCGGTAGGTTCGGGAACGGAAGCCTACGAGTTGAATAGATTGCTGCGGATCGCCGCGTCTCTTGGCGAGGTAGACGGCGCGTCGTTGTGCTCTCTTCCGAGCTGCGTCCATCATGTCGTGGACCTTCTTCTCCGACCTTCTTGCCTCGTGCCACATCCTTCTTCTTCTTCTTCCTCCTCTCCAATGCTGTTTGGAACCCTAATTTTGATTCCTGAAATCCACACAGTGGCCTTGCACCTCGTATTCACACAGTTTGCGCGGTTTTCATCCTGGACCCGGACTTACTCCCTCACCTACGAATGGCCCAATCGATGAAATTACCATAGCTTAATGAACCTGGACCCCTTTGTTGTCATTTGCTCCATTTAATTACCTTCGCAATATTAATTAATCATTACTGTTTTCTAACTTTTATAAACTTATGAGATAAATGTTTTTTATGTGTGATCATTTAGTTATATGAACTATATTTTATTATAATCTTCAATGAAGTAAAATGTAAAAATTAAATATGGCATTTAACTTTATTTAATATTTCTTCTTATAGCATTACTTTATTTAAGAAGAACAATATAATTATAGTGATGATAATTTTGGAGAAAATAATAGATATTCAAAGTTAAACTAAAACAATATTTAGTTTCAATTGAATGCTTTTATGTCTATAATAATAACTAATAAACTTTGATTTAATATATTAAATCATAGGTTTAAAAAAGTATGATTTATCTTTAATTTGAAATTGGAGACTTTTGCTTAATAATCTATGTATATATATGGGATTCTTATTTATAACTACTCTTTTAGTGTTTATCAATTTTAGTCTTATATTAATATTTATTTTTCATGTTTTTATTTCTCTTAAAAATTATAGTTGTTACTTTTGTTTATCATTTGGTTTCTTATTTTTTCTTTGCAAAAAAATATGAATGAATGGCAGCAACAGTTTCTTCACAAATGACTCAATTTGTGATTGTGACCTCCGTCAACAGCATTTGGCAAACAATCATCTTCGAATGTCTCGCGTGGACAGTCTAGATGGAGATGTGAACGATCAGCAAATCAACTTATTCTTCTTCACTCCAATTACATCATTCTTCACGAATCACCTATTTTTCTCATCACATATGTGGCATCGAAGCTTCTCCAAATTCGCCAATAGAATTTTGAGTCTATGATTTCTGACATGATCTTTCTCACGCGAAACAAGGAAGATATTCGCTGCATTATGAAAAAACGACTATTTTGGAAGATTGAGTCTTCGTAACTAGAATTTGCAATGGTAACCTTTGTTTAGCCCGCATTTTGCAACCAGACCTTTAGAATCATTGCTTGGAGGTGGTGCTTACACTCTCTTCTTGACAGGTCACTTTTTATTTATCTTTATCAAATTGATCATTCTTTCATTTCCTCTTATTTATTTGTTCTATTAAAATGAAAATTATTAATAAATATAAAATATTAAATCTTTTTTTTCTTTATTGTTGTAGTAATATTATGACTTTGGAAATGTTAATGATAAAAAAAAATGCGGACACACATGTGTTTCCGCTAGTAATATTAATAATAATAGGAATAATAATAATAATAATAATCTATACATATATATATAAAGAATTTCCCATTATAACTTTTTTTTAATTTTGGTTATACTCAAATTTGTTTCTATTTTATTCTTATACCAATATTTCATTTTATTATTTTATTTTTGGTTATTTCATCATTTTATAATTATTTGAATTTAAAACTAAAATAAATAGTTAATATTAAATTTACATATATATATGAAGGGGATTTCTCATTATAATTGATTTTTGTTGTAGACAAATTTGTTCCTATTTTATATTTGTATCAATATTTCATTTTATTATTTTATTTTAAAACTAATAAAAAAGTTAATAATTATTTCATTTTATTATTTTATAACTTACATTTAAAACTAAAAAAAGAGTTAATAATTAAATTTGAAAAAAGCTGTTTGAAGTACACTCATTTATTTGAAAATAATTAGTTAAGTAAAACTTTGAATTGAAACGTGGTTTGATGGACAATTACTTTAACTCCCAGACAAAAAGGTATAGTGCAAAAGCAAACCTTGAGAGAAATGTGAGAAAAAGAGACTCAAACGAAAAAAAAAGAAAAATAAAAAAATAAATGTAAACTACAATTTTTATTTGTTTTTATTGTCGTCAATCTAAGAGTATTTCTTATTGAATCAATGTCATTATCATTTATTTTGTTCTCATCAATTTTGATTATTTAATTGTTAATGTTCCTCATTTTTATTTCTTTTACTCTACTTTTCATTTTCGTGAAGTAAGTGGAGGCGGAAGAGGAAGAAGATAGAAAAACAGAATATCCCAAAATGTTACTTGAATACACAACATTCAGATTTTTGCACAAGTACAAAGTTATCCCGATGTGGTTGTCGACGGGAATGATGAATGCGTTCTGAATACGGCATTATTGCGGCAGAGGGAAAAAAAATTAAAAATATATATTTTCTTAGGGTTTGTTATTAGAGTTTCTCATTTTTATTTTTTCATTATTATATTCTTTTTTTAGTTTTATATTAGTAACATCTTAGTGATTTAGTGGTTTTCAGATAATGAAACAGGTGATACAATTTAAAACACTTAGCATTGTTTCATCCAATGTCATTCCTAAATTTAACAAACAAAAATTATAAACAGTGTATGTAAATTTATAGAAAATTTAGTAAACAAATATAAAGGATTTGCATAAATAGGAACTACACATAAGTAATATTGAAATGGTAAATAGTAAAACTAACTTGTATAAATGAAAGTAAATTATTAAATATTATATGAGGATGATAAAAGATTGATTAAAATAACTTTATTTGACTATCTTGTGTAAGATGTTATATCTAGTAGTTAACTCTTTTCGTATAAGGATTGAGTCATCCCTTAAATGTCTCAAATATATTTATTTATTTATTGTTGATAAATAAATTTATCTGGATAGTTTTGTTTGAATTTGTCTGGTTTTGATAAAAAAAGATTATTATATTGACCAGACATATACATGAATATGAATAATATATGATATTTTAAATTAGACATAAAGAAGGAGATGAATATACATATATTTGTCTCTATATGATTATATCTTTATACCCTTATTTCCATACTTCATACTCATTCCATTTTAAATTACTAAAATATTCATATTTTATTAGGTAACTTAAAAAAATGTTATATGTATTGTTTTGTTTGTTCCTTAGTTTAACTTTATTTCTCCTTCACCACATGACTATTTTTATCATATCTCAATCAGTAGTTCGACTAATTAAAAATTCATTCAAAGCTTACACATTTTTGTGTGTGAATTTTTCCTTCTAATGTATTGCATTTTGGAAACGCAACCTAATATCATTAAATCAATTAGTTTATTGCACATACTTACATTCATTCCTAATTTTTTTAATTTATTGTTTAATGTTTTCACATACAAATGTTTCACTTTCAAGTTTAAGTTTAATTGTGTAAACTCTTAGTTTATAGGGTAACATGAAATTATATTTTCTTTGATCTCTTTGACCCTTAATTTGATATTTAACAGTTTACTCAAATTTCAAAGTTATATTTCTTATCATCACAACTTTAATTATATTTTTTTCTTGTTTTGATTTCGTCAAACAATGTATTACATCTCAGAAAATGAAATACTCAATTTCATTCAATTTGATTGTGTTTTACTGTTTTATCATAATTATTTTACTTTCATCCAATTATTAGTTGATAGAAATATACCTATTACCTGAATAAGAATAAAAATGAGATAAAAAAATTATACTCATTATGTACCGAGTGAGAAATGTGGATAAAATTTCACTTTAAAACACTTAGGAAATAGTGAAGCTCACATTGTTTGATCGTTCCTACATTCAACAAACAATAACTATAGACATTGCATGTAAATTTATAGAAAATTTAATAAACAAATATAAAGGATTTGCATAAATAGGAATTACACAGAAGTAATATTGACACGGTAAAATAGTAAAACTAACTTGAATAAATGAAAGTAAAATATTAAATATTATAAAATAATTTGAAAAATAAAATACTAAATTTTAAATTTAAACTTAATATGATGAAATATAATTTTTAAAACTTTAAATGATCAGTTTAAATTTAAATATGATTTTTTTACCAGTCATGGCATTGGGTGTTACAAAAAGTTTACAATGTGTATTTAATACTTATTTTTCACGTCTAATACATTTTTAAGCAATTCTATTATTGATTGTGAGTAGTATTAATAGATACATCACACGTTTAATTTCTATTTTATGCCGATGCATTAAATTTCCAAACATATAAATTCCTTTCATAAATATTTTGACCTATAACACTTGTTTAATATTTATTTTATTTTATCAATTATTTCATTTTTTTTAAAGACGCTTCAATGATATTAGAATCGATAATTTGTCTTGATGATTAAATTATACTAGTGTAGTATGGTTAAGAGTTTCTTATATGAAAAATCTTTATAAAATTTTAGATAATTTTTTCCATTAATTAATATTAGTATAAGTAAGGGTTATGACTGAATGTGATTGGGTATTTTTTAAGGTTAGAAATATTTAAAAATGATTGAAATAAAATAATAATTTTAAAATAAGATGAAAATGATTATCAAATTATACACAAAATCTATCACTTTCTTATGACATGGCAACATTTGGGGATATCCGTACGTATATGCTAAATTAATCAGCAATAGGGATACTAAGAATGGGCTATGTAGGTCCTAATAATATATTATTTCTTTCATGTGGCTTTCATGATTTTGCGATGTGTCTCTCAGACTACCACGGTCAGTAACTAAAGTCAGCTAACTAAAATTAGTGTTTTTCTGTATGCATTTTATCGTATTCGATTATTGTGACTCAGTCTTTCGCAATTTGCTAATTTTTATATTGTTACTCCAATAATAAGTCTGGGAATATTGCGTATATACCTTCTTGCATGAGCGAATGAAGTTTATGTTTGTGTATACTATATTCAGGTGGTTTGTTTCGTGGACCACCCACTCATAACCACAAGACCCAATTTTAATGTGAAAAACTTGTGCTAAAATCATGTTAATGTTAATGAAAATTTGCATTAAATGACGTAATTTTAGTTTTAATGTTTAAGTTGTACTATCTTGATATAATTTTAATTATGATTTTTTTATTAATTAAGTAAAATTGTGTGACTCGGTTCAAAATAACTACACATTAACATTATTTCTATGTAATCACTTTTGAATTGAAGTCACACAAACTTATTTGTAAATATTATTTTTACTTTATACGTGTATTAAATCAGAAATATTTAATATATATAATATTAAGTTATGCAAATAAGAATGTTTAATTAATTATTTCAGAATAATTTAAATTAATTAAATTAAAATTAATATATAGAATATTAATTTATGTCATTAGTAATATATAATTAGTTATTTTGGTATAGTTTAAATTAATTAAAATTGTGTATTTATGGATGAATAGTAAGTAATGTTATATTTTGATTTGGTTATTTGATAAATAAAAAATTTATGTTTGTATATTTGTTTTAATAATATTTATATATATTTTATGTAAATATTATTATTATTATTATATATAATATTATTTTATATAATTTTATGTGTGGAAAATATAACTTTTATAATTGCATGCAAAGATATTTTTAATGAAATTATACTGATAATAAAAGTGTGTTTTAAAAAATTGTTATGAAGAATGATTAGGGTAAACATACAAATTAGGCTGTTAGTTTTATAAAGGAATATTTGTTGTTGGTAATAAAATAAACGAAGGCATAAATATATAAGTAAAAAAATGACGAAATTAATAATGAAAGTTGAGAGTGCACATTTTATTACGAAGCTTGTTTGTAAAGGCAATTGCTTCTATTGTAACATTTCCTCTTATAATATAAACATTTGTTAAGCTTATTAGGAATGAGATCATTCATTTCGTTATGAATACATTGAGTGTTTGGTCATTCTTATTCATGACAACGCAACATGGGACCAAGTAATACATTTGGTCCCGTGTAGGTAAACCAATAATCCTCATTTCAAATTGGACATTGTAAGCCTTGAAAATATTGTGAAGATTGGACATTATGGCCACAAATGTCGTCAGTTGTAAATGAAAAAATAAACAAATAACAATTATGTGTTGACAAGGTAGGTGTAGAGCTTGAACTGTGTATAACAAAGGATAGCGTCGAAGTTGGGGAGGCTATCTCTTGGACGTCAAACATTGAAATTTCTTAGTATCATAGCTTTGCACAAGACACATAGCGTTTTGTGCCTCATTTTTTCTTTGCAAAGTGACTATATCTGTTGGGATTCAATGCTTGACTCGCAAGTATGTTGGTCCCTCGTTGAACAAACCAAGCATTTATTCTTTCAAATGTGATTTTAACCATAACATTAATCGATAAGGATCGAACCCTTTCATAATAGAGTTCATGCTTTCAACAAAACTTGTTGTCATGTGTCTGTCCTTTTGCCCCTTCATAGGCATGAATCCATTTTTCCAATGGTATTTAATGAATCTAAGAGACTGTTTGCCGAAATTCTGCTTGCTTCATCTCATACCATGTGACAATTTAAAAAATGAGATTAGTGGTAAACATTGTCAATTGATAGTGGGGTGTGATTGAATTTAAGTTAAGATGTGACATATCTTCACATAAATAATGTACTTCTTCTATTGCAAATTTCCCATGTTATTTTGTATTTTGTAATAAATTGTACTAATTTGTCTATTCTAATGAATCTCTTATTATGACTTATGACTTGTAAAACATTAATGTTTACTCTTATTTATTTCCAAATGCATAATATTTTACAGTTACAATTTTTTATATCAATTTTTTTTATGCCCAAATGAAACAATACAAATTAACCAACATTTCTCTACATAAAAATTGCTAAAAAAAATTATTTATTAAACAACCAAATCAAAACATTAATGTAAATATTTTAATTAATATGTAAATATTTTATATATTAATATGTAAATATTTTATATATTAATATTATAATATTTTATATATTTTTAAATTTGAACTAATATATTAATATTTTAAATTTAAAACATAAAAAAAATTGCTTCAAAAGAAGTCTGCAAGGTTGACATGACTTCACTTAAATTAGGTTTGAACTAAAGTCGTGCAAGGCTGCCACAACTTTAGTTCAAAACCAATTTCATATAAGTTATGCCACCTAAATACGAGTTTACTTTAAAAAAAAATTGACTAATCAAATTCGTGTCACGTTAGCATGACTTTCTCTTTAGTATTAAAGTCGTGTTATCTTAACATGATTTCACTTGATATGACAAAAATCATGTCAAGTAGACACGACTTCTCCACATTAAAGTTGTATCACGTTGACATAACTTCCACAACCTCATTTTTTTTTTCACAATCAATCTGATTTCGATAATAAACGAAAAAAATTATCCTCTTTTCATACAAAATAAAATAAAATAATCAAAACAATATACATATAACAATGTTTTATATGTTTTTATGTGATTTTTTCTAAGACTATAGATACTCTTATATTTGTCATATAAAGTATTTTTCAAATTATAATATTTGCTATAAACTAAAATTAAATTTTAAATACTTTAATTTTAAAAATACTTCACATGAGCAATTTGAGCAATATAAAAAAAATATTTTAATGAAAAATAATTATTTTTTTATGAATTAAATTTGTTTTATATATAAATTTAAAAATTTGACGTTAAGAAATTTAAAGACTTATAAAATATTTTACGTAAATTAATTTCTAGTTATAAAAAAATTAATTATTTTTCTTAAATATATACATAAGAAAGTTCATTTAAACATTTTTATTATTTAATTTGTTAAAAAAAAATTCTTTGTATTATTTTTTAATTTTTAGTATTCATGTACTTCTTAACAATTATACTAATTATTTTGTATATAAATAATTAAAATAGAGTTGATAAAACAGTCAGCCTTGTATATTGGGATGAACTCACCAAAACCTATTTACGACCCACCTTTTTAAAAATTATTTTTTTTGAATGGATTGGTGGATTAAGTGACTCAATTAATTTGAAAATAAGTAGTTTTTTTATAAAATTAACTTTTCGTAGAAAATTTTAACAAAATTAAGCACTAAAAGAGTAAAAATATCTTAATTTTCTCGATTACAAACTAAGATTGATAATAAAGACAAAAAAAAATGAGCCAAATTGAATGTTTACAGGAGTAAATTGTGTATATAGTTTAATTAATGTAATCTTACTAGTGGACGACACATTCAAGAAGCACTTCTTCAGTACAAGATTCGAAGCATAAAATATAATTTCTGTTACTTATTATTATAATAATGAAAACATGCAAGATTAACAAGGAAATTTTCTGGATCCCAACACGTCAGAGCCAGAGATTGCTTTTAAGGTAAAGGATTCCATCAATAATGCAAATAGCAAGACGCGTATATCGTAAAATTGAAGCTCTTAATATAGTTTAAAAGATAATAGAGTATTACACCTAAGTTAATCTCGACGTATCAATCAATTAATCTGAATATCTGGAGCTTATTATTATTTTCTTAGTCAACAAGGCATTATTATTATTATACTCCCTACCGGGAAGGTAATAATAACAAGACTAAACGCGAATAGTATTTTATTATTTTCTGTCAATGTATTGGTTGGGCAAATAAAATAAATAATAAATAAATAAATAAATGGGTAGATTGAAAATATTTGTACGCCAAGCAAGGAAAGAGGGAAAGAAGGCATAAAATAAAAAAAATATAAAAGGAAAAGAGGTGTGATGACGTGGACCAATCAGAGGAGGACAGAGGTGTGGGTTGGATGGAGCAGCTAAGAATAAAGCCTGTGGTGTCCCTTGGTATTCAAAAGCGCCGAAAGAGAGAAACCTAACAACGCCATAGCGTTCTCTAACCCATCGTGCGAGGTCCCTCGACCTCCGCACAACCCCAACTCCAAGGGGCTGTGCATGTTTTCCACGCCCATGTCGGAACCGGACGCCCATGCGCCGTCACTACCCTTCCTGCTCCAGCGCCCGCCGCTCCTGCAGTCAGCGCCGCCGCTCTTCAAGCAGCGATCGTGGTCGCCGGACGTCTACCGCGACGAGGCCTGGCTCCGCCGCAAGGGAAACTGGAAGAACCGCCGCACCAAGAGCGTCACAGACGAGGACGTCGACGAACTCAAAGCCTGCATCGAATTGGGCTTCGGATTCGATTCCTCCCCGGAGGTCGAGCTCGATCGCCGCCTCTCCGATACCTTACCCGCTCTCGGCCTCTACTACGCCGTCAACAAAAACTACAACGAATCCCTCGTCTCCAAACCCACGCCGTCCTCCTCCGCCGCCGCCTCCGATTGCGACGACACTCCTTCCCCCCACGGCAGTCCCCACTCCGCCATCTTCACCACCGGTACTTGGCACTTTAGCTGATCTCTTATCTGCTTTTGATAATGATCTCTCACTTGTCGGAATTAAAGTTTGCATGGATTAACTTAGTTATCGAAGTAAAAGTCTCTAATTCTTTGAGCAGATTAAAAATAGCTAAGAAAATTTAAATCTCGGTCTTTCTATTTTTAATCTGTGCTGATTGTGATTGAAGTGGATTGAGATGTGATGATATTTTTGTTGAATTATTGCTTTGTTTGATATGAATTAATTATGAAGGTGATAACCCTCAGACGGTGAAGACGAGGCTGAGGCAATGGGCTCAGGTTGTTGGTTGTGCTGTGCGTCAAAGTCCAGAGTTCTAGCTGAATGGGTTATGTGATGTGATGATAATTGTGGATTCGGAACCTAAGCAGGGTTGTCAAACCTAAACCATTACAATAGAAGCTGTGTGATTGATATAAGTGACAATGATTTTCCACCGAACTACCAAACCGAAGAAGCGATGGCGGTCCCTAGTTAACCACCCGATTGTGAGGGAAGCAAAGTAGTTAGTTAGTAATACATGTGGGGGTGTCGGCAGAAGCCTTGTTTTGTAATGTACTTGTCGAATCTGTTATAGTATTATTCATGTCATGTGGTAGACGATCGTAGATGTAGTTTTGTTTTAGTTTTTGTGTTTGTGCTGGGTGTGTGAAAAGGTGTTGGTTCCACTAGTGCATTTGAATCTGTACTTTATGTGCTGCTATACTCCTTTTTGGTATCTGTAGTTTCTCTTTCCTCTTGGGTTTGCTTGGTACTCTGTTGAAAAGCAAAGCAAGGGAAGGGTGGAGGACGAAGAAGTGAAGAATATAACATTCTTGTAACTTTGACAAAGAATTCCTTGAACGAGGGAAACAGCTTGCTTTCTAAAATGGGCTGGGTACCAGTACGACTCAACTTATGTCTTTCGTGAAAGGTAAGACAGAGAAGCTTCAAATTTCAACATTCTCCTGTGTTTGTTTGTTCGTATCATCGAATATTGCGCTGCTGGCAATGACTACTTTGTGTATCTCACTCATTGTACTTTTTAGCTACCTATCTCCTATCCTCTGTCATCACTTATCTTCCACCCATTTTCCAGACACAGAATGGCAGTAGAATGGAATGGAAAGTTTCCACTGTTGACTTTTTTATGCGGAGGCAGCTGTCAACTCAATCCACTGCTAACATAACGGAAATTACAGTGGTTGTTAAGTGTTGAACACTTATGTCAAGAGAACTGTGCCATCCATGAAAAATTGAAGGTTAGGAAGAAGACTAATACTGAATTTGGGTGATAGTAATATAGAGAGATAAACAAAAAACTAAAAGATAATGATGGATATAAGAAATAGTGTGATATAAAAGAAAATACATTTAACAATGAGTGTAAATTAACCTTGAGAATAACGATATCTCACTGTATAGTCCTGATTATAACCAACCTAAAGACAGTCCGTGGTCATTAGGAAGAAGTTAGTGTGCCTGGAAAACTTTAGATGAGTCTCTTGCACGCAACATGAAAACAAATTGAGATCCACGCGAGTTCTAGTAGGGAAGAAGAAGACTTGAAGGGAACTAAACATTGATATTGCAATATATTTTTCTTTCCCAAAAAGCCATTATCTATAACTCTACCTATATATAAGTTATATGACAACATAGTGATACCTATTTTTCTCCATTTATTCCTGTACTAGGTTTTGACGCTTGTAACTAATTCTAGTTTAATCGAAAACATTGAAATTATTGATGAGTACATTAGGTAGTACAGTTTACATTAATAACATAATTATATTAATCCAAAATTTCCAAAGCAACATTTTACCTTTTGTCTCTTTCTCATGTTATTCCTAAGAGACTATAATATGTTTACAAAGTTTGACAAAATAATTATGTGTGGAAAATAGAACTTTCAAATATGATATTCTTAATACAAACTTATGATATTTTTAATATACAAACTTATTTTTTTTTTATTTTATAGAAATGACAACTGAGTTGGTTTAGACTGAAGTTTTATACTTGTTTTAATTTTAAAAATACCATCACATTTTAATTAAAAATATTTAACCAATAAAAACGAGTGTATTTATATCTTAAATAGATTTTTTTCACTAATATTTGTGTCCGTTGTAACTTATCTAATATTCTAGTTGTAAAAAAAAATAGTTTGACTTGTCTTGCATAAGAATTATAGGTTAATTTTATCTCCCTTCAATGCTAAATTTGTACAAACAAAATCTTTTAAAAAAATTATACATAAATATTATAATAATAATTTTATTTTAATTTTCATTAATCTGTCATTGATAATAAAATATAAATAAATTAAATAAACATAAAACCAACCTCTATATTAAATAAATATATGTAAAAAATATTTTTTTTATGAACAAAATATAAAAAGAATATCATTATCCAAATTACTGAAAAGCTATAACAATTAATTATCATTATATTTTAAGGCTGTTTTTACTAAATAACATTAAAATATATTAGATTTTTTTTTATTGTAGGTTATGCTAAGTAACTCATATTATCCTATTATTAGTCCGCCATGACTTATCAATACGGACTTATATAGTTAACTTTTCTGCACTTTTTCCCATGACCTAAGGTGTATATTTCTAGTATTTTATTCTCATAATTTTTTGGTTTACATCATTTATTTGAATAATTTTCAATCTCAATTTACCATTGCGATATTTTATTTAATTTATAATAAGAATATTCTAAGTTATCTTGTTGTACCTCATTTACTCACTCATTTTTCATCTTTTATTTTAAAAAAAATATTCTCCTTAAATTTGACTTTTGATGTATAATATATAAACATTCTTACTCAGACCACTCAAATGACTTAATAATTTATTTACATAAATAGTTAATAATTTATTTAGTTAGTAAAAGGAAGAATCAAGGTTCATTTCAATTCTATTTTTTTATAAACAACTAAACTTATGATATTAAATATAAAAATAATGGATTAAATATTATAAAAAATATATAAAATTTAATTTAAATATTAATTCATCATGTACTTAATGTCAAATCATAGTCAACATTATAGTAGCATCCTGATGTAAGAACTTGGTGACAGACGGAGTATAATGAAGAAAAATGTGTGAAACAATTAATGAGTATAGTGCTTTTTTGTTCTGTGCTATATAATCATTTCTTTGTTATAAATTACAAAATCATGCTATGGATGAGTCTCTTTATACATATTTTTTTTAAAGGAATTATTTCAAAAATAAAAACTAAATGCTAAGAGGAATTCAAATCTCATAACAATTCACACAATTTGTGCATAGTAATTTTTTTATTTATTAATTTCAACTTGTAAAATATATTAGGTAGGTCACCTATATATTTATAGGTGAAGGAGTCTTGAAGTACAAGCTAAAATGATAGAATGGGAAAAGGGAAAAATGGACAGCCTTATGATTTGACTAAATCAAACCCGCATCCTAAGTTTGTCATTCTAGAAATTAGGTCAAAATATTTTCCAAAAGGCTAGTAACAAACTAAAATGCTACCTACACCCCATATTATACTAAAGACACCTTATTCTAGCTTATATTTGCTATTTTAAGTCCAAATTATTTACAAACATATTCTATTTTTTAAGAAGACCAAAAGGAAGAACTTCTGATATTCGAGTTTTTACCTTCTTCTTTTACTGATTCTTTTGCTATTATGTTTTACATACAGATTTGATCTCTTACATATGGATTTGTGCTGAAATTTTTTGTAGTGTTTGTATGATAAAAGTGGTGACAAAATAACAATTCTATATTATATTTTCTTGCTAAATTGTTATGAGTGGATAAAGAAGTAAGACAAATTCAATACTCATTTACAAATTTTATAAATTATACAGTAATTTAATAGGTGTAAAGAATTTTATACATGAACTAACTACTTTATGTAATAAATATATATATATATATATAAATATGTATATATATTGATAAAAATATGTGTATTATATTATTAAATCAAATTGTCAATTGATAAATTAAATGAAAGGGGATATTAAAATATTATTACAAATAAAATTAATAAGATGAATAAAAGTAAGTACTTACATACATTAAAAAATACAACCAATTAAAAAAATAACAAATAAAATTATAAAAAATAACAAATTAAATTAGTGGGATAATGAAACTACTAGAAGTAATTTAAAAATTGTGAAAGTAATGAGATTTAAAAACATGTCGAATATAATGGAGGTTTGTAAATTGTCAGAAATAATGGGGGTTTGTAAGCTGTCAGAAATAATGAGGTTGTCAAACCGTCGGAAATAACAGGAGTTTTCAAACCGTTAGGAATAACGGGAGTTTTCAAACTGTAAAAATTAACGGGGGTTTAAAACTGCTGGGAATAACGGAGGTTCAAAACTGTCAGAAATAACGAGGTTTCAAAATCGTCGGAAAGTGATTATTTTCTAGGGGTTCGTAGAAACCGTGATAATTAGTTAGCGACACTGAATCTATCAAGAAAGAAACAAACTACGGATAATGCACTTAACATGCACTTAACGAGAATCAAAACCGTAAAAAATATAACCTCATTAAAAATATATTTTTGTAGTGTGTAATGGAATCAGAAATATATTTTTTTATATAATACATTTTTATATTTTGAAATAGTTATATAAAAGGGATGGTTATCTATTACTTCATCGGAACTTATGAAATGTAAAGATTACTCAATTAATATAAGTTATGAAACACATCCTAACTTAATAGCGTTATACATTTATAATAGGATATTTTCATAACTTTAAGGAAAAAAAAAATAAGTGGAAAAAATTTGTTTAGAAAAGAATAGTAGTATTTCTTTTCTACAGTTATCAGTAGAGTTTCCTGATAACACTAGTGCAGAAACATAAAACAAATGCGGCTATTTTGAATTTATAAATGCGGTTTTACAACCGCATTTGATCAACACGCAATTGTAAATCAAGAAATATAAATGCGGCTATATAGCCGCATTTATAAATACCATTTACAAGTGCGGTTATTTGCTTTAACCGCACTTGTATATGCCAAATCATTAAAAAAATTAAAAATTTTAAAACATCGTTAATCTTGTGTGAAGTCAACGTTGATGAAGAGTCACGGGAGCGAACAACGGTGGCGACAGCAGAAGCGATGGCGGACAGGGAAGCAGCAACGGAGCAAACCAAAAAATCCACAAGAAACCACGAATACAATGAAAGAAAAGAGTGCTCCGAGACCACCAATGCAAGGAAAAAAACATATATAAGAAAAACGAAAAACATTTATGCATATATTTGTGAAGATGAAGAGGAAGAAAGAGAGTTCAAAAACTTACATTGCACAAATGGAATGCAGATGCAGCAGAAGAACTCAGAGTGCGAACGCGAAACGAAGGCAAAGACGAGAAATAAAGTTTGAAATTGTGTGTGGCGCGCTTCAAAATTTAAGGTAAAAAATGATTTACGAGTGCGGTTAAAGGTAAAACCGCATTCGTAAATCAAAATAATTTCAAAAATACCACCGCGTTTTTTACGAAAGCGGGTAGCGCAAAAGCCGCACTAAATAAAGCGTATCCTTTTTTTTTTTGCACTAGTGTAAATCATTTATCCACACAGTTTAAAAGGAGCTTATCATCTACGAAAGGTGTTTTGTCAGAGTCAAATGCCTCATTAACCTATACTAATTAAATCCTAAGATATTTCTTTATTAATTTGAAAGATAAGTGGTTTGAATAAGACTGATAAATGAGATATATAGTTAACTTACGCATTCAAGTATTAATTGTTCTTAAGTGGAATTGCTTGAAGAGACAAGAATCCAAGTGTAGTTAATTTCAGTGAAAACAAACGAAAGTGTAGCATGAAGTACATTGTTTAAAACATGGTGTTAATTCAGTGTGAAAATTACATTGGAGGAATTTGTGAGGAAAGAACATAAAAGTCCAAATAAAGTAACAGACAAATAAAAGTCATGTATGCATTGCATTGGTCTTCTTTTTCTTCCATTGGCAATATTTCTTTATAATATATTTGTTGGGCGGTCATAACAGGCAGAAAAGGTCTAACACAAAAAAAAAAATGGAGAAACTGAATGGGGAGACCAATTGATGAAAGATGACAAAACACGTACATAGTTAATCATAACAACAATAATAATAATTAAAATATCAAAAACGATGAATGGAAGCAAATGGAGAAATGTAGAGTTAGGTGAGACCAGAGAAAAAGCTCTCTTACCCACTTACTCTTTCCCCTTCCAACAAATTAAAATTAACATTATAATGTAAATTAATTTTTATTTTATAACTTTTGAGAAATAGTTACAAGCACATGCGTAGGGGTTACAAAGTGGGATGGGCTGTTCGCGGTCCCGTGAGAAAAAAAGTGAAGTGAGTTGTTTATTTTAACCCACTGTTCCGCTTAGGTTTGTCCTGCATAACCCGCAGTCCGTGCGGGTCAAGTGCGAGACGGGTTGGTTTGCATAACCCGTATAACTTTAAAATGTATAATCTTTTTTTTCTACTTCCCATATTTTTTCTTCATGTAGCCTCATATTTTACATTCCAAAATTTTTAATAAGATCTTACTATGCATGTTTCATGAAATAATATTATGAAATCATTTACTCAATGCATCTAAATAAAAAAATCAAAAATTATTTAAAAATTATTATTTTAATAAATATTTTTTATGCAGGCTAGCTCGCAGGTCTATAGACTAACTTTTATACTAAACAGATTAGAAAAATCAACTCACAAATTTTATGTGTAACAGACCAACCCAACTCGCATTTTGTGGATTAAGTATATACGGCCTATGCGGGACTGCCACCCCGCCCTGCCACCCCTTCAAACGCGTCCGTCCTAAAACAATTAAAACGCACTGGCTTATAAATTATGTTATAATAAAAATAAGTAAAATGGAAAAGTTTTTTCAGAAGGAAGCGTATTAGAAAGTCCACTTTAGAAAAATGTGGGAAATGAAAACGCAATTTTCATGAGAGAAAGCCAAAGACGACCCTTGTGAAAATGGTGAGGAATGCTTCTCTTCTCTCGCCTCCTTATCCAGTCCACTGTATTCTAAAGCAAAGTGCCCTGTTACTGCGTACGTGTGGATTCAGTTTTGGTTTGGTCCAAAATAAACGTTGCCATTTTTTTATATGTATAAGCTTCTCAAAAATTCTAGAACCCACACGTCACTTGGGGTTGGATTATATTTGGTTCCGTATTATATAAGAGTCTCTCTCGCCCTAGAATCCTCGAGGAGGAGAATAACAATAATATTCACTGTACCTTATCCTTTTGTGTCGTGAAATTATGGTAATTGATTTCGATATTTTGACTCATGGATTCTGATCATTCCAGAAAACCTTCCAAAAGTTTAATTCATTCTCGCTTCTTTCTCTCTGGCTTTTATTGCTGGGATTGGGAGTTCTTGACAGCTCTCCTCCTTTTCAGTTCTTCCTCCTGAGTTCCCTGTACTATATTTTTTTTTCTCTCTTTTTTTATTTAGAATAATTGTAATAAGAAGAGATCTGTGAGGGTGGAATCATGTCGCAACGATCTGTGCCGGCTCCGTTTTTGACGAAGACGTATGAGTTGGTGGAGGATCCCGGGACGAACGAGGTGATATCGTGGAGTGACAGTGGGAACACGTTTGTGGTGTGGAAGCATGCGGATTTTGCCAAGGATTTGCTTCCTAAATCTTTCAAGCACAATAACTTCTCCAGTTTTGTTCGCCAGCTCAACACCTACGTATGTTTCTTTCTCTCCTTACATTTACTTCCATCTCAACCTGTGAGATGATCAATTACTTGTGTTTTATACATGTTATTCAGATTAAATTAAAATTTGATAGAAATATTTTTTTAAGTATTTATATTTTAATACTAATTATTCAGGTATTTAAATTAATATTTCGGATTTCTTCCATAATTAGTGGTTCTTACTAATTGCTATATATATATTCGGAAACATTTGGGAAATCTTAAGTTTTAAATTGATATCTAAATACAATGTATTTTTTATGATATATGATACAAAAAGCAAATTTGATGAGCTTGAAATGTAAACAAATATGATTACTGTTAATTATAGATGATTGCAAATATGATCAGTAAATGATAAAAATCAAATTGGCGATTTCGAGTTTGCAGGGATTCCGAAAGATTGTGCCAGATAAATGGGAATTCGCAAACGAGCATTTCAAACGAGGGAAGAAGGAGCTTCTCTGCGACATCAAACGCCGCAAGACCGTGCCGCAATTGCCGGCGCTTCCTCCGGAGGCTGGAAAATCCGGCGGCGATGGTAGCTCTCCTTTAAACTCCGGCGGTGGAGACGAGGCTGGGTCCACTTCTACCTCGTCCTCTTCCTCCGGTTCGAAGAACACGGGATTGGTGGAAACAAACACAACAGTTTCTCACGAGTTATCGAGCGAGAATCAGAAACTGAAGAAGGATAACGAAACGCTGAGTTGCGAGCTGGCACGTGCGAGGAAGCAGTGCGATGTGCTCGTGGCTTTCCTGAAGAACCGTCTGATGGTGGGTCCTGATCAGATAGATCGCATCATGCGGCAAGGAAGTTGTGGATCTGAGAAGGCGGTAGGTGAAGAAGGAGGTGAAGAATGTTTGAAACTGTTTGGTGTTTGGTTGAAAGAGGATACGCTAGCAGACAAAAGAAACAACCACCACAAGAGAGTCCGCGAAGAGCAAATGGGCTTCGGTGGGCCTCGTCTCAAGGAATCCAAGCCCGTTGTTGACTTTGAACCTCTAAATCTCATCATGACGAGCAATAAGGTTTGCAACTGACCAACAAACGAACAAAGAGCAATTTGATTTTTCCTTTTAGTCAATTAATAGAATAGTGAAAAAGTAAAAGGCTGAGCGATAATTATGTTGGGTAAAAAGACCAAATTCGTGTCAAGGTTGTGTTATTATTTTTAATTTAATAATGTATATACGTAGGTCAATCCTTGTATGATTGGAAAGCAGGTTTCAATAATCCTTGTACCATGTATGGCTTCTTAATGTAATGGCTAAATGGCCGCATTCTGTAGCTAGGTTGATAGTAAAGATTATGTTTTGATTAAATTTTGAAAATAATATTTTTTTTAAGTCTACTGGTTTTACATAATTTTGGAATCAAAATCAAAAGAAATTTAAATATATTTTCATCTTTTAATTTTTTAAGTGTTTTTAAGAAATGTTATTGAATTCCGAATTTTAAAATGGATAATATTTTGAATGTAATGATTAATCTTGATGATGTTATCTTGATGGACTTGAAGTCGAAATAAAAATATATAAATGTACAAATTATGGATTATTTTATATGTAATTTAACAATTAATATTCATAAATGCATATATTTTAATATGAAATATTATTGACAATATGAAATATCATGATGAAATAATATTAATTAATTTAGATAAATATATTATGGGAACCAATCTTGTTAACGCATAATATTCTGACTTTTTTGAATGTTCTGATTTACTTGTAGAATATTCTTGATTGATTATATATTACAAAATACTATTCAGTGCTTTTATGAGAGAATGATATTCAGTGCTTTTATGAGAAAATACTATAATCTGACACATTAAAATCTGGAGAAACCAATATGAAAGATCTAAACTCATGAAAACTTATATATAGATGACCATTCACAAGAAACAATCTCAACTCATATTTTGGTAATATACTCACGGTATACACTAAATTTGATGCTCTTACTAACTTCAGTGTTAGTATTTTTTTAGGTGGAATCCCCTCATTTCTTTGAAACTGATTCACTAAAATTTGAACAAAAAACACTCAAAACCACATCAAATTTCGACCATCTTGACAAGAACAATAACCATATTAAAATAAACTATAATTAAATATCAAAATAATATAATATTTATAATATTTAATTATATTTGATTATAATAAAATATAATAAGATATATTTGATTCTAACATCAGCAACAAAGAAGCTAGTAAGAGGAGGATACTTAGAGAATGTCAAGTTATTCATCCGAGAAGAGACAAGCATTAGACGATGATTGTTGTGAATAAGATGACCCCAAAGCTCCCTGTCTAGTAAAACTTAGTGCAAGAATAAACTTTGGGATGAAAATGGTGGAAAGAACAATTTCAATCAAGTTGTAGACATGGAAGGATAAATTATTTTATAAAAAATATGACAAAATTAAATTAAAAATAATATATATTTTTTTATTTCACTTAATTTTATCAAATTACTTATATCTTTTTCTCATATCTTTCTTTATCACCTGAGGATGGGAAGCAGTATTTTAAAGTTTGATTTTCACATTTTAAAAATTCACCATCTCAATTCAATATTTAATATATATATATATATATATATATATATTATTTTAGTACAATTAATTGTTAGAACTAACATATTTATTTTATGTGCAAAAACATAATTTAAATAAAAGAAACGTAAAATAAAATGAAAGAAAATTCTGAAGACATTTTTACAATTCGAGAAATAAAAGAAAGGGAGTGCCGGGTGAAGAAGCATTTCCTCTCCTCTACCATGGACAGCGTTTGTGCTTCGTCTCCGCCGTTTCAGACCGGACCGTCCGGGTACTCTTCTTTTCATTCCTCTTTCTCTTTTCCTCTTTAACTTCCATTTTATATTCATACACACTCTCCCATCTCCTTCATTTTCAGCCACCCGCGCCACTTTTACCTCGCTGTTGACAGGCTCCACTTCAAAATGGTACTCTCGCTCACGCATTTTCACTTCAATAACCTTTTCGTTCTGATTTTTTGATTATCGAAAACGATCGACATATCGCAGCAAACGGTAATCGAACTCGTGGATCTGGTGGCTCGACGTCCATCCTTGCCCATCGTCGTCTGTTGCAGCACGCGCGACGACCTCGACTCTCTCTGCTCCTCTCTCTCCGCTCTCCCCTTCGTTTCCTCCTCTGCTCTGGTCTCTCTTCTATTTTCCCATCCCCAATTCATTCTCTTCCTCGTAATTCCCACGCGCTACACTATTGTTTTTCCTAATTCGCTCTTGTTTCCTCCGTTTCCCTTTTCCGCGTGTCAGTACAGTGATCTCGCTGAAGATGAACGCGCTTTCCTCTTGGAAAAGTTTCGACAGGTAACAGCTCAGTGGAATCAGACGAATCACGGTGGCGCGCCGAACGAGGACGAGATTGGGAAAGACGAGAGGTCTCATATGATCATTGTAACCGACGCCTGTCTCCCTCTCCTTTCTTCTGGAGAACTTCCCTTGAATGCTCATCTTCTCATTAACTACGAGTTACCGGCAAAGAAGGTTTTTCTCTTCGCTTTTTTTTTTTCTTCTACAAATTTCAATTTCTGCAGCTGATATTTATCTTCGCTCTTCTTATTTTCCACATTATTTTTGTGTTTCCTGCAGGAGACATACACTAGGCGATTGACAACTTGTTTAACAGCCGGTCCTTTCTTTATTGCCTACTTCTATAGTTTTTTTAAGTTGGACAAAACATAGACACAGTTCCTTAGATCCTATTTGTGTTTTTTCCTAATCAAAATTGAAGTTTTATCTGGAAAGATTGCATAATCCTTTAAATTTTGATTGAAAACATCACAAACAGTAGTTAAGAAACTGTGTTTAACTTTTTTTTTTTAAAGTATGTGATAGTTTGTAGTTTTGCATTGTTGCTAACATTCCTGAGTAATGTGCAGATGGAATTGTTATTAATATGGTGGTTGGTGGGGAAGTGGTGACTCTAAAAAGTATTGAAGAGAGCAGCAATATTGTCATGCAAGAGATGCCTATGCGAGTAAGTTTGCCTTTTAACTCTTTTTGCTCGAGTTTGACTATGGGAGGATCACATCACATTCATCTCACTCTGAATTGGTTGAAGTGTCTTCATATATATTAGATTTTTTCAGAGCAAGGAATTCGGTCTAATACATTATTGGATGAAGCACTCTTTTATGTTTTTTCTCATTCATATCTGTCCTCCAGTCCAGTTAGTTTAGTACTATTGTATAAACGTCTTTTTCGGTTCTTCAAATGGTCTTATAATTACATATTTTAAAACTTTGCAGATTCTTGACATTTTATGAAGATCTTTAGTCTTGCTCTTTCCTGAAGAAAGCAAAATTTGATCGCTTGCACTCATGAATGGTTCAAGACATGAAGCTCGCTCATTTCTTTGAATATTCTGGGAGTAGTCACTTGTCAGTGCTCCAAAAAAATACTGTCTTTTATTAGTATTTTGGATGTGTAGATTTTTATGCTAGATGACATCTTTTATTGGTTGTTTAAAATTAGAACACAGAAATTTGGTAGAAATGACAAACTTCTTAGTCTTCTCTTTTCTTGGAGGTATAATTGTAATGTATAGTTCAACATTGTTAAAGGTATTTGAGGGGAGGAAGCAGTTGAGGGTCAATTTTCTCTCCCTCTCTGGGAAAGATCAATGGAAATAACTTTTGTAGTTATATCTTCGGGAGAAATTTAAGAATGAGGTGGAATGCCAAACACGTGGTAAAATGCTCGACATGTACAAGGAAACTTATAATTGTATAAACTAAGCATTGATAATGCTCGACATGCAGTATTTGTGGCATGTATCGCAATGTAGACAGTGGAACACAGACATTGACATGTAGACTATGTCAAGGCAAAATTTACTAGTTGAAGTGTCCTGAAATCTGACAGTACCACTTCTTACGTGGTTAGTTTTGCAGAAAATAACAGGCCTTTAATAGCATAAAAGTGCCTGAAATCTAGGGCCTTGTATTTGTCCTGACCATTGCTTGGGAAAACACTGAAGCAACGGAAGCACTTACGCAGATTTAACCAGTGTACTAATACTGTATGCAGTTTTCGTTGAGATCACCCTGTTGTGAGCTAATTTTCTTTGCTCTTGCAGGGTAGGGATTGTGCCATTTTCAATTAGGCTTCCATGTTGAACAGAATATTTGAAGAAGATAAAAGAGGTTGAGAAGACATCTCTTGACTGCTCCTGTTTTTAAATTTTTAACACATTTCTCTTGGAAGCAATTTTCGGACTTTATTAGATTTTGGAGGAAAGGGAACAGAATATTTGATGGAAATAGAAGAGGGTGAGAACATATCTCTGGACTGTTTCTGTTTTTCCTTTTCTAAAACATTTCTTTTGGAAACAACTTTCGAAATTTAATAGATATTGGATGAAAGATTGTGCTGAGTAGTGTGAAATTGTTTTAGAAAACAGTTTATAAAACAATGTTAAAAGACAATCAATTAGACTGTACTTACGAACTGAAAATGTTTGATAAAACTAGTTATTGATTTAACTGGGAATTGTAAAATGACATTAGTAATTATCTGTCCATAATTTAAAATTTGGTACCTATATTTTAAATATTTACAATTGTTATATTTTAATTTTTAAGTGATTTATCTTCTTAAAATATACGATAGCAATTTCTTTAGAATTTATTCTCATTTATAAATACTTTATTAAATGTGTTAATACAAATAATTGATATGGTTGTTTCGATGATTTTATATTTTAGAAAAATGAGATTTTGATGATTTGTTAAATCCATTTCAAGAGATTTGGGATATAGTTCTTTTAGAAGCAATGAATGTTGAGACTTTTTTACTTGTTTATTTCCTTTTCAACAAAACGTAAAACAAAATTTAATTAAATAAGCTTTTTTTTTCTTTTTTTTTGTCCAAATAAAGTTTTAAACATTTATTTGGAAAAAATAAATATTTTCTTTTATTTTTCCTTCATCTAAACTGTATTTGTACTTGTTTGTAATTGTTTCACCACAAATTATTACTTTAATAACTGAAACTACCAATATGTTCCTATCATGCAAGATTTCAATAAATAAGCACCACTCGATCAATGGTGTGGTGTCCATGGGGGTAGGTAATAGCAGGCCAACTCTGGCGGCAGCATAAACTTTTGCCTGATTTCCCATGCACCATTCCATTTTTTACATGCATATGTGAAAAGTCCTTTTGTATCTTTAATGAGAAATCTTTGTGTTTTGGATATCCGTAAATTTAATCAATTCATTTCAGATATAAAAATCTAAAACTCATAATTAATTTGTAGATATGAAAATTCAAATTCAGAAATCACTTCTAAATATGGATATCCAAAACTCATAGTTTATTACCACAACAATCCATTGTCACATCAGAGCAACCCACTACACCACCACAACAATCCATTACACCACAAGCTCTTTACTTATATTTTTTATATTCTTTAAATTGATTTAGTTCAAAGGATTTTAATCCATTAAAAGTATCAAAATTATCACAATACCAAAAAAATAAAAACTGAGGATCATTGACTTCTGGATATGTATATCTGAAAGTATGATGGTGCCTTCCGGATAAAGATATTCGTAGTAAAAAAGTACAATTCTGGATGACAATATCCTTAGACAAACATAACACTTATGAATACCAATATTCATAGGCAAAATTGACTGAGCACGGTAAGGATACCCAAATATGCCTCATTCGTTTGCTCAAGAAGCTGATATGAACCACATACCTTACATCTAGAATAGAAATTATCCTGAGTAAGATTTCAAGGTAACTGACTCAATCTATCCTCAGTTGTTACTCATCTACTATTCTTTTTTGCCGTCGAGTTCACAGCAGTTTCTCTCCTTGGGAGTGAGACGTTTTCTCTCTTCATTTCTTAGAATTTTCTTCACTCTCCTTCTCAAAATACCTATTTTTATAGGATTACATGTCACTTTTTCTCCTCACACTTTGCTAACAAATATTATTTTTAATTTTATCTCAATTTTGTTTCTTCTAATTTTTTTTATTTAGATTTTTTTATTATATATTTTTTACTTTTTCCCCACAATTTACTTATATTGTTATTATGTGAATAAGAAGTTATAAAAATATTTAACAAGTAAACTTTTCAAAAAATAAAGATTTCAAATATGTTGAGTAAGATTTCATCAGGTAAATGACTCAATATATCCTTGTTACTTTACTATTCTTTTTTGCCGGTAAACAATAGTTTCTCTATTTGGGATTGAGACATTTTCTCTCTTCATTTATGCGAATTTTCTTTACTCTCTTCCTTCTCAAAAATACCCATTTTTATAGGATTACACACTTTTTCTCCTCACACTTTGTTAACAAATATTATTTCTAATTTTGTTTTTCTAATTTCTTTTATTTAGATTTTTTTATTATATATATTTTTATTTTTTCATACAAATTTCTTACATTGTTATTATGTGAACAAGAAGTTATACAAATATTTAACAAGTAAACTTTTTAAAGAATAAAGATTTCAAGTATGCTTAGTAAGATTTCATCAGGTAACTGACTTAATCTACCCTCAGTTGTTATTCCACTACTATTCTTTTTTGCCGCCGAGTTCACAACAGTTACTCTCCTTGGGTGTTAGACGTTTTCTCTCTTTATTTCTTCGAATTTTCTTCACTCCCTCCTTCTCAAAATACCTATTTTTATAGGATTACAGGTAACTTTTTCTCCTCATACTTTGCTAACAAATATTATTTTTAATTTTACCTCAATTTTGTTTCTTCTAAAATTTTTTTATTTAGATTTTTTTGATTGTATAAATTTTAATTTTTTCATACAATTTTCTTACAATGTAATTATGTGAATAATAAGTTATAAAAATATTTAACAAGTAAACTTTTTAAAAAATAAAGATTTCAAGTATGCTGAGTAAGATTTTATCAGTTAACTGATTCAATCTATCCTCAGTTGTTACTCCACTATTTTTTTTTTGTTTTTGCTGCCGAGTTCACTGCAAGTTTGGGAGTGAGACGTTTCTCGCTTCATTTCTTCGAATTTTCTTTATTTTTCTCCTCACACTTTGCTAACAAATATTATTTTTAATTTTATCTCAATTTTGTTTCTTCAATTTTTATATATTTTTATTTTTTCATACAATTTTCTTACCATGTAATTATGTGGATAAGAAGTTATAAAAATATTTAACAAGTAAAATTTGTAAAATATAAAGATTTCAAGTATGCTGAGTAAGATTTTATCAGGTAAGTGATTCAATCTATTTTCTTACTCCATTACTTTTGTTTTTGCTGCCGAGTTCACAGCAGTTTCTCTCCTTGGGAGTGAGACGTTTTCTCGCTTCATTTCTTCGAATTTTCTTCACTCTTGTCCTTATCAAAATATCCGTTTTTATAGGTTTATATGTCACTTTTTTTCCTCACACTTTGCAAACAAATATTATTTTTAATTTTATCTCAATTTTGTTTCTTCAATTTTTTATTTATATTTTATATATTTATTTATTATTTCCCCACAATTTTTCTTACATTGTTATTATGTGAATAAGAAGTTATATAAATATTTAACAAGTAAAATATTTAAAAAATAAAGATTTCAAATATGCTAAGTAAGATTTCATCAGTAACTCACTCAATTTATCCTCAGTTGTTACTCCACTACTATTCTTTTTTGTGGCCGAGTTCACAGCAGTTTCTCTCATTGGGAGTGAGACGTTTACTCGTTTCATTTTCTTTGAATTTTCTTCACTCTCCTCCTTCTCAAAATACATGTTTTTATAGGATAACATGTCACTTTTTCTTCTCACACCTTGCTAACAAATATTATTTTTAATTTTATATCAATTTTGTTTCTTCAAAAAAAAATTATTATATATTTTTATATTTTTTTCCCACAATTTTCTTACATTGTTAGTGTGTGAATAAGAAGTTATATAAATATTTAAGAAGTAAAATATTTAAAAAATAAAGATTTCAAATATGCTAAGTAAGATTTCATCAGGTAACTCACTCAATTTATCCTCAGTTGTTACGCCACTACTATTCTTTTTTGTGGCCGAGTTCACAGCAGTTTTTCTCATTGGGAGTGAGACGTTTTCTCGTTTCATTTTCTTCTAATTTTCTTCACTCTCCTCCTTCTCAAAATACATGTTTTTATAGGATAACATGTCACTTTTTCTTCTCACACCTTACTAACAAATATTATTTTTAATTTTATATCAATTTTGTTTCTTCAAAAAAAAATTATTATATATTTTTATATTTTTTTCCCACAATTTTCTTACATTGTTAGTGTGTGAATAAGAAGTTATATAAATATTTAAGAAGTAAAATATTTAAAAAATAAAGATTTCAAATATGCTAAGTAAGATTTCGTCAGTAACTCACTCAATTTATCCTCAGTTGTTACGCCACTAATATTCTTTTTTGCTGCCGAGTTCACAGCCGTTTCTCTCCTTTGGAGTGAGACGTTTTCTCGCTTCATTTCTTCGATTTTTCTTAACTCTCCTCCTTCTCAAAATACCTGTTTTTATATAATTACATGTCCCTTTTTCTCCTCACACTTTACTAACCAATATTATTTTTAATTTTATCTCAATTTGTTTCTTCAATTTTTTTATTTTTTTATTTTTTTTCCACAATTTTCTTATATTGTTATTATGTGAATAAGAAGTTATATAAATATTTAACAAGTAAAATTTTTAAAAAATAAAGATTTCAAATATGATGAGTAAGATTTCATCAGGTAACTCACACAATTTATCCTCAGTTTGTTACTTCACTACTATTCTTTTTTGTGGTCGAGTTCACAACAGTTTCTCTGCTCGAGAGTGAGACGTTTTCTCGCTTCATTTCTTCGAATTTTCTTCACTCTCCTCCTTCTCAAAATACCTGTTTTTATAGGATTACAGGTCACTTTTTCTTCTCACACTTTGTTAACAAATATTATTTTTAATTTTATCTCAATTTTGTTTCTTCAATTTTTTTTATTATATATTTTTTTATTTTTTCATCACAATTTTCTTACATTGGTATTGTGTGAATAAGAAGTTATATAAATATTTAACAAGTAAACTTTTTAAAAAATAAAGATTTCAAGTATGCTGAGTAAGATTTCATTAGTTAAATGACTCAATCTATTCTCAGTTGTTACTCCACTACTATTTTCTTTTTTGCCGTTAAGTTCACAGCAGTTTCTGTTCTTGGGTGTGAGACGTTTTCTCTCTTCATTTGTTCGAATTTTCCTCACCCTCTTCCTTCTCAAAATACCTATTTTTTTTAGAGGATTACATGTCACTTTTTCTCCTCACACTTTGCTAACAAATATTATTTTTAATTTTGTTTCTTCTAATATTTTTTTATTTAGATTTTTTATTATATATATTTTTATTTTTCCTCACAATTTTATCACATTTTTAATTATGTGTATAAGAAGTTATAAAAATATTTAAGGATAAACCTTTTAAAAAACAAAGATATCAAGCATGTTGAGGAAGATTTCATTTTCTTTCTTCATTTCTTCGAATTTTCTTCACTCTCCTCTTTCTCAAAATACCTATTTTTATAGGATTACCCGTCACTTTTTCTCTTCACACTGCTAACAAATATTATTTTTAATTTTATCTCAATTTTGGTTTTTTCTAATTTTTTTAAGATTCTTTTATTATATATTTTCTTATTTTCCCCCCACAATTTTCTTACATTGTTATTGGGTTAATAAGATGTTATAAAAATATTTATCAAGTAAACTTTTTAAAAAATAAATATTTCAAGTATGCTGAGTAAGATTTCATCAGGTAAATGACTCAATCTCAGTTGTTACTCCATTACTATTCTTTTTTTGTTGCCGAGTTCACCGCAGTTTCTCTCCTTGGGAGTGAGACGTTTTCTCATTTCATTTCTGCGAATTTTCTTGACTCTCTTCCTTCTCAAAATACCTATTTTTAAAGGATAACAGGTCACTTTTTCTCCTCACACTTGGCTAACATATATTATTTTTAATTTTGTTTTTCTAATTTATTTTATTTTGAATTTTTTATTTTATTTTTTCACACAATTATCTTACATTGTTATTATGTGAATAAGAAGTTATAAAAATATTTAACAAGTAAATTTTAAAAAAAATAAAGATTTCAAGTATGCTGAGTAAGATTTCATGAGGTAAATGACTCAATCTATCATCAGTTGTTACTCCACTACTATTCTTTTTTGCCGCCGTGTTCACAGCAGTTTCTCTCCTTGGGAGTGAGACGTTTTCTCTCCTCATTTTTGCAAATTTTCTTCACTGTGTTTCTTCTCAAAATACATATCTTTATAGGATTACAGGTCATTTTTTCTCCTCACACTTTGCTAACAAATATTATTTTTAATTTTATCTCAATTTTGTCTCTTCAAATTTTTTTTAATTATTATTTTTTTCCTACAATTTTCTTACATTGTTATTATGTGAATAAGAAGTTATATAAATATATAATAAGTAAAATTTTAAAAAAATAAAGATTTCAAATATGCTGATTAAGATTTCATCAGGTAATTCACTCAATCTATCCTCAGTTGTTACTCTACTACTATTTTTTTTTGTCGAGTTCACAGCAGTTTCGGACTGAGACGTTTTCTCTCTTCATTTCTTCGAATTTTCTTCACTTTCTTCCTTCTCAAAATACCTATTTTTAAAGGATTACAGGTCACTTATTAAATAACAAGAACCACTTAAGGGGTGGTTCAACCTTATACATACCTAAGAAAATGAGACAATTTCTCTGGTCTCCCAAACCAACAAATAGAGAGAAACAGATCTACCACTGAAAAACCCGTACAACTTGTACAATTTCAAAAACTAATCCGTACAAAATCAGAACTAACCCGTACAAAATCAAATCTAACCTGTACAAACCCAAACATACTCAAAACCAAACTCAATAAAATCTTTTTGCAACCACAACAAGATGCAAAAAGAACAACAGAAGCTTAGAACAACAAACGACCCAACCGAACGAGTAACTCTTATAAAAGCTAACTTTAGTGAAAAAATACGAGCTCTATCCTAAGTTGTTACTCCACTACTATTCTTTTTTGCCGCCGTGTTCACAGTTTCTCTCCTTAGGAGTGAAAAGTTTTCTCTATTCATTTATGTGAATTTTCTTCACTCTCTTTCTTCTCAAAATACATATTTTTATAGGATTACAAGTCACTTTTTTCTCCTCACACCTTACTAACAAATATTATTTTTAATTTTGTTTTTCTAATATCTTTTATTTAGATTTTTTTATTATATATTTTTTTTTTCACACAATTTTCTTACATTGTTATTATGTGAATAAGAACTTATAAAAATATTTAACAAGTAAACTTTTAAAAAAATAAAGATTTTAAGTATGCTGAGTAAGCATCACTGATTCAATATATCTTCAGTTGTTACTCCACTACGTTTTCTCGCTTCATTTCTTCGATTTTTCTTAACTCTCCTCTTTCTCAAAATACCTGTTTTTATATAATTACATGTCCCTTTTTCTCCTCACACTTTGCTAACCAATATTATTTTTAATTTTATCTCAATTTGTTTCTTCAATTTTTTATTTTTTTATTTTTTCCCCACAATTTTCTTACATTGTTATTATGTGAATAAGAAGTTATATAAATATTTAACAAGTAAAATTTTTAAAAAATAAAGATTTCAAATATGATGAGTAAGATTTCATCAAGTAACTCACTCAATATATTCACTCCACTACTATTCTTTTTTGTAGTCGAGTTCACAGCAGTTTCCCTCATTGGAGTGAGACGTTTTCTCTCTTCATTTCTTCGAATTTTCTTCACTCTCTTCCTTCTCAAAATACCTATTTATAAAGGATTAATGTCACTTTTTCTTCTCACACTTTGCTAACAATATTATTTTTAATTTTATCTTAACTTTGTTTCTTCTAAAAAAAAATTATTTAAATTTTTTTATTATATATATTTTTTGTCCACAATATTCTTACATTGTTATTATGTGAATAAGAAGTTATAAAAATATTTAACAAGTAAAATTTTTAAAAAATAAAGATTTCAAGCTGGCTAAGATTTCATCATGTAACTGACTTAATCTATTCTTAGTTGTTACCCACTACTATTCTTTTTTGCCGTCGAGTTCAAACCAGTTTCTCTCCTTAGACGTTTTTTCTCTTTATTTCTTCGACTTTTCTTCACTCTCTTCCTTCTCAAAATACTTATTTTTATAGGATTACATGTCACTTTTTCTCCTCACACTTTGCTAACAAATATTATTTTTAATTTTATCTCAATTTTAATTATTCTAACTTTTTTTAGATATTTTTATTAAATATTTTTTTCCCACAATTTTCTTACATTGTTATTATGTGAATAAGAAGTTATAAAAATATTTATCACGTAAACTTTTTAAAAAATAAAGATTTTAAGTATGCTGAGTAAGATTTCATCAGGTAACTCTGAATCTATCATTAGTTGTTACTTTTCTCTCGTCATTTCTCCGAATTTTCTTCACTCTCATCCTTCTCAAAATACCTATTTTTATAGGATTACATGTCACTTTTTCTCCTCACACTTTGCTAACAAATATTATTTTTAATTTTATCTCAATTTTATTTCTTCTAAATTTTTATATATTTATATTTTTTATTATAAATTTTTTTATTTTTTCCCCACAATTTTTTTATATTGTTATTATGTGAATAAGAAGTTATAAAAATATTTAACAAGTAAACTTTTTAAAAAATAAAGATGTAATTATTAATGAAATTAATTTTAAAAAAAATTCTTTAGGTCAATATTCTTATATAAACTTTAATTTAATATTGATTTCCTTACATATTGTGAGATTAACTGTGTGCTAAATTCTTTTAAACAAGATACTCACACTTTTTAAAAGATTGAATTAATTTAAATTAATAACATCTTCTGCATCTTCTTTATGTGATTATCCTTGGTCTCATACAATCTAAAATTATTATCAATAATAGATCTTTATCTCTTACTATTGAGTACTCATCATTATTTTTTTTAGTGTGTTCACACCATTTAACTTAACTTATCCTTAATATAAAAGTCTAAGTCACCTTTTTAATGAAAATGAAAGTAGATTATAAAGTTAATCTGATTTTTATCTAAACAACAATACATCTTTAGGTAAGAAGTTTTCAATTTTTTTTTTTCCTTTTAAACTCCTCTTTCTCTTAAAAAATATTTTTTTCTTTATGTTAAGATACAAAGTTCAAATTCAATTAATTCATTCAATCTTTTATCTCTGTTCATACTTCATTTTCTTCTTCCTTCATACTTTCAACAGTATCTCTTATGTGTAATCTAATAATTTGAAGCAAACTAGATTTGACATAATTCATGACTCAAAAAAATTTAGAAAAAATAATAATTACAATTTTAATAAAACTAAAAAATAAATATTATTTTATTAAAATGTATATACATGTTAAAATTTATGTTTAAATAACTATATTTAAAAATTAAAATTAATTTGATGCAACTTAATTTTTTTAAAATATTTTATTTACTTTTTTAAATTTAGAATTATCTTCTTAATTTTATTTTTCAAAAAATAGGATCAAAATAACTCAATAATATATTAGTGTGATACAAAATTAGATCATACAAGTTTTTCATCTATTTTAAAATATGGGTTGAATCAGGCTTGACCTATTTATCAGTTACATACAAAAACAAATTAACAAAATTCATATATATTCCTATTTTTGTTACTAATTATTGATTGAAATATATGAATAAATTGAAAGAATAAATAATAAAAAGTATTCTTCAATTAATTATATATTTTTCAGTTTTATTATTTTATATTTCTATAAATTAAAAACATTAAAATTCAAAATCATGGATTGAAAAAATATACAATATTTCTTTTGATACAAGTTTTTCTTGAAAAAAATGTTATGATAATTCTTTTTATAAATGAAACATTTGGTGTCCGTGCAATTCTATTGTGAGAAAAGTAAAATTTCAGATTAAAAATATATATAAAAAATTAATGTTAACATAATTTTTTTACTAATGCATGTTATAATACAAGTTTTACAATTAAAGTAAATTGGCACACATATATATTAGTCACATTTACCAGTTTAAAACTAATTTTATTAAAAGTAGAGATCTAATTACCCAATCTTACATGTATATGATACATGAGTAATTAGACTTATGTTGTTTGTACAAAATTGTATTAGATTTTGATTTTTATAAAATTAATTTTGAAATGTTAATTTAATTAATATATGTGATCAAATTAATTTTAATGATAAAGGTTGATTTAAATATGTATAATATTAAAATAATTACTTTAAAATATATATTTTTGTTCATTGATTTTAGTCTTTTTTTCATTTAAAAACAAATATATTTAATCTTTTAGTTTTTTAAAATTAGTAATATTTGTAAGGAAAAAAATGTTAAAATAAATGTAGTAGAATTAAATAAAACCTAAATATTTTAATATTAAAATTAAAAGTTTATATAAATATTTTATTATTAAAATTAAAATTTTATATAAATATTTTATTATTAAAATAAAAAGTTCATATAAATAATTTATTATTAAAGAAAGTTTATATAATATCTTTACTCATACTTTATTTTAAAATAGTCAAAATCACATTTATAAAATTATTATATTTTTTTATATTTAGACAATAATTATATACATGTGATCTAGTTTAATATTGTCAAAAATAAAAAAAATGTATAATAGTGTATATACATTTAAAAATATCTATGAAGAAATATATTTATGTGATATAATATTTGATAATAACGAAAATGATATATATATATATATATAATCTTTTAGATGAAGTTATAATTTTTCTCTAAATTTAAATATTAATTTAAAATATATTCAATTATTTAAAAAAAATTAATGTTACATTCAATTATTTACAAAAAAAAAATTAATGTTACATTAAATTATTTGTTTTTCAAAGTGACTAAATAAATAAAATAGAACACTAAAAAAAAAAAATACAAAATAGAGTGTGTTAAAGTAAGTCAATATCACTATCTCAACTATTAAATCTTAATTTGAATGTTGATTAGTTAGAAGATCAAGCAACTAAATAATCACATGTTAAAATAAAAAAGGTATTAATAAAATAAAATAAAAAATATTTTGATCATACAATTAAATTAAGTTACTTGTTACTTAACTAATTGATTAATGTAACACTTTCAATTCATTCATATATATATATATAAAATTCTCAATTCATTCATATATATATATATATATAAAATTCTCAATGACATCAATTTCTATTTCTTTCATAATGGTAAGATTAATCACAGTGGAAAAATAATACAAATCAGAGTTATAGTATTCAAATTTTGGTGTCACAAGCTTGATTACACGGTCATCATTAATTATCTCATTCACTTTGAAATCTGATATATCCAAGACATGGTAAGTTGAGGAGTTGAAAACAATGAGATAATGACTCACATAAAGTTTAGAAAAATTTGTCACGACACACTCACAAGGATTATAAGAACCTGAATGATTTTGAATATGAATTGTGTATCAATAACAAGATAAATGATGAAGTCTACCAATTATCCATCATTAAGGTCATTATAACACTCTAAACTAAGTTTGAAAACATTGGTGAACAAATTTGTACCAGACATAAAGTTATCTATGAAATCCTAAAAAAATAAAAAAATTTCAAATGATGAATCATTTAACTTTTGAAAAATTTCCTAAAGTTATCTTGCTTAGTGTGTCATGAGTAATCTTTTGAAAATTTATTTTATGTGTGTCGTTCTCTCACTATTCTCAAACGTAGTTACATATCTACTCATACCACAACTTTTAACTTTTCTTCTCTTAAACAATTGTACCTTTGTAGTTGTTGATTTGAGTGTGGACTGAGAGATTCTCTTGATCTATTTAAAGATTGTGTTAATTTTGAGTATTGGAATTTCATGGTTGCAACTATTATGACAAAGTTGAGAGATTCAAAATATCTCCAACTTGATAAAGTTTGTGACATCAAGACTATTGTAACTCTAATTTGTATTGTTTCTCCACTAAAATTATTCTTACCTTTGTAAAAGTAGACATTAATGTAGGTTGAGAGTATATATATATATATATATATATATATATATATATATATATATATATATATATATACTAAAATAACATAAAATCTAATTGTATAATTAAAATATATTTATTTATTTATTTTAAGATGTGATTATTTTATTATTTAATTTTCTAACTAATCCGATATTCATATTAAGATTTTAATAGTTGAGATAATGTATTTTTGTAGTTTTTTAGTGTTTTATTTTATTTTATTTTACAAAATTAAAAAGATGTCTATTTAAAAAATAACATTAATATAATTTTTAATCACTTTGAAACAAACAAATAATTTAACATAACATTACTTCAAGAATAAAATAAATATATTTTAATTTAGAGAAAGATTGTAACATCACCTAAAAAAATTATATCATACGAATAATATATATCATTCACATTGCTATCAAATATTATATCACAGAAATATATCTCTTCACACATATTTTTAAATATATATTTACACCAATGGTTTACTTACTTTTAACAATTTTAAACTAGGTAACATATATATAATTATTCTCTAAACATAAAAAAAAAACAGTTTCACAAAATACGATTTTGACTATTTTAAAATATAAAATAAGTAAAATATTTATATAAACTTTCCACTACTGTAAAAAAAAATAATTAGTCACTGTATTAACTAAATTAGATACTAATTTAGAAACTTAAAAATGTGGATTATTAATTGAGATTTTATTAGCCTTAAATGTTGGTTATTAATTCAGATTTTATTACACTTAAATTGTTTATCATTATTATTGCATTAGTGGTTAGTTTACAAGATTGTTAGTATTCTTATTTTATAGCTTCAGTATATATTATATAAGTAAATCAAAATGTATTAATCAGTTCAGAAGTTTTGCAATTTTAAGCAATTACATTCAATTCGTTTATACAACCTTTTTTCTTATGTTATTTCCTTCAATTGGTTTTTACAAAAAAAAATTATTCATATCTAAAGTGGTTTATATTATTAATAAAAATTTATAAAATTATTTCTAAATTTATATTTAAATTAGCTATTTAAGTTTTAATGACTAATATTTTAGATTTTAAATTGGTCTCTAAAAGACTAATAAAGATTTAAAATATAAAGTTGTAAGTAGCTAATAGTTAGATACCAATTTAGAAACCATTTTATAAATTTTTATTAATAATAGAAACTAGTTTAGATATCAATAGTTTTTTTAGTTTATAAAATAATCTTTAATTTAATCAAATAGTAACCAATTATTTTGATATCTGAAATTAATTTCTATTTAATGATTATCTTGTAGTACAATACTATTATTAATTTTATAAACAAAAATAAATAAATAAAAATTTAAATAACATTAATATTATTATTAATGTTATTTTTTTTATTAAATATATTAATAATAATAAGAATATTTATAGTATTAATAATAATATGAATTCTTTTAATAATAATAATATTAACAATAATAATAATGTTTTGGATTTCAATTTTATAATCAAGATTTGATTTGAATTTGAATTTGCAAAGCATAATTTTTTTTAAATTTATAATATTCACTGTTTAAAAAATATGGACTAAAATAACTTTGTTTTGAATAATCTTTGTCAATTACGATTTTAATTAAATAGGATTTAAAATACACAATTAAATATCACATTTTTATTATTTTAAATCATAATTTTTTAATATGATTTATTATTTGTTTAAAGTGATTGCAACAACACTCTAACTAAAATATCCAAGATTCAAAAAATGTGATTTATAATTATGGTCTTTTTCACTTTTAGATCTCTATTATGTGCCCATTACCACTTTTATTAGATTATAATTTTATTGTTTAGTCCACATATTCTAAAAATAATATTTTAAAAAATATGATATAAATTAGTAATCATTTTATAAACGTGATTTCTAATAGTTCTTAATGAATGTTTTTTTCTATATTTAGACAAGGCTTAAATTTGTGTGACATAGTGTAATGTTGTCTAAAATAAAAATAAAAAATAAAAATAAAAAATAAAAATTGTGTAATAGTGTATATATTTAAAAAATATTTATGAAAAAATATTTAATATTTTATAATAACTTGAATGATATATATATATATATATATATATAAAATAGAGCACTCAAAAATATAAAATAGTTTGTAAAAGTGAGTGAAGATCACTGTCTCAAATATTAAAATCTTAATTTGAATATTGGGTTAGTTAAAAAATTAAAGAACTTAATAATCACATGTTAAAATAAAAAAGATATTAATAAAATTAAAAATTAAAAATTAAATTTTAATTATACAACTAAATATTATATATATATATTTTGAATATAAGTTTTCAAAATTATTTAAATACAAAATACATGTATACATATCGAGCATTTAAAAATTAAAAATGTTTTCCTAGTCTTGTTTCACCTTTTGCATATGAACTTCATCTTAATACTATTATAGTAGTATATAAATTAGAAAAATAATTTGATTATTTTAA
Organism: Phaseolus vulgaris; assembly: GCF_051622355.1. Classification (NCBI taxonomy): domain Eukaryota; kingdom Viridiplantae; phylum Streptophyta; class Magnoliopsida; order Fabales; family Fabaceae; genus Phaseolus; species Phaseolus vulgaris. Next base: position 2,283,503 of record NC_143499.1, read on the forward strand.
ATAACCATAATATATATATATATATATATATATATATTTTGAATTATAAGTTTTTAAAATTATTTAAATACAAAATACATATATACATCTCGAACAGTTAAAAATTAAAAATGCTTTCCTAGTCTTTTTTCACCTTTTGCATATTAATTAGAAGGATGAATTAATTATTTAAAATAACCATAATATATATATATATATATATATTTCGAATTATAAGTTTTCAAAATTATTTAAATACAAAAATATATGTATACATCTCGAACAGTTAAATATTAAAAATGCTTTCCTAGTCTTGTTTCACCTTTTGCATATCAACTTCATCTTAATACTATTATAGTAGTATATAAATTAGAAGGATGATTTGATTATTTTAAATAACCATAATATATATATATATATATAATTTATTACATGTCAAAAATACTAAAAGTATAAATAATAATAATTTTATTGTCTAGTTCACATATTCTAAAGATAATATTTTTAAAAATATGATATAAATTAGTAATCATTTTATAGATGTGGTTTCTAGTAGTTCTTAATGAATGTCTTTTCTATATTTAGACAAGACTTAAATTCGTGTGGCATAGTGTAATGTTGTCTAAAATAAAAAAAAATAAAAAAAAGAATTGTGTAATAGCGTATATATTTAAAAAATATTTATGAAGAAATATTTAATATTTTATAATAACTTGAATGATATATATATATATATAAAATAAAATAGAGTACTAAAAAAATATAAAATAGTTTCTAAAAGTGAGTGAAAATCACTATTTGAAATATTAAAATCTTAATTTGAATATTGGGTTAGTTAAAAGATTAAAGAACTAAATAATCACATGTTAAAATAAAAAAAAAATATTAATAAAATTAAAAATTAAAAGATAAATTTTAATTATACAACTAAATATTATATATATATATATATATTTAATTATAAGTTTTCAAAATTATTTAAATACAAAATACATGTATACATCTCGAACAGTTAAAAATTAAAATTGTTTTCCTAGTCTTGTTTCACATTTTGCATATCAACTTCATCTTAATACTATTGTAGTAGTATATAAATTAGAAGAATGATTTGATTATTTTAAATAACCATAATATATATATATATATATATATATTTCGAATTATAAGTTTTCAAAATTATTTAAATACAAAAATATATGTATACATCTCGAACAGTTAAATATTAAAACTGTTTTCCTAGTCTTGTTTCACCTTTTGCATATCAACTTCATCTTAATACTATTATAGTATTATTATATAAATTAGAAGGATGATTTGATTATTTTAAATAACCATAATATATATATATATATATATATATATAATTTATTACATGTCAAAAATACTAAAAGTATAAATAATAATAATTTTCTTGTTTAGTTCACATATTCTAAAGATAATATTTAAAAAAATATGATATAAATTAATAATTATTTTATAGATGTGGTTTCTAGTAGTTCTTAATGAATGTCTTTTCTATATTTAGACAAGATTTAAATTTGTGTGGCATAGTGTAATGTTGTCTAAAAAAAATAAAAATGTGTAATAGTGTATATATTTAAAAAATATTTATGAAGAAATATTTAATATTTTATAATAACTTGAATGATATATATATATATATATAAAATAAAATAAAATAGACTACTAAAAAAATATAAAATAGTTTCTAAAAGTGAGTGAAAATCACTATCTCAAATATTAAAATCTTAATTTAAATATTGGGTTAGTTAAAAAATTAAAGAACTAAATAATCACATGTTAAAATAAAAAAATATTAATAAAATTAAAAATGAAAAGATAAATTTTAATTATACAACTAAATATTATATATATATATATTTTGAATTATCAGTTTTCAAAATTATTTAAATACAAAATACATGTATACATCTCGAACAGTTAAAAATTAAAAATGTTTTCCTAGTTTCACCTTTTGCATATCAACTTCATCTTAATACTATTGTAGTAGTATATAAATTAGAAGAATGATTTGATTATTTTAAATAACCATAATATATATATATATATATATATATTGAATTATAAGTTTTCAAAATTATTTAAACACAAAATACATGTATACATCTCGAACAGTTAAATATTAAAACTGTTTTCCTAGTCTTGTTTCACCTTTTGCATATCAACTTCATCTTAATACTATTATAGTATTATATAAATTAGAAGGATGATTTGATTATTTTAAATAACCATTATATATATATATATAATTTATTACATGTCAAAAATACTAAAAAGTATAAATAATAATAATAAAAAAACATATTTGTTGTCTATAAAAGATAAATTATAAATTAAATATTTAAACATTAGATACTTTTTGAAAGATTATATTGAGTTTAACACTTAGGATATCAACAAATTATTCTTAATTTAGATGTCAAGTAGTCATTTAGTTATGAAAAGTAATTCCTTACCCACTAATTTAGTTCTTGACGAATTTTTATAAAACAAACTTCAACTTTAAAATAACTAGTTTCTATTTCCTTAATATTCCTTGTATTTAAAAAAAAAACTAAAAATAAAGAAAATAGAACATCAAAATGTCATGAGAGTTTCTCAATCAACAAATAGAAGAAAATAGAGCATAAAAATGTCATGATAGTTACTCAATCAACAAATAAAAGAAAATAGAGCATCAAAATATCATGAGAATTTCTCGATCAACTAAAAAATCAAGTCAAGCATCTCAAAAGAACTACAAATCAAAACATCAATTTCTCTCAATCCCAATAAAACCCTAAATCAATTACATGAAAAACCTCAAAGCAAAATTAGAATGAAATGAAAAGAAGAAGAAGGAAGAAACTTACTCTAGGCAAAAAGAAGACTTCTCACTCGCTTAAACTATTGGTGACACAAGATAGTTAAAAATGAAAACTTAGATTTTTTGAAGAAGAAAGGAAGAAGAGAGAATATCGAAAAATATGTTTTTGATTTTTGAAAGTAAGAAGGATAAAGAATCTCCTAATGGAACCCTTATCCTTTTAAGCTTATCCTATCACTTTTGTTTTAATGTTGTATATAAACTTAACCCAAATAACCAAAATTCACTATTATATTGTTATCTACATCGTCATAAACTCCATAAATATTTCTTTTATTAGATTAAAAATTAAATTTACTATCACTTGTTAATTATTTTGCACATCTATTTTAAAATTTAAAAAATGAATGTTCTTACAATTTTAAGTTGATGTTAGTCTTAAAAAAAGTTTTTTTAACATCAATAAAAATATTCTTAACTTTAACAAAAAAAAAAAAACAAGAATCATCTTTCGAAAAATAATAGTCTTACATAAAAAAAAAAATTAAAGAGAAATGACAACATATTTTGTATAACTTAACTAACGAGGCATATCTTTATCAAAACTCAACCGATGAGAGAAAATGAAAAAAAGAAGATAGAAATAAGTGTAAAAAAAAATAATGAAAATGTTCAATTTCATAATTTATGAAAAAATTGAAATTTTATGATTTTAAGGGATCAAAATACTTGGTAAATTTTTATAATTTAAATTCTTTAAAAAATTTCTTATTCATATAACATATTTTACCAAAAAATATTTTTAAATTCTCTATCAAAATGAATTATCCTCTAAAAATTCTCCATTGAAACATATAATAAAAATTAATCAAAAGATGAAAAAGATAATTTACTTTATTTACTCATGATTTTAACTTTTTGTTTGAAAATAAAGATATTTAATCTGTTTATTTTGTAATATTATTCTTTTTTAATTCAACTATGTTTGACCCACTTATACCATTCTAACTTGTATTTTGAATGTTTAATTTGATTTGTTGTATACAAAATATGTAAGAACATGGAAGTTAATGTAAAAAATATAATTTAAATAGTTTTAAAATAAATAAATAAAAATAAATATTACATTAGTTAGACATATGGCTTTAAGTTCATATTAGTATATTAATAATTAATAGTTTAATTTGGATTGTCAACTATTTTTTATTGATAAAAAATAAAATAAAAGAATGAAGATATTTTAAGGACGTCACTACCCTTATACAAAACTTCATTTGATACCAAAAAACATCAACAAGTAAAACATCCTACACAAGATACGCCTAAAAAAGTGGAACCTAGTTACAAAACATGTTTTATTCCTAATAATTGGTTAACCGGTCCAAACAAGTTAAACACATGTTGCACAATAATTAACACTAATTATTCACAAAAAAGTGTACAATATAAATGTAATTTCATTAAGAGTGAATAACTTATGGCTTATTGTTTTTATCTTATATGTATGAATGCATTCTTGTTTTCAGCTCAACTCAGATAAACTTTAGATTTTTTGTCCGCTACATAACATGAGCTCCACCATAGCAGCTGCCACATTTAAGTGTTGTCCTCTTCCTGGCTACATACAATATGTATTGTCCTACTATTCATACATCTCTCATGCAATCAAACAACAACTTGTCTAGTAAAGGCACAAAGATCAAGTGAAAGTTGTAATGTATAAAGATAAATAGCTTTTATAAATTTGGGACCCTGTGCCTATAATTTTAAACAAGTTAATGGGTCAATGCACCATTGAGCATAAGAAAACTGATCATATTAGTTTTACATGTTATCCATGACCAAACTTTTAGTTGTGCCACGTTGAAAATTTCAACCAGATCAAGAAAAGTATCCTTAAAATTTATGTTGTTTTTGTGTCTCCAAATCTCACTAATTATCCTTATCCACATACAACTTCACATCCTATTTCCAAACATAGATAATCTCAAACTCGTAAATAGAGTTTAGGGTAAATGATTGACAATTTCCATATCTTTATGTCACAACACACACAAAATATTTTCTAGCTTAATACCTCTGCAATGCAAATTAATTTTAATTGATCCAACCACCTATGCAGAAGGTAATAACATAATATTCCAGAATTGGTCCAAATTCATACTATTGTACTCATTCTCCTTCTTTAGAATTGGAATTTGTTTTTCTTTAGTTTAACATAGAAGAGTGTTTAGGGTCCTAATACTGTAACGTGGTAAAGTGTAATAATATCGTAAATTGGAGATTGCATGGGGAACGGTCAAAACATCTCTGTTCAAAGTATTTTCCGGTTTCACTTTTGTTCAAAGTGTTTGCCGGTTTCACTTTTGCCTTAAAAAGGGGTCACTTTTCTTTTGCTTTAAATCATGAATAAATGCAAAACTTTTAGATTACAGGTCCCTTATTGTCCCGAGAATGATGCATCTTGTGTGATCTGTTTTCAACTTTGTTGACTCCACCAAGAATTAAGGTCAAACTCTACACCATGCACACATATTTTTCCTGACATACTTTGTTTGCACCTTTCTTTTCTCTGCGACAGCTAACGACTTTAAAAGTTCTGCTTTGGATAACGAGTTTAGAGTTAAGGTTTGAGAGTATAAAACAAAATCTTTTCAATTATATGTAAGAACAATAAATGAAAATAGAACAAGAAAGTTTAAGATGAACTTTTGTGTTTCTATTTTCTTGTTTTTAACCTAATTGTGTATCAGCATACGATTTTAAAAAGTTCTATTTTGGGTAACGTGATTAAGGTTTATAGTTTGAGAATATAGAAGAATAACATATTTTAATTATATGTAAGAACAATAAATGAAAATAATAATTTTTTTTTAAGAATTAATGAATTTAGTTTTTTATTTTCTTGTTTTTAACCTAATTGTGTATCAACAATTGCAAACATAAAGCTTGATGCTCTTATTAACATAAAAGTGTTAGTTTGGTGTGTGTCCATAGACTTTTTATTGATAAAAAAATATTTTCAACTGAAAGTTTAACTTAATCATTATCTTTAGTGACATTATTTCTTTTATTAATATTTATTTTCCATCTATAAAGCTCCAATATGAGATTCCGACTAAGAAATTTGAATTTTTGCCAATAGCACACACAGAAGGAACAAAATTGAAATAATGAATTAATCGAATCAATTTGGTTCTGGGACGTAAAGAATTCTCTACCCATCTTCATTTCTAACTCTATCTTTTATTTATTTTCATTTTATCATCGTATTTTTAAATAAAAGTTACTTATACAATATTTTTACTCATAAAAGCAAAGTTTTATAGGATCATAAGATTAAATTCTTTAAAATTCAAGTCTATTAAAATGGTAGTTTTATTAATAATAAACTCATATATAAACAACTCTCATTAAAAAGAATATTATAGAAACAAGTTCAAATTTAAAAATTCCAATATAACGTGCAAATTTTCTCTCGTCTCATGGTAAAAAAAAGAGTAAGTGAATTATGTAAGGAAAAAAGATGCTAAGTTTTGTTCTATTAGATTTAATATAAGGACCGATAATTTGGATGTTAATATAAGTGATATTATTTTATTAGTGGTAATTAAATTTAAATTACATTTACGCCTAATTAAAATAATGATTTATGTGTATGGAAGATTTAAAATAGGTTCTAAAAAATATAGGGATATTGGATTTTAGTAGGCTTGGGCTTTATGGATTATGCTTCCTAGGATCAAATGAACATGAGAATCGCTTTATGGACCCAAAGATTTTGGGCTTCTTCTTCCTGCAGCTCTACGTTTTTCTTCCTGCACCCTCACAATTTTCTAAATCCCAAAACTGGCTTTGACCTTTTATTTGAAAAAGGACACCGTGGTTACCAAAAATTGAAATCTGGAGTGTGCTACGGATTAATCAATCTGGAACTGAATCATTTTATTTTCCGGATGAGGGGGTGTTCTGGAAGAAAATTTTGCATAATCCAGTGCAAAAAAATAAATACAGTTCAAGTGTATTTTAGGGTTTTTAAAAAATAATAGGGATAGTTTGATCTTTGCATAACATTGTCTGGGTGCAGGAAGAAAAATGTAGGGGTGCAAGAAGAAATTGCCCTTATTGAGCCTACACTTAAAGAATTTCTGAAATTTTAGAACTGTTTTTGTTCTGGATTTGAAAATCTGGAACTAATAAAAAATACATTTCAGAAAAAGTAAATCTTAATAAATTTTTTACATTTTGGAAATGAAATTCTATAAAAAAAAATCAAAATATCAATGTAGAGAAGCAAACCCAGAATATAAATAATACATTCCAAAAATTAAATTCTAAAAAAATAATCTAGAAACATACTCTGAGAAAAGATTTCGGAAAATAAAATTCTAAAAATCTATTTTGGAAAACTATTCCACTAAGCTTAATCTGGAAAAGTGTTTTAGAAACCAAAATCAGAAAATGCATTTCGAAATATAATCCAGAATACATTTTGACAGACCCTCACTCCTATTTAAAACTAAAGAGGAAATTTTTGTCATTTTACATAAGACATTGGATGCAAGTTCAAAAACACTGGGTGTAGGTAGCAAGAGCCTATGAGCATCCCTTTCTCTCTTTTTCTTCGCTAATTCTCCCTCCACAGACCAATTATGACCTACATCCAATACTGCAAAGAAAATATCAGTTTTACGCTTTTTTTTTTTGGATATTTATATCCGCAACACATTCTAATATGACAATCCGCAGAACAATATTGTTTTTCGGATGCTAAAATCTAAAAGCTTTTTTTTTCATTCCAGGTGTGAAAATTTGGAAAAGACGACAAGAACAATTTGAGATTTAAAAATAAATGATGGGTGCAGATAAAAATTGATCTAGTCCGGATATTGATATCCGTAAGTAAATATATTACAGGGACAAAGTTGAATTTAAAATTTTTGGTTGGGTGCATATAAAAAAATATATGATGCAGGAAGAAAATGCCTAAACTTTGTCTCCCTTTATGTATGATTACCTATTGCTGTTTGATGAGTTTTTTTTTTTTTATCGAAGGAAATTGCTTCATACACCTAATGTTTTTGTTTGAACCTCCTTCGCATGTTTTTGTACCTGCATCCAATACTGATAAAAATATTCTTTTTAGTTTTTAAATAGGAGTGAAGTTACAGGATAAAATGTATTCTTAATTTGGATTTCTAAAATACATTTTTAGATTTGTATTTCTAAAATACTTTTGAAGATTTTATAGATTTGAATTTCTGCAATACATTTTTCCAGATTTAGTTTTCTAGAATACTTTTTCATATTTTTTTTTCTGCAATTCCTTTTCTGAAATAACAGAATTATTTTTTTGAAATGTATTTTTAGTTTCGAATTTTCAATCCTAGAATGAAGGACAATTTTGAAATTTTCAAAATTGATTAGATGCAGGTGCAAAATCATTGGATGCAGATAGTAATTGACTTTTTTTTTTAAGGTAATTGCTTCCTGCACCATATAACTGTAATTGCACGGGAAAAGACAAAAATACTCTTAAAAAATAGGGTACATATAAAATTACATTCTGGACCCCTTTTCCGGAATACAATAATCTCTTCCAGATAAATTTTTTCAAAATGTATTATTTTCAATTCTGAATTTTTTTATTCATAATGAGATTTTGATTTTTTGGTTCCGGACTTTTATATCCAGAACACAATAATCCCTTCCATATCTACTTTTATGGAATGCATTATTTTCAATTCTGGATTTTCATTTCTGGAATAAAAGGTATTTTCGGAATTTTTGAAATTGTGTTGGGTGCAAAAGTGTTGGGTGCAGGAAACAATTGCCTTTTTTGAAATATGGCCACTTGATGGGCTTGCTTCAGCCCAAGCAGCACGTGTTGGTACTTGTCGTAAGACATGTTTGATTAAATGACTTAATTAAGTGCTTGCTAAATAGTAATATTTATCATATAATCACACGTATAAGTTGGTTATATATTTGAAGAGACAATAGCAACAACAACTTATTTTGAGTGGCATTAGATTCTCTCTCTTTAAGTAATCTCTTTCCAAAACACTTACGTAAAATGTTTAAGTCATAAGTTCCTAAACTATTTTCATAAATGATCGTAGAAATATTATTGAAATAACTGACAACAACTTATAGAAATATCATAAGATCCTTGCAAGGTTTATGGCAAGTTCTATGTCATATTAAGTTGAAATAAGTTACAATAAATTACTGTAAACGCTCCTGTATTCATGAATAATGGGAAGTAGACATTGTTATTAAGAATTGTGAGGGATCAGTTTAAAACTCTCGGCCACTTGTTGTCTTTGTCATGCTTTTTCTTTGATGCTTGCATATCTATACAACTTGCTGGCTCAATGAAAATTAGGTGAGTTTATATACTGAAGAAAGTTTTCAACTGCAAAAGTGGTAAGGAGAATATATTAGCGAACTTCAGACGAGTGTCATCATCTAGTGTTACTTGATATGAATGAAATAAAAAACAGTAAAGTGAAATAAAACACTGAATATGCATTAAAATATACAGAACAGGAATGATTATCTCTCATATCATCAAGTCCAAAAGAAAGAAAGGTTCGTGTACATGCATATATACATCATCACGTATTAATAACTGTCCAAAGAATAGGATTCGTTGAGTTCTGTGAGGGGGCATGTGGTGAATACACGGTTTTACGAAAAAGATAGAAAGGAATCGTCCAACATAGATTGCATTTCAACCTAACAATTACGTGAATTGACCAATACCGTCCACAAAAAAATATTCTAACTTCACCAAGCTAGTGTGTGAGGGGAAACTCACAATCGTAAAGAATGTAGCATAAAGCATATATATCAACTAGAGTTTAAACTCTGTGCATTGGAATGAGTCTTTATTCAGATTCCACTACTTTTTCTCAGAAAAAATATCTTGAGCTTCGAGGGAATCCAAAGGCGGAACGTTATATATCTATATAAACAAACCATGATGTGGTAGCATTCATAATCATACTTAAGCCTAATATTTGTGTACCTTTTGTACCCTAAAACAAACCATATACATGTCGAATTTGAGTTTCCTCAAGTTCAACTATAGCTTCTCATGGAAGCCCTCCTCTTCACGCAAGCATTTAGCCCAGAAGAACAGCTTCATATCAAGACAAACATCGAATAATGAAGGACAAAGTTTCCAACCAAAAGAAGAGGAAATGAAATGGGTGTTCCAGAAATTTGACACCAACAAAGATGGCAAGATCTCACTTGAAGAGTACAAGGCTGCTGCAAGGGCTTTAGATAGGGGCATTGGGGAAGCTGAAGCAGTCAAGGCTTTTAGGGTGATGGACTCTGATGGAGATGGCTTCATTGACTTCAGAGAGTTCGTGGAGATGCTCAACGGAGAGGGTAGGATTAAAGAAGCGGATATCAGGAATGCTTTTCAAGTGTTTGATTTGAACGGTGATGGGAAGATTAGTGCTCAGGAGTTGTCCCAAGTTCTCAAGAGGCTAGGAGAGAGTTGCAGCCTTAGTGCATGCAAAAAAATGGTCAAAGGGGTCGATGGTAATGGAGATGGTTTTATTGACTTGAACGAGTTTACGAGGATGATGATGAGTGGGAAGAAACTGGGCTAAGTCTTTAGACTTTGGGACAACCAAGGACCATCGATTATCTTGTTCACTGTTTATGTCGTTCGTGTCTCTAAATATTTAGTTTCTTTTTCTTTTCTTGAGTGCTAGAATGGTTATAGTACGTAGTTTGTTGGTCCAATGTATGTGATTAACCTACTATCATGCTTAGTTAGTAACAGGTGTAATAGTTCTGATATATCTATATCTATATATATATATATATATATATAAGGTAAATTTTAATGTTACTTTGTCTTTCATTCCTTGCCGAGTTGTTTTCTCAGTCTAGATAATCTCTTATACATGATGCTTGGAAAAACTGCAATGATGATGTGAAGAAAAATGAAATCAGAGAAGAGACCTTGAGATATAAGTTATGACACAGATAATTATCAAGGGCACATGACAGACAAATTGAAGCAGCTCTTTAACTTCCGTTGCAATTAGAAGAAAAAAAATCCTAAAGCACTGAATCGTTTAATCTACAAACAGTTCTTAATTAATCTAACGAGTCTCCTGTTCTTTCTGCTAGGAGAAATAATTTTAAGGTTCTTCATCACATATTTATAGTGGAGTTTTTTCAGAAGCCCGAAATTAAGATTTGACGTGACTACGTAGGACAAATTTTCTAAAGGTTCTAAAAGTTAACAAATAACTGGTACCAATGGTTATAAAAAAACTTTAGGACATTTGATGCAGTATGTGATTATATATTCTCCTACCTTAATCAAGCAGCAGTATAGAAAATTGAGTTCGTATCAACACATTAATGGCAGTGGCATCTTTATTGATTTATTACTGGGGTTGCAGGCATTTTATGGGGAGAGCATAACTCGTATTCATAGGTAATTAATTTAATTGGATAGACGTTCGTGTGACCTAGATATTCCTGAGATGCTGCACATTTGCCTTTGCCTTCTCATGGAGTTTTGTTTTGTTTACAGTTTTTGAGGCATTAATCAACCAAAACAAAATGGTGTTGGAATTGCGTACGTACTACAACTCTCGGTGATGCCACCAAGAAATTTCTGAAAAGCAACCACTTCCAAGGCCCAAATTTATAAACAATACTGAGCTTGAAAGAACATTAACTCAATTAAACAAAGTTATCTGCTTACAGCAACCCGTGTGAGTTTTGAACTGAGAGAAAATCGCCTGTTGCGGCGTTTTATTCTATCAATGTATCGGAAATTCAAAGGAAACAACTGCACACAGATTCTGCATTTTGATGATCCTTCATTTGAAGTGTTTTTTTCTCTTACCATTGCTGGGTGGGCCATACATTGGGTGTTTGCATCAATTGAAGAAATCAGGGACAACTTCTTTATCAACGAAATTAACTATATTCATATCATATCATTTTTTTTATCAGCAAAGAATAAATAAAATAAAATGAGACACTTCACACGTGTCACAATCCTTATACAAAACACAAACAAGTTTTTTAGCACCCTACCAACTAAGCATCCAACATTGTACTACAAATCAAGATAATATCATAACGAAAGATATTGGGATCCTAAAATCTTTTATGAAGTTATAAATGAAATCATAAAAATATCGTGGTAAAAAGAAATATAATATATATATATATATATATATATATATAAATAAAAGAGTGAGATCATCATTAAAAACCAACTTATTTCTCACTTTTCATTATCATGATAATTATCTATTTGTCCTACTAACCACTCATTGTACTCATCAATGTCATTCGGTACAATAAGGTTTATTTCATCCATAACATTATATCTTTAAGCAAGTTGTTGGTTATACTTCATGTAAACCAAATCATGTAACGTTTTGCGTTTCAGCCTATTCATTTTTTTAAGGAATCTACATTATGAATAAGTAAAATGTGAATTTCTTTCTTTCTACATTCTACAAAAAAGATAATAATGAAATGAATCATGTCATGAAAAATAATTATTACTTGCTCAAAATACATTCAAAAGTCTATGACTCGGTTAAGAGAGAAGTTCGTTTTGATATGCTACAGAATATAGGTTTTGGGGCAAAATATGGATTGATAGGTGCCTAGTATCCTCTTCTATATCTATTTTAGTTAATGATCACTTACCGATCAATTTTACCTTACAAAGGATCTTAGACTGAGTGACCCTCTTGCCCCTTTTCTTTTCATTATAGTAACTAAAGGGCTTGTGGGGATGGTTAGGGAGGCAAGGAGAAAGGAATGTATGATGGAGTTAAGGTGGGACATAATCAAACCCAAATAAGCATGTTAACATTTTCATGTGCAAGGAGGAAATATAAAACATATTGGCAAACAAAAGTGCATTGAGGGATTTTGAGGTAGCTTATGAACTTTAGGTAATTTTTTCAAAAGTAGCATAACAAGGATAGGAATGGAGGATAAAATGATTAATGGGTTCTCTAAAATTTTGAACTGTAATATTATGAATGTACCTTTCAAATATTTGGGTGTGACAATGTGGGATAATCATAGGAGAAAACGCTTTTGGAAGGAAATAATTATAAAAATTAGGAAGAAGTGTCTTGACAGGGTGATTCTATTGTCCTCTTACTTTTCATTATAGTAATTGAAGGCCTTGTGGGATGGTTAGGGAGGTAGAGGAAAAGGAGCTGTATGATGAAGTTAAGGTCAGACATAATCAAACCCAAATATGCATGAAATGCAAAAAGGAAAGCATATGTTTTTTTTTGTTGTAAACATTACTCTCATAAAACTGATTATGTCTACTATCCCATTATATTACTTATCCATTTTCTATTTGACTATGGGTGTTGAAAAAGAAATTAGGATGATACGAAGGAAATTCTTATAAGGTGAAGGCATGACTCAAGAAAAATTGCTTGGATAAAGTGGGAGAGTCTTTGCTTACCTAAAACAATAAGAGGACTAGGTATTAAAGATCTTAGGAGTATAATAGGACATTATTAGGTAGAGGCTTGGAGGGAAACAAGGACTATGGAAAGATATTTTAGTATCAAAATATGGATAGAGAGACCAAATGAGTCAAGCTTAGATTCTTGGTGGTGGAGGGATATTAGAAAGGCTTGTGGGAGTGGCAATGATAAGTGGTTTCATAATAATAGGGGTGGAGTATTGGAAAGGGGAATAATATTCAATTCTGGAGGGATAGTTGCCTTGGTGAAAATTCCCTCATAGCTAAATACCTAAGAGTATTCTCTATTTCTGATTTGAAAGAGGGTACTATGGACCAATGGGAGAGTGATATGTTAGATGAATTTCCGAGAGACTAAAATAAGGTCTTTATTATAACATCCATATGGAAGATCATTGGGTATGGAAGAATGTATCATAAAAAACTTATACTGTAAAATCTACTTATTCAAACTCTGCCCACAAAATAATCTTAATATTTGTTTCAATTTTGTGGTTTTCTGGAAAAGAAAAAGTTTTACCCACAGGCTAATGTTTCACATAACGACTTATTTTGGAGGAAATATCTACATGTGAAAATATTTTACACAAGGATATACAGGTTGGGAATGGGTTTTGTATCTTATGTGGAGCGGATTTGGAGAATGCTACCCATATTTTCTTATGTTGTATGGAGTTCATCAAAGTGTGGAAAATTATTGATAGATGGGTAGGAAGATCTTTTGTACAATTCAATGGGACTGAAGATAGTTTTAATCAATTTACCTTATAAACTATAAAAAAATTAATAAATAAAAATTAATTTTAAAAAAATAAAATAATTAATCATTATATTAAATTAAATACTATTTTAAAGACTAAGAAATTATTAGTATATAAATTAGTTTCTATTTTAAATTAGTGAGAAAATTGTCCACGATTGATTATCCTTTTAACAAAACAACACATGCAATAAATATTCTTCGAGGCAATCCTCAATCAATACTTCTAAGTGAGTAATTAAGTATTATTAGAGATAAAGAGTATATATTTATAACCTTAGACATATTATAAAATATAGTAAAATGAAGAGAGTTGGAGGATTAAGTTATCCATGATAAATTTAAAAGTCATTGTCTATTCTCACATTTTAATTTCTAAAAATATAATAAGAAAGGGTATGATATACTATAATTAATGGCTTGATACATCGTATAAATTTTTTCATTTTATTTTCTGGCCTATCCTATAAAAATATTTCTAATATATGGAGTGAATAGAATAATAAAATAACGTATTTTTTTTAAAGTGCCAAACTCATAATTGGCGAGTTTGCTAGATTCTCATTTTATTTTTTAAACATATATCAATGTAGAAAAACGTGATGTACAAATCAATGATGATATTATCAAATTGAAAACTAAAAAAAATAGACAGTCACACATTATCTAACACTAAGAAATAAAATAAAAATAGAGGCAAGTTAACAATATCTATGTGAAATTTATTACGAAGTGGACTTTAAGCCTAACTCAACCCCATAAAACCGGTTCATAGGATTGAGGTTTGCACCCATTTATATACAATGAAAGGCTCTAATCTCTAGTCGACGTGGGATCTCCAACAAAATTTTCCAAATTTGAAAAATGTTAATTTTATATATATTGGACATATTATTGCCAACTTAGCAAAAAATATAAATTAATATGGTAGCCCCAAAATGTGAGGATAATTAATGAATAGCTTTAGCAAGCGTGACTTGGCCTGTTTTAACTTATATCACAGTGCAAGCACTGGCTGAAAGAAAGCCTCTTAACAGCATAAGCACTTTTGGAAGTTGTTTTTCAAATGTAGGTCCATATCTGTCTCCAGAACAACTCTCAGAAGAATCATTACTCTTCACACATTTGTTTTATTACTATTACCTCCAACCATGCTCAACAGTAACCATTTTCAATGATCAAACAGTAGTACTACTATATTACAATCTTCACTCCAATTTTGCATCAATTTTACAATGAGGTTCCATTTCCCAGCTTTTTATATTACCAACCAACAAGGTTTTTTTACTTATTACATGAAATAATCTTCCTGTTATTCAATCAAAATAGTATGTTGAATATATGTTCATGCATTTTGTTCCCACTTTCTATGGTTGAATTCACCTTGTACCCAAACAATATAAAGCTAGTTTATGTATAAATTATATAAAAAGTTTATTCAATTATTTTAATAAAAGTTTTTATGAAGAAATTATACACAAAAGAATCATCTATGGCTAGTAATTAGCTCGTTGTTGAGATCTGGCATTGGGAAAGGAGCATAGGCATTAAATATAGAAGAAGTTTTTAATGTGAATTAAGTTAGGTTTAGTATCAGAGGAAAAAAGATGGAAGTAGTTTTAGAAGGAAATGGAAGACCAAAACTGGGATGAGGCCAAATTGAAGAGGCTTTTAAGCTCCAAGAATTTGCCGAATGTGTTTGACTGGTCCATGTTCGAAGGCTTTCATTTGTGGGAATCAGCCACATGTCATAACCCCATTAGCAGAATCACTTGAAAAGAGCTGAACCACGTGAGTGACAACCTTGTCCTTTGCTGCAGCTTAGTTTTTCAATTTTTTTATTTTGTTAATAAACTTTTAGTGGTCTGTGTCCTTTCCCTGCATGTTACCAGGCTTTCTTGGTCCTGAAGACTAGTAATTCCACTTCTGAACAATAGTCCAAGAGTTCAAGATTATGCCCCTCTCACCCTTTTCTTTCTCTCTCTCTCTCTGCCATTTGCAAATCAAATAATGATATGTTGTTATTAGTAACAATTTGTATGATTGATTACATTTGTTGATTCATGGACTTTAGCTGTGTTTGTTTCCACCCTATGATTGGCATAACAGAAGTTGCAATTAGGATGCAAAGCCATTTGGTGCATACCAGGAATATTTACACGATAAATATTCAAACAGTTATATGAATTGGTGATTGCTGATTGGTGAACACCATAGTTGTCCAACTTGGAAGAAGGGAAGGAAATTTACATGCCTCAACATAGCCAAATGCAAGCAACTCGTGTACTAGCTAGAGAAAGATAGTGATAGATACAAGACTTGAATATGACCTTGAACTTAATAAAAACATCCCCTTGTGGGCTTTGGCTCTGAATAGAGGTTTTAAAGTGATTCAAACTTCACTTATTACGGTTGACTCATTAAGGATTAATGCTGTTAAAAAAGGTTGAATCTGATATATATTGTAGTGTCTGATTCATTACACTTTAGTGATACTCGATATATGTCTGTGCAGAAGCTATCATTTGTAGTGGTTGAAATAAAAATTTAGTTAAAACTTGAGTCTTGAACATGTTTCCAAACCAAACATCTGCAAAAAATGAAAACAACTTAAAACCAAAAAAGAAGAAAAAAACATGACTTGGCACAGCTTGGCTATCCTTTTAAACCCGAACGAATTAAATAAATTGAATCAGTTCAACTCACAACAAAAGTAAACAAATATTTTTATAATTTATTTCAAGATTTGGATCTAGTAAGTGATGCCACTAAAATGTTGTATATATCTTCCTCCTCACCCATATATGTGTTGGCTATATTGAGGATTTAGTAGTTTGAATTTGAATTAATAAATGTGTGTCCTAATAAAGTTGAATATGATTATCTAATTGAAAGACAATCCAGAGTCACGTGGTGACTTTGATCCGTTAGTGTCGCCAGCTCATTCCCTGGCTTTGTTTGATTTTAGAGTCAAAGTTGGGTCAATTATGAGAGATGAAATGTGCATGCATACAGCATATGTGCATGTGCATGCCGGTCCTCTCTGTAACTGTAAGCTGTAACTCTGCCACTGTGCCACTTTGGTGGTGGTGGTGGTGGGAGCCTTCAAACTTTCATCGATTCAAAAATATTCCAACCATTTAACTCTCCTTTATCTCAATACCCCATTCCTTTAATTTAAATGTCATTGCTGTTGCTTTCTGTACCTCAAATTATAATGCTTGCTAACTGCTATATATCAACTCTCCTTCTCCATGACATCACCTCGTGAAGAGAACAACAAACATGCCAAACCTTTGGTTATGCATTGGTTGTTATTCGTGTTGTTACAAAAGAAAAAGAAAAAGAAAAGATAATGCATAATAATATATGTTTTGTTATTGCTATGCATTGGATGATGAGATGACATGGTTAAAAGTGCAAGTTCTTCGAATCTTCCCAAAACTTTGTTTATATATTGCAACATGAAACACAAGGGATTGGCCTAAAAAGGAGAGCTTTTGCATCAGTTACAACAGGCCAATGGTCATGGGGTAAAGGGCGAGAAGGAAAATAAATGAACAGTTAAAATACTTAATTTGTTGGCAGTTCCACGCATTCACAATTCACATGTGTCCAAGAAGAGCAGTGTAAACTGGAGACAGTACAAATCTTGAAGATTGACCGTCATTGAAAGCCAAATTGACATGTCATGACAAAGCATCATGTCAAGGCATGCCATGCATGTAAATAATAGTATTTATTAGCAAAGATGGGAAGAAAAATCCAAAGGAAGATCCCTTCTGTGACACATATAAATACAAACATCTGCTGTAAGTGGGGTTGCAACAGTGTGAAAGAGGGGGTCCCAAGTGGAGTTTATTGTTTCTACTTCTCGCATGCATCCATTTTGTTTTCTTTTTATTTTATATGTGGTGTTGTGAAATCTGATGGCATGCTTAGACATGTACAACAACTCGGAGCACAAGCGTGATGATAATCATCATCATCATCATAATCATCAGATTGCTCCAATGAGCCCTAGAATCTCTTTCTCAAATGATTTTGTGGATGTGCAGCAGGCCATGAAGCAACAAGAACAAAGAGCCTCAAGATCAGACGCGCCTGCAGTATCCTCAGACTTCGAATTTTCAGTCACAAATTACTCCATGATGAGTGCTGATGAGCTTTTCTTCAAGGGCAGGTTGTTGTCTTACAAGGACAATTGCAACAACCAGATGATGCAGCAAAGGGCTACCACCACCACTCTCAAGGAAGAGCTCCTCACAAATGACGATGAATGTGATCAGGGTTTTTCTCTCAAGCCACCCAAGGCCTCCTCGACAAGGTGGAAGGGCCTGTTGGGTCTCAGAAAGACTCACATTGGCTCCAAGAAGCCTCACAAGAGTACTGAAGCTTCTTCAGAACCAAGGTCTGCATTGGCCAATGAATCGTCTCCAATTTCTCTGGTCATAAATTTATCTCTCTTTTTTCAATTTTATGTGTTTATTTATTTATTTACTTTGGTTTTTCTCGGTAGAGATTTAGCTTTTAACGAGCTCAGTACTGTCATATGATATATAAAATCAATCTTCACCTGCGGGACTTTCTTTGTTTGTTGTGTTTATTTTGGTTTTTCTTTGATGTGATCACTAGCCAGTTGCATGTCTGATAATTGTCTCTTTGTTTTTTGGTGTAATCCAGGAACTTATAAATGAAGGAGGCTCAAATTATGTTCCTTATGGGGTTGGTGAGTATTGAACATTTGTAGAGGAATGGAGCTTCTCTTTTTTTCTCCTTTCTTCTTTGTTTGTTTTTGCTTTTTCTTTCCTTGCTGTCAAGGTATGTTCTTTTTTGTTTTTCTCTTCATTGGGATGCTGAGTTAAGTAAGTTTGTTTGTGTTAGGATTTGGCCATTTTCTTTTATTCTCTCTTGTAATTTCTCTCGATCTCGTAGAATGTAGAACTTTCCTATTAGCTGTACAAATTATTTTGCTTCTTGCATTTCTATATTTCACTCTTTTTCTTTTACAGTAGAAGATAAATGTTTTTATCGACATTGATTTCCCCTAACCACTACATTTTATTTTATACAAAGGGAAGAGAGAAAAAAAGGTGCATTAAACTATAGGTTTTTTAGAATGTAGTGGGAAAAGAAAAACTGTTTATCTATAAATTTACTAACTGTGAAGAAAATTTACGAAGTTCATCACCAAAATTTATTTAGAGTATGCTTTGTTAAGTGATATACATAGAAGAAGAAAGGACAAAACAAACTGTTTGTTTAATTTACTCTTGCTCATAAGACTGTTTCCTCCCTCTCCTACGATAATTATATATATATATATATATATATATATATATATATATATATATATATATATATATATATATATATATATTGTGTTTAACTGTAGTTTTTGAGTGTGCAAGAGACATGTGTAATATAAAAACAGTATATACTAATTCTACATCTTTTTTTCTGAAACAAGCAGTTTGAGACTGTCAAAACCCACTTATATATCTTAATTATGTTAAATTTTACGTAAAAAGTTAAAGTTAAATAGCTTTTATCTTACATAATAGCATCTAAAATGGTATCCAGTTGGGGGAAATATTGATTTAACATATGCTATATCAGGTAAAAATAACTAATACATTTTTAATACTATAGATTTTTTTTGGTATATGACAAGTGAAAAATAAAAATATTAGCTATAAAATTATATTGTAGAGAATAGTTTATGTATACACAGAGGGTAAGGTAAATTCAGGGTTTTATTCCCGTCTATATCATTTTAGGTATGCAATAAATTATGTTAAAAGAAAATATACTTACTTTATATACATTCAAAGTTTCAAATAGTGTTAGCGTGACTTTATATGATGAATATTTGGTATAAATATATATGGTTAAAAAATTGTAGAGAATGAAGTAAACTTTACATAACTACAAGATTTTGCTTTCTTTGTAAAGTCTTTTTTTTTAAAGCGTTTTATAATTTATTTAGACAAAAAAAAATCATAGTACTTTTTAGAAATGAAAAACAAAAGAAAAGAAATATCATTTTTTGAATAAGTTAAAGATATAAATTCAGAAAAGTTATATAAAAGGAATTTTATAAATCAGTTTAAGAGAAAATATTTTTTTTTTCTCGTCTAAGGCCTTGAGGAAAAACTTGGCAAAACAAGATTTACTCTATCATAAATGGAGTTGTAAATTTTATGGAATAATGCTGGCATATAAAATATTCAAATATTTGATATCGTAAATTTTAAAATTATCGAAAGATAAATATATATAGATAGAAGATTTACTTTGGAGAAAAAAAAATAAAAAAATGGAGTAATTTTTAAAAAATAATGATAAGATAAATATAGAAAATAAAAAAAAATTAAAAAAAAAATGTAAACTTAAAATTCCAAAACAAAATGGATCTTTTAGTTTTGACTAGGCTTTTTGTTGTTGTTATATAATGCTTTAACGACTGATGCATCTTGTATTTACCTCTGAAGAGGTTTACAGTGTTATTTAGTTTTGGGCTTTGTCCTTTCGTTCAACCCAGAAAGAAAAACGAAAAGTAATTGACAATTTCTTTTTGTACCATATCAATTTCAACATACACCCAATTTTCTATTGAAATGACAAAAATACCCCTACAAAATGACGAAAATAACCTTGAAGAAAAGAAGAATGTAAATAAAAATTACTTACAGAACTTTTTATCGGAAATATTCAGATTTATATTTTAAAAATATATTTTTAAATTTCAGAATTTTTATCCGAAATAAATTTTTACTTTTGTGTTCTGGAACTTTTTGTCACGAATGCATTTAAAAACATGATACGGTGGATGTTAAAATTGATGTGGTGTAGGAAGATATTGTCGAAGTAATTTATATAAAATATATGCCCCAAGTATAAGTTATAAGAGTGTTCTGTGTCCATCAAATAAGTGAAATGATCAAATATTCTATCTAATTTATTCTCATTTTGGAAAATTTTCGGAAAAAATAATCCAAAAATCATTTAAAAATGAGTAAAACAGTCTTTCTAAAAATTTATGGGGTGTAGAAAGAAGTTTGATAGAATGGATGAAGAAATAGCCAAGTTGTAAAATGCTACTATGGGTGATGTGGTTAAGACTTTTTCTTCTTGTACTTCCATATCTTCTTCTGCCACCTCCATACACAATATGAAAATACATTTTTATCCTTTTGTGTCACCTTCATAGATTAGTTTTCGGATTATGTAATCCGAAAACTCATTTGAAAAAAGACTTCTGGATTACATAATCCATAAGCTAAACAAGACTTCTAGATTATGTAATCCAAAAAGTAATTATGCATCTGAAAAAAAGGCTTCTAGATTATATAATCCAAAAGTTAATTATAAATTTGAAAAATAACTTTCGGATTACATAATCCAGAATATTATAGAGGGATATTTTTGGAAATTCGAAAATTTATGGAAGTGAGAGAAGAAGGTATGGAGGTGCAGGAAGAAACAGTCTGTGGTTAAATGCCTCCACTAAGAGTTTACAATTGAAGAAAAAATAATTTCATTGAAGAAAGGTTACTTGCTGTACGCACCCATTATTACTAACTACGCCTTATACAACAAAAAAAATAAAAATATCCACCATGTCACTACTGTCGCTATTCTTCTCATCACTGTCATTACAGTTGTACCTGTGCACTATTTCAGATCATGAAAAAGAATACACAGCTCGTTTCCAAAAAAAAACTCATTCCAGAAAATTCCTTCAAAAGTTATTATTTATATTCTAGAAATTTTATTCTCAAAAACTCATTCCAAAAAACATATTGTAGAAAGTTAGTTTTTTACCAAAGTTTGATCCAATAATTTTGTTTTAAAAGAAAGTTTAATTTAAAAGGTATTTCGTACATTTTGAAAAGTTTGTTCGGAAAATCTGGTTATGAATATCCTATTTTGAAAATTCTGTTCCAGAAATCATTTTCCAAAAATTCTAGAAAACTTGTTCACGAGGATTTCATAACATTCCATTTGGAAGTCATTTTTATAAAGGGTAAAGTGGTCATTTTAATGTTATGGTACTTCATTTAGAAATTACGGGGTGCATGAAGAGTAAACCCTGAGTTTTTAGAATAATACGGGGCTGGAGAGAGCAATAAGCTGGGCAGCCACTTCCGCACAAGACTGTATATTCCTGGAACTCTATATGTTCTTCTCTTAGCTCTATAAATTTTTGTATTTTCAAAAATACTCTTCTGTAATATTATGGATTATGTAATTCGAAAGTTTTTTTTAAAATTTGTAATTAACTTCTAGATTACATAATCCGAAAGTCTTTTTCAGATACATGATTAGTTTCATATTACTGAAAGTCGTTTTAGCTTCCAGATTATATAATCTGAAAATCTTTTTTAAAATACGTGTTCAGATTACATAATTCAGAAACTATTCTATAAGGTAATACAAAAATGATATGGAGGTAGAGGAAGAGGAACCATACAAACTCATTACAAGAGTTAGGCTTTTATTCTTATTGGTAACGGAACAGAACAAATTGGCCCATTGGCTTGAAAAAAGTTATTTCTATTTTTTTTCAGTTTTTACCGAAATTTAAGAAAAGAAAAGTATCATTTTACTTCTAATTTCATATTTGAAATGTTTTTATCTAAAACTTAAATACAATAAATTTTATTTTCAACTGTTTATAATATAAATTTGTGGAAACAAAAAAGTTAGAAAGAAGCCGGCATTTTTAATACCAACATAGAAAAACTCATTTGACCCACATTTGAATTGCTAACCATGTTGATTAATGTTGTTTGATTCTTAATGGTGTGTATACGTAGAAATACATTTTTGAAAAATATGAACACATTCCTATGATTTAGGTCTGAAAAAAGATTAATTTTTAATTGTTATTTTTCTGGCATCGAATCTACTGAAAAAAGAAAAAAAAAAACATAACGACATGCATGTGAACAGATTTCATTTAGAAACAAATATTAAATGATATATTTTTAATTAGCTTTTGAATTTATTAAAATTAAAATTAAGGAATAATATGAGCATTAACTTATTAGTTAATGGGATGACGTAGACTACAATTTTGAGGTTTGACAAGTTATCTACAAGTTCAATACTGGTAATAAAATTTATCTTAACGTAAAACTCCATTAACTACATTTAATGATAAATAAATATTATCAAAACTATGAATCCTCTGTTCCAACGTTAAATTCGTTGCTTTAGTAAGCTTAATAATGCATTCGTTTTGTTTCAACGAGACGGTTTCATCTTAAAAGAACTTCTCAAATCTTTGTAAAGTAAGGAAAAAACATTATTATAAACTATTTATAATCTTAACTTCCCTTTTATAACAGCTTTTTTTGAATCCAGGTTAGAATAAATCTATAAACACTAAATATAAGTTAAAATGGACAATATATTGAGAGAGGAAGTTCATGTTTCACACTAAATCATAAGATTCCATATTTACACTAGATTGATTGAATACATTGTATACACTATAGGGTTTTACACCATGTGTTATATATAATATTTACTTAAACAATTTGTTAGAATCTTAGATAAACACACTGTAGTTTAAGGTTTTGTTAGAGAAACAATATTATTTTTCCATGTTAAATATAATATATAATTTGTATCTTAAACGTGCATGTAAAGTGTACAACGACATTGTTTATTTAAATTTTTCTTTTTAGTTAAAATTATCTGTTTAATTGCACATTGCATTGAATAATGGTTACGGTCGACCGTGATGTGCGCATTAAATAACTTAAATAAATAAATAAACATAGTTACACGTGAAAAATAAACCGTTGTAACTTCCATTGAATGAGTCAAAGACATTTCATAGAGCACTCCCTTAATATAAGGGAGTCATCAGGCACCACCTAGAGACCACTAAGCATGTCTCTAGCGATCGGTTACTTGGTCCACACAACTAAGGCCCAAGTCAACCTACTAAAGGAACGTCTGAAAGGGGAAAAAGGTACGTTTTTTCATGATATTAGAGAATTCTCATTGAGCACCATCGCTGACTTGAACGTCGGAGCGTAATTGCAGGTACCCGCCGACCGACCGAAGCACGCGAAGAGGAAGAGAAACTTGAAGAATAGGAAAGCTAAGGACACAATAATCATTGTGTATCGACGTAGACCAACATCGCTAAGCCTCAATACCATACGGATACAATTACAACTTATCAAAGCAATTACGTAATACATATGATTTGTTGGTGTTGCAATAAGTAATCAAATTATACTGTTAAAAAAAATGTCATGCATTAAATCTATTTCTTCTTTTTGAAGATAATGTTTAGAAAGTGGGTGTGAAATAGAGTTAGCATAAGAATAATTAGAGGGTGAGGGAGGAATATTTAGGAGGAGAAATTGGTGAGTAAAAAATCCACGTGGGTAAGGAGGGACCAAAAGTAGCATGAAAAGAAGGGAGAAGTGAAGTGAAGAGGAATAGGGCACAAGATCCAAGAAGAATAGTACGTACCCAAGTGACACCACTCTGTAGATCCATGTTTCTGTCCAGTGACACTGTGCCACTTCCCTTCTTTAATACCCCTATTCCTACTGCACCCATCGTCCTATTCCTATTCCTATTCCTATTCCTCCCAGCTACCTACCACTCTCTTCTTCTTCATCACTCATTCAACTGCCACAACCATATTAACATAATAAAACATAAACATGCTTCCAATATTTCATCACCCTATTCTTCTTCTTCTTCAACAACATCGTCGTCATCATCTTCATCTTCTTCACCTTATCCTCAGTTTCAGCCTAGAACCGCCCCCAACCCAAAACAGACACTGTCCCTATTCTCAACCTCAGCCTACTCCCTGACACGAATTACACCATTTTAGAACGTTTCGCTATCAACCGTTGATGCATCAAATCAGCGTACCATTGAAGGTTGGGAGGGCCCGCAAGCCTAACTCTCCTCTCTCTTCTTTATGATCCAGCATTGTGGGTTTAATTTACTGCCGCTTCCCTTTTCCGGGGATATATGCCTATTTCAAGTGCCCACGTGCACTTGTACCTTCAATCTTCGTTTTAGCTACGGATTACCATTTTAACCACACTTTGCGTCTTTAGATCCATCGTACTTCCCTCTGCTATTCCTTCTCTTCTTTCTTATGGCTCATCCTTCCACAACATATGTATTAAAGCCTGTCTTTTGATCCATTCAATTCAAACATAATGTTAACCCATATGGCATTGTCTCCTATATATATACACATATATATCTCTTTATATATATATATAATAATTGGATCCTATGTTATGTAATTCTAATCTCTCTCCCTTTTCATTAATAATGATAATACTAATATCAATATCAATATCTCAGTCCTGCCTACTGCTGACGCCTACATTATGCCCACATCTGTGAATCGCACCAAATATTATTTCCTTAATACCAACGACGATGTTTTCCAAATTGTTATCATGCAGATGCCTTCTCTCGGCAACAATAAAGACACGGAGACAAAATAAAATAATTAGTGGCCTTGAATTTGTTCTAAAAGTAAATCAGTACTGCTACTAATTTGTGGACGTGAATCTCGACCTGTTTTACGTACCTTGTACCTAAGGTTGCGAATTGTGTTGTTAATTATTGGTTAACACGGACTGCAAGGGGAAAGGACAGATGAGGTGTGGATAAGCAATATACTATTTCATCTGTGAATTACATTTTCCTTCATCCACTTGTCGTGACATGTGTCATGTAAAAGAATATCCAGGGGGACCTACTAGATAATTAATTATATATATATATATATATATAAAGAGAGAGAGAGAGAGAGAGAGAGAGAGAGAGAGAGAGAGAGAGAGAGAGAGAGAGAGAGAGAGAGAAATTGTTGTATCTTTCATTAATTTGAATTTGGTTTCCTGTTTTCTTGTCCTACCTATGCCTGGTTGGTAAGAATAGTTTCACTGTTAAATAAATATATGATTGGAGGATATAAAATAATTATGCTCTGAAAGACACGCACGAGCACAACTTAATTATGACCGTATATAAAATGATAGAAATAAAAAGTGCCACACAATCCGATGTTCATATACTACCATATGATCCCACTGAAACTTGGACGTGCTTTATTAACATTGTCTTCTAATTAAAGATGAGATGAATGGGTGTTTGGTTTCCACTTTTGGGAGAAGGAGAAAACCACACACAACAGTATATTTATATAAATGTGCACATGTTAGTAGGGGTAAAAGGGAGGGTAAAGGTAAAGGTAAAGCTTGCTGGAGATTGAAAAGTTTGTAAGAATGAAGATCCTGTGGTGTCGAAGGATATCTGATATAATCTGATGATAGACTGATATCTCATCCGAATGATAGTGTTTGATTCGCAGTGCAGTGAGTAAAACATAACGGAAAGCAGCAGTGGCGGAAGGGAAATCACGGAATCCACAAGCTGCAGCAGAGAATCTCAATCCTCACAACCATGTACTACTGCTGCACTATCTCAGTGCCCTAATAAGCCGCCTAGCTAGTACGAAGTGACAAACACGTTCCTCCCGCGCTACATGGCAAAATAATAAATTAAAAATTGCGAAACCAAAACGACGGCCGAATAAGGTCACACTAGCTACCTTCCATTCCATCTCTACATCCCAATATGGCTATGCAGCAGCAGGACCACAACTCCTCAACCCAACTATGTACCACTCTTCTGCTACCTCAACCCTTTCCTCTCATCTTCACCACCCCATTCCCATTCTCCTTCTCTTCCTCTCTCTAATTAATTTCTCTATCTCTTTCAAATGAACCCACCTCTGCCATAAATTCTAGTAATTAAACAAAACAACCCAACTAATTAATGATAAGCGTGTGTCTCTCTTTGTGGATTTAAAATTCTGATCAAGACCAGATACTTTCCGTTTTATGTATCTTAGTAGATAAGAAGAAACTAGAATGGTACATGTGGAAACAACAATAACAATAATATTCCAATATTTAGTCCGTTACCTATATTTGTTGTACTTGTGAAAGTGGAGTGGATTTTGTTGCAAGCTTGGAAGACTCTTCTCACATGGTGGGGCGTGGAGGGGATAATAAGATCAGCTTTCTCACCCTCTCAAACACGTGCCCGTAACTTACACGGCATGGTGCGTGTCTTTGCCCCCTCCCATGTTCAACATCCAAGCAAAACCTTGGCCTCCCCTCTTCCTACTACCTACTCCCACTCCTTTCATTTCTCCAATTTCGCTATAAGTTGGTTAATCTTCTTCCTTCTCATTTTTGTTTGATATCTATTTTTTTTTAAAAAAAATATGCAAAAAAATGAAAAAGTAGACACAATCATACAGTCACTGACTTCAGTGTACTCTCTGCAGAAAAGCGATGTTTAAAAAAATAAATGGACAGGGTTTTAGGGGAGCGCTTAGAGCGAAAAAGAGAGAAGTTGAAGCCTGTAATGGAAGCGTTTGTTCTTCACAAAGGAAATTTACAGTATTCTGCACAAGCGAGCATTAAGCTGCTTCTCCGTACAGGGAACAAACGAAGCTCAACCTGTTTACCTTAACCACGCCGAAATACAAAAAAAAAAGCTGTAGACCAGAGAAAGGAGTCTTGGCTGGTGTAAATGATAATTAACATTGAAGAAACCAAAGACCTAGACTGGACTAAACAATATTATAATTAAAGAGAACAAAATGGCATGTTCAAATTGATCGGATTTTTTTTTCTTCCGTGGCGAGACGCACACCTTCACGGCTTCAACTGAACCCACTCGTAGCGTCCTTCCAGCGGCACATCCTTAACGACGTCATAATTGTACCTGCAAAACAATTTTTTAATTAAAAAGGAATGACGGAGCTACATGATATACTAATTATGGTGTCAAAAACTAAAACTAAAAAAAGAAAAAGAAAAAACAGTGAGAGAGAGAGAAAGAAGAAAATTCTACCAATTATGACTTACTTGTCTTGAAATCGTTTCTGAATGTCTTTCTCGGCGGTAACGAAGAATTCTTCCAGCTCCAACTCGGATGGCATAGTCCGCGCCTTTGACGAGTCACGGCGAGAATTGATCTCCACTGACTCTAGCTCCTCCGAATTTTCAAGAAGCTCGCTGGAACGGTTCATCTCTTTCCTGCAATGTCCGGACACGAAAACTGTTACGGTTCAGAATTATAGATAGAATACAATGAGCAGTGCGGGAAAAGACACAAACACACACGAGAGAGAGAGAGAGAGAGAGAGGAACAACGACTTTGAGTTTTGAAGGGAGGAAATTATCATGACTGGTGAGACATTATTTATTTCGTGCTTTTTTTGAACTGAAACTTGAATTATGGAGAAAAAAAGGGTAGGAGGAAAAGGTCCTGGATATGGAACTATGGCTTGAAGCAAATTCAAATTTAAATAAAATGAGATTTGATTAAAAGACCTCTCAATTTGTGAAGCACCATTGCACGTCGACGTTTCAACTTGCGCGCTCTCCACCTGTAAAGAAACGTGGAATGCGGTGCATTAATTTAGGCGAAGAAAAATGAATGAGCGAAAGGCTATACACAGACTAAATTCGCGAAAGGAACAGTTGAATGAATAAAATGTATGAAAGACAGGTAAATAAGAAATGTGAATCCGTTACCTCCAGATCTAAGAGTTTGATCTTGTCTTCATCGAGGCTGGTGGATCCATTGCTGGAGCAGCAAGAGGCAGGAATTTCAGTGGAGGTAGGGCTGAGGCAGCGTTGGTTGATCTCCGGCTGCTGCGGGAGAAGCGTGGGAGGTTTGAGAAGCGACGAAGAAGTGGTTCTGGGAGACTTGGAGGATTTTGGAGGATCTTGGTTGGTGCGGGTGATGGTCTTTCTCTTGGGAGTTGGTCGAGCTGAAGTGTCAGGTTCCATGGCTAATGCGGCTCGGGCTCGTGTCCTGACACCGACGTGAGCAGGCATTGACGTGCACTGTGAGTCCCTTTAAGTACTACAACTAATACTGCGTCCTCGCGCGAGCTGATTCCTTTTCAGGTGTTGGTGTGCGCGATGCTGCGTTGTGCGTTTTTTCGGGGTTGGGTTTGGTTCGGTTTGCTAATGTAAGAGAGAGAGAATGAGGGAAGGAAGGGGGTGTTGTGTGAGTGAGAGTAGTAAGTTGGTGCGCGCGTGTAGTACGGAGACGACGAAATTGTGATAATGACGAAAGGGCTTCAACGGTTGGGATTGGGCAATTGCTTTTTCTTAGTGGTGCTGGCAAGTGTGTGTGAGTAGTGTGTTTTGCATCGTGGTGGTGGCCCACTTTCTGTTAACAGTGACGGGAATCTAGAAACGGGAAATCTGACGGCGCCGTTATATATATGGAACCACTCAAGTTTCTACTCTGCGCCGTTGAGTGCCCAATTCCGCGTCTTGCATCTCATGCTTCCAACGGTTTAAGGTTAAGACAAAAATCAAGGCTGAGCTGGGATTATCACGATATTACACACTACAAAAAAAAAAGTAACGTTGATTCTGCAGTGCAAAATGAGAATCATGCGCTTCTAATGAAACCATCATCAGGTATCTGCGTTTCTTCCGAAATTCCGTTTCCGACTCAAGCAAAATAAATTATAATGGCGTTATAAACCCCAATTACGGATTTATCCTTCCTATAAACAGTGAAACGCGAAAATGCCATTCTATGCTCCCCACCACCATAATCCTGTCTGCGTGTCAAGTACACTACGATTTGCCCTTTCTCCTCCTTAAACAATTCAGATGCACAGTTTTTATTTATTTATTTATTTATTTATTTTTCTCCTTGGCTTAGCCATGAAGTACGTACAAGCGAGTGGTCACTACTCCCTACTGTGCTACACCAACTTATTGTACCAAAATAAATAAAATTCTAATGTTTTTTCTTGAAGAAAGAAAACAAAACTTCAATCGTTACTTACATGTAGGATATCCAACTGCATGTCCTTCGACACTAATTAAAACATATTAAATAAAAGAATCTTAAACCGAGTTTTGAATTAATATTCTCCCTGTAGTCTTTGGCCACACAATCTATCTTCATTTAATTCACTATATTTTTTCTTTAGACACTGAGTTGTAGAAACATGTATTGACTCAAATTGATTCAAAATTTTACTATTTGATGAAGCATGGAATCTAATTTGAGAAATGAAAAAAAAAAAACATATGGTAGTTTAGCATTTTATTTACTACTTCGTGAGTAGTAATTAAGACTTCGTGATGAATACACCGCGTTTTGTTGGGAGGGGTATTTTGTTTGTTGAAGCTCGTATTTCCTTTCTGGTGTTACATTCTTAATTGATCACAATAAATTTTGAAATGGTGACATACAACAAATTAAGTGTAGGAGAAAAGAGCAAGGGGACATGACACATGGTCATTTAATTTAGGACCATACCGATTTCTATATGTGAGGTAAGTATAGATATTGAATGTAGGATTGGATCACATACGGTTGGGATACGCATATTGCAATGTGCATCCACATACACGTGGGTCACCAACATCAATTGCCACCCAAGTATACATACCAAGTTCAAAACCAATTCAACCTAATTTTAAATTTCAATTACAAAATCGTAAATTATAAAAAAAAACTCAAACTTCATCGGATTGCATTTTTTAAATAATTTTATATTTTTTTTATAGCTGTTAATTAGTTACTCTACGAAGTGCAAAATATTAAGTTATTTGTGTGTGATCTTCCACGGCAAAATAAGTCATTAACCGATCTCCAACACACATCCCTCATTGTCAACTCGTACGTGAGACTATATATTATGCGTGGTCATATTACGAAATGATTCTGATACCATATTACGAAATGATAAGTATTGAGCAACTGCAGTAAAAAATGGTGAGTGCAGTGGCATGTTTTAAATTAGCTCCAACCTTTTGAAAATGGTTGACTTTGATCCATCGTCGTTTCCACTTTCAATCACAGTTAAATAAAAGAAGTGGTCGTTTCGAACTGTTGTCGTATATAGTATAAAACTACCACAAAACACTATTCGCTGCACTTTTCTCTTTGTGCCCAATGATCTTCGTTGTCAGCCTCGTCCATTCGTCAAAGGTTCTTGCCTTACTCAGCCCATTCACGTTTTCCTATTCACATCCCTCTTTTCTTACGTTAATGGTAAGTTATCTCTCCATCTCTTTCTAGTTTATACAGTGTAGTATACAAAAATGGTATGTCACAAAAATATAAAAACAAATACAAAAAATTAATTTTAGCTTCAAAATTTCAATGTATTAAATAAAATATTAATTAATATAATATTTGTTCAGTAAATTATTTAAAATTATTCCTAGTAAAAATGGTT
Source organism: Phaseolus vulgaris (assembly GCF_051622355.1). NCBI lineage: Eukaryota > Viridiplantae > Streptophyta > Magnoliopsida > Fabales > Fabaceae > Phaseolus > Phaseolus vulgaris. The sequence goes on from NC_143499.1 coordinate 2,314,887, forward strand.
TCATAGAATTTTAGCAGTTAAATTGTGACTAAAATACTTAATAAAGCACAGTTAATTTTAATAAGTAATACTTAAATTTATGAATCTATTATTAATGTAATATAAACAATAATAACTTTGAGATAACAATGAGTATGTTATTATAATAAAATAAATGCAAGATTATAATATATATATATATATATATATATATATATATATATATAACCTTGAAAATGACACCTAATAAAAAAAATTAATGCATTAATTTTGCAAAATTTGTTAAATTTTTTTCTATATTAGATTAGATCAATATAATATTTTTTTCTATTTTTTTTTATCAACAATAAACAATAAATAAATGAGAATTATTTTAGGGATGATTCAACTTTTGTACAAAGTTACATATAAAACCAGCTTCTAATTAAGACCGCCTACCTAACCAACAAAAGCAAAACCTAATAACACAATCTTGAAAACATCAAGAGACCATCCTCATGCAAGCCAAATGTTCCAAACAAATAAATATTTTTTTTCTATACATTGGTCTATAATGAATAAATTCATAAATTTATAATTTTTAAGATATTAAAAAATAAAAAATAATGACAACACATAAAGTTACTAAAAACTTATATTACAGAAAATAAATTTGAAATTTCAACCAATAATTGATTTGATTCGATTGTTAACTAATTTCAATAAAAGAATGTATTGATGTAAATGACTTTTACTTAAAATTAAACTAAACAACACCACAAATCCCCCTATCTAGACTACCTACATTTATTCTCATCCCGAAGTTTTATACAATTCTTTTTCTTGCTTTTGACAAAAAGAGATAAAAGTGTAGACATTAAAATGAAATGAAATATATAATAAAAAAGGGATGAGATGATTTGATTTTGATATGAGCACCACACGGTTAAGCGAAATCAATGATCTGGTTATGAAAGTTGCGGTTTTCTTTATAAAGTTTATACAACTTATTACTTATCGTACCAGAACTCTTCCTTTTCTACAAATACTTTCCCTGATCTAAAGCTTTTGATTGCAAAAGATCTTCAATTACTACACTTAAATTTAATTGACTTTTAATTCAATAATTGATTGTACAACATATATATTTATTAGTGTACACGTGTATGAAATATAGTACATAATTTAAATTTGTGTATATGAATAGAAGTAAAAAATACTGTGTTTGAAATTAAAGGCTCTGAAAACCTATGCGTGATGCTGGTGAGTGGGGAACAGATGATAAAGTAAAACGAAGGCAGCAAAGGCAAGGGAAGAAAAAGGAATTTGTCCTTTCATCATCAGGTCATCACATTTTCCACAAAAATCAAAGCAAACTTTTTTGTTTCACGTATTCTTTATTTCCTTGAAAACTTCTGAATTGAATTACTTTTCATGTTAATTTGTTGGGCACTATCTTTAATATGGTTTGAAGTTGAAGCCCGTAGTGTGTTAGACCCCAGTTGCACGGTCCCATTGCATGCACAGCCACAAAGTACCATGATTTGCATGCAAGGAATACTTACAAAGCATTACAAGACAATTTCCAGATAAATATTGTTCACTCACTCCAGTTATTGCCTGTCACCAAATCTCTGCTGGGAATGTACATCTTCAATACAAAACTATATTTGATTTTATTTTCTAACCTTTTAATGGGCAATACTTTTAACGGTGTCCTTGAATAGTATGCATGCATTTATAATTTTTTTTAGGTAAGAAAAAATAAATAAATAAATATGAATCACTTTAGGATAACCCAACCCTTATACAAATTATAACACAATAAATCCTCACACCCCTTCCAAACAATCTAACTCTCACAAACTTAGAACAATAAACCGCCAAACTAAAGGAGTAAACCTTACAAAAGCTCACTTAATAGAAAACATACAAGTTACAGGATCAATGCACCATTCAGAGTAAAAAAAACTAGCAAAAACAGATTTTGAAGTTATCCAGGACCAAACCCTTAATTGTGCCAAAGTGAACACTTTCGAAAGGTCGATCACTCCACCTTAAAAAATATGTTTATTTTTGTGCTTCCAGATTTCACTAACTATAACAATCTAAACACTACTTCAAACAACATTAACTTGGACAACAACATTAATCAAGAGCACTATATGCATGCATTTATAATAATATATAAAAATAATTCTCCAATTTTTAGAATATATATATATATAGATTATATTATAATGTGTAATGATATTTACAAATTTATTACATATTAATTAAAAATTATTATAATTTTTAATATAATAATATCATATAAAAAATATTTAAAAAATACAAATACAGTGGCTGCTAGTTAATTCGAATGTAACAGCTTATGCATGTTTTTACCATTTCTGAGAAATAGATGATTAATTACACTTAATATATAGTAAAAAATATAAGTTTAGTTATGAAAAACAACAAAAATTAAGAATTTGGATGAGACTGTTTGATGGTACCTATACACCCAACTAAAAATCATTCTTCAAACAGGACATTGAAATTTAGATTTTTAATGTTAATAAACTTTCTATAAGTTTTAAGTCAATATCACAAGATTTCTCTATATTGTTTAAAAGTATTGATTGATTACCATATTTTTTATGGAATATGTTTTCAAATCGTAATCCAGTATACGCTAACTTACATTGTTTAGGTTTTAAATATGAATTGACTTCGATTGTGAATACTACCTAGGATATTAATTCTTTTCTTACATTATTTATAAAAAAATCTATATAATTAATTTATGAAGGAGATGGGATCATCAGCGTGTTTGCTTTACAGAAAATGAAGTTTTTGAGGTATGTTAAACGCGAATATCCTCTTCCCGTACTAAATTCAGACAACGTGGTTGAATTGCAATCCAAACAGCCCTTTATTTAACTTCAGCAATTGGTCCTTTTTTGACTTTTTTTATTAGCCCTAGTTTTTGTTAGCATAGTTGCTTTTGTACCACAATTGTTATATAATTATGTTCTTCATAGAAGGTGGGGATGAGTTGCTTTAAATAAAGGGGAATGAATTAAGTTTTTTCAAATTTTTTATTGTTATTTAAGGATAAGTTCTAATGGAAGATTAATAACATAACCTTCAAGTTGATAATTTTTTGAAATAATAATAATAATAATAAATAAATGGGAATTGAATAGTATTTTCTTTTATATATATAAACATTTGTATCTACAATAATAAAATTAAACAATGAAAAATATATACTTGACTACTAATTTTCATTCCAAATCAAATCCTTTGTCTTTGATTTTAATAAATAACATTTTTTTATAAATATAATAACAAAAATATATATAAATCCAATAATTTTATGGTGGATGAATAAATATACAATTTTACATTGTTACTTGTTACAAGGTTGCAATTACTTTATAAAACCACTTGTTCCTTCAATTTGTGTGTTTCATGATCTAAGTTCCTTTGTTTTCTATCTTTTTTTTGTACTCGGTCATTTTCATTCTTAGTCTTATTTGTTTTCATTCTTCACATTCATTCTCACGTTAAAGAAGGGGGCAAGGATACCTCCAAATGTACTCTAACACTCAAGCCAGTGTTGATCAAAATGAAATTTTAAACTAACTATATGCAAATTGATTTTCCTGGATCCGAAAAACAATCCTTGCCTTGAGATACCATGTGTTTTTACTAACTTTTATAGACTTTTATTTTTACGAACTCATGGAAAAAGCCTAAATATTCTTTAATTATAATTTTGAAATAATTTAGATCATAATGTTTGTTAATCATAATTTGGTTAATTATCTAAAATGACACATTACATTAAGGTGTGTCCAAATTTTGTTGTTCATTCCTACTATTGAGAATTCGTTTAATTGCCATTATCGAGTTTTATTTGGATAAATTGTGATCGTCTTAGTCTTGTAATGCCTCATTCTTAACGTTGATCCCCAAGTCTGAGAACCCTCAATCCCTTGAAGAATATAGACCTATTTCACTTGTCGGTTGTCTGTATAAGATTTTGACAAAGGTGCTGTCTAATAGAATTAAATAAGTAATAGAGAAGGTAATTGACGGTTCACAGTCAGCTTTTTTGTCCAATAGAGGTTTGTTAGATAGTGTTCTTGTTGTAAATGAGGTTGTTGATGACTTGAAAAGAAGAAAGAAAAGGGGAGTGATTGTGAAACTTGATTTTGAGAAGGCATATGATTCGGTAAGTTGGGAGTTCTTATTTTATATGATGGGAAGACTTGGGTTTTGTGAAAAATGGGTGCAATGGATTAGAGCTTGCCTTGAATCGGCTACAGTCTCGGTTTTGGTAAATGGTAGTCCGACAAAAGAATTTAAACCAACTAGAGGTCTTAGACAGGGGGATCCGATGGCACCGTTTTTGTTTCTGATAGTAGCACAAGGTTTATTTGGGCTTGTAAAACAAGCGACAAGAAAAAACTTGTTATCAGGAATTAAAATAGGGGATAAAAACGTGGAGGTGGATCTACTCCAATTTGCAGACGATACCCTCTTCTTATGTGAACCTAACGTGCAAAATATTAGGTGTATTAAGGCTATTTTAAGATGTTTTGAATTAAGCTCGGGCCTCAGGGTAAACTTCTTTAAGAGTAAGTTAGGCGCAATTGGAGTAGATAGTTACGAGGTGAAATTATATTCAGAAATACTCCATTGCAGCATAATGGAGATACCTTTCTCATACTTAGGTTTAAGTATAGGAGGTAACCCATCTAGGTGTTCTTTTTGGGAGCCTGTGGTATCAAAGATAAGGAAGAAACTTTCGGTATGGAAGGGGAGGAGTCTGTCTTTTGCGGGAAGAGTGTGCCTTATAAAATCAGTTATCAATGCTATACCACTATTCTACCTATCCTTTTTTAAAGCACCAATTGGAGTGTGCAAAGAGATTACAAATATACAGAGGAAGTTTTTGTGGGGATGGGGTACGGAAGGGAGGAAAATTGCTTGGATTAGTTAAGATAATATTTGTAAAGAGAAACAGGTAGGAGGTCTTGGTATTAGGCATATTGAGCACTTCAATAAGGCACTTCTGGCCAAATGGTTATGGAGACTGGGGTCTACAGAATATGGTCTTTGGAAGGAGGTCTTAGAATCTAAGTATGGTTTGAGGTGGTTGTCAAATTCATATGTTCCGAAACAAAATAGATTTACGTCTAGATGGTGGGTAGATTTATTCAAAGCCAGTATTTCAGACCAAGGAATTAATTGGTTCAATCAGAATATGGTCTGAAAAGTTGGATCAGGGGCGAAGATCAATTTCTGGGAAGATGAATGGCTAACTAATGGTAAACTCAGAGTAAGATATGAAAGAATATACAATAACTCTGAGTTTAAAGACAAGACTATAGATAATTTTGGCATTTGGAACGCAGTTGGGTGGGAGTGGAAATTTAGTTGGAGAAGAGATTGGTTTGAATGGGAAAAAACTATGGTAGAGGAGTTCATGTCAATAATATCACAGGTGTTACTACAACCAAATAAAGAGGACTCAAGGTTATGGAATGATCCTCCATCTTACACCTTTTCGGTAAAATCTGCTTATAATAAGCTTGCTAATCACGGGTGTGGGGGGATTTCTGTGTTTGGTTCTCTTTGGAATTTAAAGGTTATGCCATCGGCTATGTTTTTTGTGTGGAGGGCTTTCTCGAATAGGTTAGCAACAAAACAGAATTTGCACAAAAGGGGTGTGATATTAGGAGATACTTTATGTGCATTATGTGGAACCGAAGAGGAGTCTACTGCACACATCCTCCTTTCATGTAAGGAATCAAGTAAGGTTTGGAACATGTGCTTTAGCTGGTTGGGAATTAGTTCTGCGAATCACAAAGAATTGATTTTTCATTTTGAACAATTCTCTTGTATGTGCTCTAACAAAGAGGGCAATAAGTTATGGAAAAGTCTTTGGGTCTCCATAGTATGGAGCATTTGGAAGCATAGAAACAGGGTTATTTTTAAACAAGCAAAGGTAGACGCAGAGGAGATTTTCACTATGACGCAAGTACAATCTTGGGCGTGGTTGAAACACAAAGAAAAGAAAGTTATATTTTCTTTCTCTGATTGGATTTTATCACCATTAACCTGTGTTAACATGGTAACTAGGTAAGGGTTTAAAAGTGTTGCTATTTTTTCATATGCATGTATTTTACAGAAGCTATCTTTAACCCTAATTATATCCTGAATGTCTGGTTTGGGTGAGGTAATAAATATGTTATAATATGTTATAATTCTTTCAAGAGCAAGGTCCTGGTTTTGTTTTGCTTGTTTAAGCCAGTTTGAGAGGTGGGAAAGGTTGTGTTGATGATGCAGGTTTAGCCCAAGGGGAGCAAAATATGAATGTTGTAATAGAGGATGGAAGTGTGAAAAGATGGTGATCCGAAGATGCTGATGTTTGATGAAGGAGTTAATATTTCTAGAGGATAGTGGTGGGGAGCACGTAGAAGACGTTCAAGGCGTATAGGGGGCATATGGCCACTGGTGCAGGATTTGAAAGAAGAGAATTTGTATTGATAAGTATTTGTATTGTGGATCCACGTTTTGTGGTTTGATGGAATATCTTTATGGATCCAAAGATATTGTGGAATGGTGCCTAGGAAGTGGTTAACGGATGGGTGATGTTTTAATAATGCTTAGTAGATTCGTGATGCAGGTTTCTATAATAGTTAGGATTTAATGGTTAAGGGTGGTTCAAGGCTACAGTGTTGTCATAACGAACTGGATTTGGAAAAGAGTACTATTGGAAAATTCTGCATCTGACTTTTCAAGAATAGGAAATCTTCCTTTAAGTTGAAGCAAAGGAATGATTCACGAGTGGAAGAATTAGTCTTGCAGTTTTTTTTTGGTTTAAGAACAATTATTATGTTTATGTTTGAGCAAATGAAAGTTTCCCTGTACTTTTATTTCTATGGTTTATATCTGTGTAACTGAGAGTTGTATAAGGGTTGAGATACCCCTAAAGTGTCTCTTTTTATTCATTAATTCATTGCTGAAAAAAAACTATTTAGTATGATAATGACTATTTTTTAACCGACAAAGAATAAATTAAAAAATTAGAGCATTTGAGGGATGTTACAATTCATATACAAAATAGTATCTAGGGTTGATGTATCATAATGGACTAACTTTACAAAAATTGAAGCATACAACACTACAATATGCAAAATGTAATTAAAAAAAGTTGTAGTCTTAGTGTTATAATGACTCTTGCTTGCAATTAACCTCCTTATTGTGGGCAATACCTCTACTAAGATGTAGCCAAAACCATATGTAGTGTGCCCCTACACCAATACACCATCCCCAATACATAAAAATTACTCCACTCCCAAGTCAACAATTGAAAGAGTTGTACAAGATACTTTGGTGTGGTCCAAGTTGTGGTCCCTAACGGCTTAAGATATTTCGCCCCCAATTGAGTGAAATGTGGTATATGTCTCCCCATATCAGGTTAGTTATTTTGGCGTTGGATCATTTTTTTAGCACAATAAAGAATCTTAATAAGTAGGAGTATTAGGGGTACTTCTACCCATGTACCAATAACTCAAACCATTGAACCATAACTTGTCAAAATACAAAACATTGTAGCTTCATAGGCTAAAATAATATTAGAAGCACTTCTAAAAGCTCCTCCCCCCACCACGTGACATAAAACAACAGGGAGACCTTTATATACATCAAACCAAGAATACCAAAAAGACATAAATCCAAGGTTCTTACTGTCAGAGAAACCAAATTTACTTCTTGTTTTAGCAAAACAACTTGCAAAGGGTATTATGGATGAGCAAAATTTGAAAAACCTAGAAAAGAGCAAGTTCCAAAAAGAATAAGAAAATACCTTGAGCTTGAGTTGTTGTTCCAACTCCCAGAATGACCCCTCAGCTTTATTTCTACCCTCACCACTGCCTGCAAAACTAGAAAACTATCACAAGCATAGTAACATAAAAGCACCAATGTATAGAACCACATTTTTACACAACCTCCCTCCCCATCCCAGGTTACTGCCTTCAGATAGTATTCTTTAACCATCCTGCAACCACAAAATCTACTCTCATATGGAAAATTTCACTAAGAACACATTAGTGTAACAAACAACATTATAACAATTATAATGTTCTTTATGGAATTTAATACTAGTCAGAGTAAGAAAATAGTGCAAATTTGTCCTTAATAGTTATCTAAGACCAAGTCTTCAACTGAGTAAGAGTAAGGATTTCTACTAGATTATAGGCAGCCCATATATCCTCCCAGACTCTTATGTTTGGTCCCTCCCCAATTTCTCATTTTATGTTATCCTCAAAACTATATCTCTATTCCTCCATCAACCCTATTTTCCTAGTGTCTCTCCTCCAAAGGACTCAAAGTTGTCAACATTAATACCCCTATGAGCCCCTATGGCTTAAGAAGTTATGCACTCGTAAGCTGATTTCACAGAGAACACGCCTGTAGCATCGCCTCCCCACATCCGGAGGTCTTTTACCTCCCTATTCAAGATGTTCATAGAAATATACCTTAGCATATCTTCTTCTTACACATATTCCCACTCGAATCTAACTCTCCTCCATTTAAGCCGTCATTTCCAAACTGAGTCTACTTACTCTCCTACCTCACCTATCGTCAGCCCCTGGTCTAAGGATGTAGAGTGCAACCATGGATACAAGATAATAAGCTTGTTATGGCCAATCTAGACATCCTCCCAAAATCTAAATTTATCTCCAACATCAACTTCCATACCAAAGCTTCTTGGAACCAACCATCTACTTCGCCCTTACCACATACTTTTGATAAATCACTCCACCACCAAGATTGCACTTCTTAGAAAGCTAGCATCGAATTGATTCAGATCCATATTTTGATACTAATATATTCTTCCACTTCCCTCATTCTTCACTCACAAAGCGTCATTTCCATTTGGCCAAAAGAGCCGCATTAAACTTTGTGATGTCTTTAAACCCCAACCCGTCTTCCTCCAAAGGTTTGCATAAGTTCTCCCATCTTACCTAAGAAATGGCTCTATTATCCTTCCCTTATTCCCAAAGAAACCTTCTTTAGATACATATGATTCTATTTTAAATCGATTTTGAAGCTTTAAAAAAGGATAGATAGAAAAGGGGTAAGGTTATAATATGTTTAAAAAACCTAGTTCTTTAACAACTGTGTTATATCTTGTTGATAATTTTTTTTTAAAAAAATCTATCTTCTTTTGCATTTGTCACTACTTTGATGATATATAATTTTTCTATTTCACTTTTTTGAGCATGAAAAATATACAAAGGAGTGTTCAACCCATATACAAATATATGTGTGATGGACATAGATAGTTACTATTCACCCTAACTCTTAAAAAAAACCACGGACTACTTATATGTCATTTAATAAGTGTCAAAATCAAACATTTAACCCTTAAAGCTTCCATGGACTCCTACCCCCACCCAATTACTTCAATCATATCTATTTTTTCAATTCCCCTTACAAGAGTGTAAATTAAGTAGTTTTTTTATCAGCTTAATTAACTAAGTTGTAAATTATATAACACTCTTTAAGTGATTAATTAATGTCCTCCAATGATATTTTTCTCAAAATCAATTATATAGTTTTTTTATTATAAAAAAATTATTAACTAGCAATAAAACAAAAAAAAATTATTATATTAACTAAATTAAATATTATTTTATAGATTAAAAAATTATTCATATTTAAAGTAATTTTTATTATTAATAAAATTTTATGAAATAATTTTTAAATTGTTATTTAAATTAGTTATCAAGATGTTAGCTACTAATATTTTAGATTATAAATTAGTCTTTAAATAGACTAATAGAAACTAAATTAGAATATAAAGTAATAAATAACTAAAAAATTGATAGCTAATTAATTTATAATTTATTTTATAAATTTTTATTAATAATAGAAATTACTTTAAATACTAATATTTTTTTAGTTTATAAAATATTTTTTAATTTAGTAAAATAGTAACTAATTATTTTGATATATAAAATTAATTTTTATTTAATAATTTTTTATAGTATACTTGATCAGTGTTTCTTCAAACAAAATTATTAAATTATTTTTTCTATTTCACCAAAGGTTTACATCACATTTAAAATAATAAATTATTTGTAAAATTTTATGGTTAGAAACATGAAAGGCTTTGGTGGATATGAGGTTAGGGTTTTAAAGAGGATAGACATTAGTTTTTATTCGGGCAGCTATATGAGGAGTCCATAACTTTTGACATTATTGGTTTTTACTTTGGCCACCTATTTGATGAGTCTAAATAGGATTGTGATAGCATGTTTGAATATGCAATGTAAATTCACCTAAATCCACATTTTCATGTGAGTAATGAGGCTCAAAATGCAGATCTAATTAAACATGTAGCCGTAATGTCAGTAATGAATACTTATATTTTTTGTAAAATACATAGTTTGAGCTTTTCTTTTCTTTTTCCTTTTTAACTATCCTAGCATATGTAGAAGCGAAGTACGTGGCAACCCTAATATTACCCCAAACGGGTTTTAAATACACTGGTTTTAATATTTGTGTCTACCCAAAAACAAAAAGATAAAAACTTTGTTTTTACCGATCGAGTTATGATCACTGAATAAAAAGGTTGGAGTTGTGGAATTACCTTACTATAAATAATATGATAAGAGTATCTTTTATAGACTCATAAGTAGGTCTGGCCAATTCTTTGATCATGTCCAAATGAACTTTATAATGCAAAGACCTTTTTCTGTCTCTTGTTCTTATTTTGTGAGATGAATAAAAAAAGAAAAGGACGAAAGATTTGAATCAAGGGTCGTATATAGTATACAATAGTAGAGCTTTCCACATCCTCTGGTAGATGAAGCACACACACTTTGAATAGGTAGCTAGCACATGGCGTGCAGTGCTCGAAGCCACGAAGAACTTTACAATATTATTTACAAGGAGTGGTCCAGGATCTGAAACATGGAAAAGAAAAAATGGAAAGATATATGGAGAAAAGCCACAACAGTCTTAGACTTATAACTTGATAAGTGAAACAAACTGGCACGTAGAAGGAACATCTGAAAAGGAGCATAACCCTTCAGGACCATTAGCATTCTGCCCTAGCTAAAGGCCTTAAGTCCTTCACACACCTTAAGTCTTCCCTTATTTTTTTAAACTTGACTTAAACTAATTTCGATTGTTCAATGCCTTTTCTTAGAAATCATAAATATCTTGTACTCAAAATAGTTATGCCTAAACTAGTTGAAATCATTATTAACAGAAACATATACTTTTTAAGCATTTATTGCAGCACCAAAACTCAAGACATCAAATTATAAATTTTGGAAGAAATCCTATATTCTCTTTAATACTTTAAATCCACTTATCTTGGAGGTCAATCACACTCCAAGTGACGTGTTCTACTTCTCAAATCCATCACATAAGTTTTCTCCTTCCTTCATCTCTTCTTCTATTGTCATACATTTTTACTCTTTGTATCATGTTCTTGTTTGGTTTTCTTTGTTTCCATTGGGCAATTCTATTTGGTTTTTCTTTCCATATTCTTTAATTTCGCACCTTTTAGCATCATTGTCACCTTATAATTGTCTTTTTCTGCTCTTGTGAAGTGAACCTTCACACTTACTTAACCACTTGGTTAAGTTGGTTAAGTTCGTGTCCAATGGGGACTTCTTAGAGTTCTCACCATATTCTTGCTTAAAATCTCAATCTAAGTAAAATTGTCACACAAAAAATGAACAATCCTAAAATCAACTCACATCAAGCATTCTTGATAGCTTCAACACCATGTCCAAATAACTCAACTTTCCTTCTTGATAAGATCATGATACCTAGTGTAAGGATCCAGAAAATAATCTTAGAGTGGAAGTAGTATATTTTAAATGACACCCGAATATTTTATTATTAAAATGAAAAAAATATATAAATAGAAAATTCAATTATTCATCTTTCATTTTAAAAGAACCATCATCTCTTTAGAAGTTTCCTTTTTCCTTTCCTCTCCCTTCTCTCTAAGATTTTGACCCATTCGCTCATCAGTTTGACGATCGGAGTCCACCATTAGACTTTTGGCAGCGAAACTACAAGATTAACCAATCATAATATCTAATAGAGTAAGATCATTTTTGCTCTTTTCTTTGAGTCAAATTTTAAACTTGTTAGGTTGTCTCTGCCTATGCTTTGCATGCGACTCTTTTAGCTTCAGGGTTAACACTACAAAAAAATCATGAAATAGAAACCAATTTTTAGAGACTAAAATAATTAGTTGCAATAGTAACTAAATTAGAGACCATTTTAGAAACCAAAAAAAGAATTGGTTTATAAATTAGTTTATATTATTGTTAAATAGTTTCTAAATTGGTATGTAATTAGTAACCAAGGTTTTAACTACCAATTATTTAGTTTCTAAATTTGGTAGCAAAAACCTTGGTTGCTAATTAGATACCAATTTAAAAACTATTTAATAATAATAGAAACTAATTTATAAACCAATTTTTTTGTAGTTTCTAAAATGGTTTCTAATTTAGTTACTATTACAACTAATTATTTTGGTCTCTAAAAATTGGTTTTTATTTCATAATTTTCTTGTAGTGTAATCTCTGTTGGCTTAGGGTCTTAGTGTTATAGTTAGATTTTTGACGAGGGTTTTGTGATGCAGATTAAGTTACCTTTAAGTTTTTGGAGATTTAGAGCTCTTAGTGAGCATTTATTCAAGTTCAAGTAAGGAAAACTAGTCTTATTTTTTTCAATAGAACCATAGGTTAGAAGATCTGGACATGGGATGACGTGTTCATCAGTTTCAATTTTTGTTTTGATGACTTTTTATGGCAAGTCCATTGCGTTGTCAGAAGTAATTTTTGTTGGTATTTGATAGTTTTAAACTAATTTACTAAACTATAAAACAATATTACTTAATTTTTAAAATAACTTATATATGTGAAAGAATATGGTGGGTGCATATATATATATAATTTTAATTTTATTTCCTTGATAAAACATATTTTGGTAATTATAGTTTTTAAGCAAATTAAATTATTATTTTTATTTAGGAAAATTTTAAATTTTAAGTTATTACACTTCTTTATCATGCATTTTACATTAACATCTTGTCTTAAAATATTTCAAAGAAATTTAAAATAGAAAATAATATATATTTAACTGAACATCAAAATTACTATTGGTTAGTGTAAAAGTAAACCGTGTTTCTTTCATGGAGTGATGGGAGATGAGTTCAGGCCCAAGCATTTTCCTCACTTCATCAACTTTTTCCCCTCACTTTGTTTACAAAAAAAAAACAACTATTGATTACTCACTTTCTTTGTTTCCAAAAAAAAAAACTATTTGTGGTGTAAAATGCTTTTCAATAATCCTAATAATTTTTTATTATAATAAAAAATAATATAATGAAAGTGTAGGAACTAATTGAAGGAAATAAGGGAAGACCAAAGGTTGTAGAAACTTATTGAAGGTAATTGCACAAGATTGCAAAACTGCTTAACTGATCTTATTCATTTTAATTTACTCAATCATATATATAATAAAATTACAATTAGGGAAAGCTATAAAATAAGAATACTAACAGGCTGTAAACTGACCCATTAATGCAATATAATGGTAAAATAGTTTAAGGGTAATAAAATCTGAATTAATAATAATAAAATATGAATTAATAATCAACATCCTCCCTTAATTCTGATTTGGAACCACCTTTACAAATCTGAGTCATGATATTGTTTTTCTCAATCGCCATCAATTCTTCATTCATAGCCTTTTGCCGCCATTTAGAGTGTTGAATGGCATCTGCAAGTCTCACAGGTTCTGATTCTGCAAGAAAAGCAAAATGAACCAAATCTTCATTGTCATCAACTTCATCATCAAGATTTACTTCACAATCTTGAAGATGTACAGGTTTTCGTTGTTGCCTTCTTGGTCGCTTCATCATAGTTGCAATTGGAGTTGCAACTTTAGGTTGAATTACAACTTTAGGTTGAACTGTAGGTGCTTCAAGAGTGACTCCATCTTCCGCATCATCGTTCAAAATGTAAATATATTGTTTTTGAATCCATTTCAACTGTTGCATTCCATTGTCATTCTTCATCTTCGACAAATGTAACATTACGACTAACAATACTAACAGGTCTGTAAACTGACCATTAATGCAATATAATGGTAAAATAGTTTAAGAATAATAAAATCAGAATTAATAATAATAAAATCTGAATTAATAACCAACAAAGCTTCAATTGATATAAAAAAAAATCTATATGAGAGTAGAAACAACAAAAATAATCAATCACCTAGCTTACATAATTAATAGGTTTCTTCTAACACATGTCAATAAATTAAAAAATAAGCACAACAACACTGTTTTGGAAAATAATATCTATAATATCTTCAAGTCATGTTTCTTCTTGTGTTTGCACTATATCATTGTGCAATGTCTCTTCTCAACATGTCAATAAGTGAATTTCAAAAAATATGTAAACAAAAATGCCAAGGCAAATATCAGTAAATGAAATTTAAAAATGTAACCAAATTAATACATCAATTCCAATATGAGAAATTTGATTTGGAAAATTTATTTCACTCATGCCAAATTCTTGACTTGAGTCATATTAAAAAAATTTGTTGGATCTAGCACTGCGTGATTAAAGATTAGTCTATTTTTTAGATTCCAAATTTTTCATATAACAGCAACCATATACATCTCCACATGTTTCCCAAACTACCTGTTCTATAATTTTGATTTTATGTTCAAAATGTTGTTCAACCTTATTATAATGAACAAATAATCTACCAACCCATGTATTATCATAATGAACAAATAATCTACTAACCCATGTATGAGTCATATGTTACACTTTAAAAACGGTAATAATTAACTATGTAAATGAAATATTTATTTATCATATTTACAAGATATTTAACTTTTATAAGTATATAATATCTTTAAATTCAGAACAAAAAGTAATTTATAAGTGATTTTCCGCTTCGAAATTTTAATTAAAATTAGGGATAAAATTCTCAACTTGAATGTAGAGTTCAGATATAAAAAATTGGGAGAATAATTGGGTCCCATTTTACATTAAGATAACGTCTTTAAATTTATGAAATAGACAACAGCGGTATGCGTTAAATTTTATTAAAATATCTAACAATCATTTTCCTATTTTGTATGAATCGAAATGATATCATAACCAAACACTTTTTCTGATAATTTTTTTTTACCAAACACTATTTTTAATTTTGTAATTTCCCATCTAATATATCTATTGATAATCCTACTTAACATATATTATGAAAGGTATTTATAAACCATTGAAATATTTAGTTCAAAAGGCTATACACAAACATGTATTATAAAGTTTACTAAATTTAAACTATATAATTATCTTTATATATATCTTCCATTACATTATGCAATATTAGCATGAGGCTTTTATGGACAAGAGATGATGAAAGACACAGGAGAGTGAGACAGTAAATTTAAGTACACTTTTTTGATCTAATGATTTCATATTTTGAATCAACAGGTCCAATCTTGTTTATTTAGCTGATATTTATGTTTGTTTTATTATTGGAACTACTTAGTTTTTTTTACATGTTATTTGGATTATGTAGATCCATACCAGGGTATCTTTAGTGGGATATTTTTTTTAAAGATTATTGCAAGTAACTTTTTTTTTATGTAAAGGTTGGAGTATTTTTTAAATAAATTTCATTAATTTATTTTTTATTATTGATAAAAAATATCGTGCAATATTTTTTTATCAGCTTCTACAATATTATATAATTGTATATTAATTATTTTAAAATAATATATATATATATATATATAATTTATACATGTATCATTAATATCATATTTTTAACATCTCGATGAAATAGTGTAGTTTATCACATATAATGTCTTTCATAATACTCATATTAAGTATGTTTTAATATAGTCTAATGTCTGACTCGTCAAAAAACTATTTATGCAAATTAATATGAGTTTCTTATTATTTGAGGATAGTTACTTGAATTAGTTATGAACAGTTTTGATACGAAAACTTCCTTCAACGTTTCACGTTAAATTCTTATATTTGTGATTAGATTATCACTGGAATATATGAAATTTCATTTTCATAATAAGTTACATAATTAATTTCGACCTTTGAACTCACAACATCATCTCATTTATCTTTACCATACACTTATAAAAGGGCATAAACCTGCATAAACCTACAAGGTGTAACATACCCACAAAGCACAACATATTAGAAATATCATTTACAATATATAACACAATGTATATCTTACAAATGCATATCAACATATCGATCACATATGTAATTACATATACATTTACATGTTAATCATCAATATTATCATCATACATACATTATATATTGTTATAACGACCCTATCTCCCTAAATTGAAGAAGATATCATCACTTGAGCAACCTTAAACTACTTAAGTGATGCAAATCAAGCACATGTCAAACTCTTGAAATGTCATTCCAACACTTGAGTTATGTTACTTGTTTACGATTCGACATGTATTAAAAAAGCAATCCTACTAATCAACGTTTGAGTGATCATCGCTTTATTTTTAAAACATAGTTGTATGTTCATATTTCAGAATCTCATCATACATCATTATCACTTTATTCTTAGAGCGACCTCTCATCATTTAATCAATATTCATTCCAAATAAGAGAGAATTATCTCAACTTCTCTCTTGATTAAGACTTAAGTTATCGTTTGAATTATATACTACGTCGCTTAAGTGTCCATATTAACACTTGAACAATATTAAATAATGTGTGTAATTATAACTCACACTTCAGTGATAAATTTTTTCACCATAAAACATATCACCTATAATTATAATCAATACAAAACACTCACTTCTTCTTACACTAATACTAACATTGTGCCAATAAAATATTTAAAATAAAGATAAAAAATATTTTTTAATTGAAGGTGTCATTTAAAAATTTTAAAAACAATTTCTACACAAACTTATTTAATAATTTACTTCAAATAAGTTATAAAATAATTTAATTTTAGCTTTTATTTAAATTTTTAAAATCTAAAAAAACAGAACTAATATTTTTATTGAAAATGATTTTTAAAAGAAAACCGAAGCAAACTAACTCTTAATTTATCTTTATTCGCAATGTGGTATGAAAAATAAACGTTAGTGACGGTTGAAGAAGTTGAAGTGACGTGAAATGGAGGTGGAAGGAGGAGTGCGTGGACTTTTGCGCAGTTGCATGCAGCCAAAAGCTCATTCATTGCAGATGGGAAGTGCGTACTAATGAAGGCAGCCAGATGGTAAACCCCATCATCATCATCTTTGGTCCCACACATCTTATTCTCACATCACTATTTTATGGATAAACTTTTCTTTTCTTTTTAAATTCAATTTCCTTTTTTCATTAACTAAAATCAGATTATATAAATATATATTTTATATCATCTCACTTATCAAAACTCTTTTATTCACTTTCTGTGTAAAAAATCCTCCTAGGTAATGATGAGAAAAATAATATAAATATTTAAATAAATAAAAATGATTGTATAGTTCTTTCTTTTACCCTCTATTTGTTTCTATCTATTAATATTTAAAGTAAAATTTCAAAAAATGAAATAAAAAATATAAAAGTAATACAAATATTCTGTAATTTTTTTTCCTGGCATGATATGCTTTATATGTAAATAATAATGAAATATTATAATCCATGCAAAAAGTACAATCGATTGTTAAATTTAAGTTATATCAATAATCGTTATTATTAATTTTTTATTCATAGAAATTTTATAATATATCAAAATAAAAAAAATGTAATATTCTATTAATATAATAAAAATAAAATATTAAGATAATTAATTTAATAAAACATATAATCAAAATAAAAAACATTACAATAATAAATTAATTTAAATTTTGATTTATTAAATTAATTTATTTTAATATATTCTTATTTTGAAATATAACTTATTTTATTTATTAAATTTTTTATAAAAGAATTGTTTAAAAAAAAATATTTTAAATCTAATTTATATTTTAATAATAATACTCACTTTCGGCTTATTTTCTAAATTGAAATAAGTCAACTGTTGACCGTGTTTTTTTTTTTGACACTTTGTCCTATCCGAACAAATCATGGATTGTTGCAGGGCATTTAGATATATAGTTGACGAAAAATTAGAGATCGTTGTATTTATAAAATGATATAACCTTATCTGGGCCGTTCTACATTGAAAAGTTTCATTTGTCGTTTAAAATGTATCTTTCTTTGAGTTTATAGAGGATGATTAAAAGTGTAAAAAAGGACGTAAAGGAGAATAGTTGTTGGTGTGTGAGAGAATTAGATATTATGTGTGATTGTGATCTGATAGATGAGTGAAGGTAAAATGATAAAAATGAAAAAAAAAAGGAAAAGGATTGGATGGGGCCACAGGATAGGGGAAGTGGGCATCGGATTCCAAAAAGTGTGGCCATGAAAGGAAAGAAAGGGGAAAAGGACTTGTCGTGCTTGTATGGGCTTGGCCGCATTTTGAGCGGGGGACCTAATACACCAAGTTTTTCTTAACTCACTTCCATCCATCAACTCTTTAACCTTTACCATCTTCTCCTTTAGTCTTTCTCATTTCATTACTATAACTTCAATTATAAACTAATGATAATTTATATATTTTCAAGAGGAGATAGCAAAATTGGTTAATGATAATGTTCTCGAACGAGTTTGGGGTCTAGAGAACAATTCTTTCTGTCTCTACTTTCGGTCGGTCATTGACGTTTCGAGCTTTCTGTTTCTCCTTCTTCCTTTCGATCATCTGGCTCCACAGGTGGGAATGGTACTTGCAGAAGACACTCTAACGCTCAAGTCAGTCAGAGTATTGTAGATAATAACTTACCTTTCTCCTTTGAATGTGTGCTATTTATATTACCCTAATGAATATTCGTTGATGGACCGGATTAGGAGGTTAGTTCATGTTTATGGTTGTATTAAACAACCCTTAATTATGGATTAACCATGCTGATTTGATTAATGCATAACTCGTCGTCAGGATCGATCGATCACGTGTCGTTATGTAACCTTCTCATTACAATTAAGTGGTGTTCGTAACAAGGGACGGAGTCAATCAGTCGTCCTATCAGATACCAATTTCTTTATAAACACTTATTCATTAATAATAAATAATATATATCCACCAAACTAGTAAACAAGGTCAGAAACATCCACGCTTTCGCTGAAATATTCTATACAAAAAAATTCGTGACAAACAAAAAAGCTGAGTTGTTCTTGTGTTTATTGGCGTGCACGTGCAAGCCTTTCGCGTCAACAAAATTTTGATATTTTAATTTTGTTAAACTCTAAGAAGTATTTTATATGGGGATTTTCTTTTCATTTCTTTATGTTATGTAGTATATGTTATAGATATTCCTTTTTTAAATCTAGAGGGTCTATAACCCCGACAGAATTTCAGTCTACATTTTTTCATCAATGGGCCACTCTTTAAGGACTTTGGAGCAATTTCTTCCTGTACCTCCATGCTTTCTTCCTGCACCTCCATATAACATGTGAAATAATAATTTTGCCATTTTTTTTAATATTTTTTATTGACATTTCTCTTTTTTATTTTATTCACACATACAATTTTGTATTTCAAATTCTATAATTTAGAATAAATTTTCAAATACAGAAAGTACATCCTGAACTTTAAAATTTTGAAATAGAAAATTGTATTATGAATTATAGAATTTAGAATGTATTCCTTGTATTTTAAATTTTAGAGTTTGAAAGATATAAATTATACAATTCGAAAATAAAGAAAAAACAAATCCTGCATATTTTGGAAATGAAAAATTTGTGAAGATACAGGAAAAAAATTATGGAGTGGAGGAAGAAATTCCCGGAGTTGGATTAAGCCTTGTTTGGGCCTAGACGGTGATAGATAGATTGAGTTTGTGCTTCACGCCTCAACCTCCAGAACAAACTAAACACTCCAAAACATACATCAATACCTAAGTTAATTTTCAGAAAGGTAATTTTGGTATTTTAGAAAATACAGGGTGGATGATGAAATCATGGAAGTGTATGAAGAATTTGCCCATTTTCCTATGAGCATAAGATTAGGGCCCACGGGGAGAACCGAAAATGGTCTGGGCAAACAAAAATAATAAAGATTTAAAATATGGAAAAGAAAATTGAAGGGACCAAAAAATTTACGCTAACGGATAACAAGAATGGAGTGAGAGGAGCAGCAGGGAAGAAACTAGAAAGGAAGAAGAATGACTAGTGGAGTGTCACCGCAACTGCAAATGAGGTTGAAATCCTCCTTCATCGGAGATCGATTCGTACGGTGTTCAAGGCACCAATCACTTCCTCAACTATTCCGTTTCAACCCTGGTTCTCCCTTTTCCCCGACCTTCTGCTTCTTCTTCCATTTTTTTTTCTTCATTTTAGCTTCTAGGTTTTCCTTTTTTTATTTTAACATCGATGTGTATCTATTTTAATAGGAAGCAAGCATGTTTCGATGCAGTTATCTCGAACGCTTTCTGGCTTAACCAATCTCTTTTTCAATAGAAGGTATGTGCGCGTATACGTTTTCTGCAAAAAGAATGGACGCAACTAATGATGTTTGTGTTGTAGTGTAATTTATATTGTTCAAGGATTCTATTCCCTGATGTCAAGTGTTGGTTTACGGCACTGCTATTTTGTTTTTCGATTTCTGTTTCTTTTTTCTGTAGGATTTAAATTGTAATACCTTTCAGAAGTTTATGCCAGTCAATTTATTGAACTCTTGGATGAAAGGATCTTTACATTTTGTCCATTTCACAATGCTTGCCTTTTGGTTATGAAGTTTCTGGTGATGGCTGGCTTTGCAGAAATGTGGATGAAGTGCCTAACAGCAATCGTAAACGACTGAGGCCTGGAAAAGTTTCTCCACCGCGACAGGTGCCGAAGCATATACTGAGGCCTCCTTATGTGGATTCTATGGTTCCTGCAGGGATTGTGAGTGGACCTCAAGTGCATGACAAGAAAGGAATAGAATGCATGAGAGCTTCTGGAAGGCTTGCAGCTCAGGTTCTTCAATATGCTGGCACCCTAGTCAAGGTGAGCTCCTCATTCTTTTGTTTAATAATTGCACATTCTTTAATTGTATACATCCTACATAAAAGCTTGGCTGTTTGCTATGAAATGTTTATGTAAAAAAAAAAGTTTATTCATTCTTTTTGGATGATATATTATCCTTTCCACTCCCTGGTCTCGCTCTTTGCTTATATTATGAGGGTTATAAGTCCAAATTACCTAAGGAAGTTAGGAAGGAAACACTGTCGCTTGTTATTGTTGATTAGTGCAGGATATTATAAGTATACAATTTTTAAAGAGTAGTATAATATAAATCTATGAAATCCTCATCATTTTGTATAGTAATGCCTATTTTATGTTTTTATCCAAAAAAGTTGTACTTCTGTTGACAGCCAGGCATAACAACAGATGAAATTGACCAAGCAGTTCACCAAATGATAGTTGATAATGGTGCATACCCATCTCCTCTTGGCTATGGTGGTTTTCCAAAGAGTGTCTGCACATCTGTAAATGAATGCATCTGCCATGGAATACCAGATTCCCGTCCCCTTGAGGTGCTTTTGGTCAATTTCTTTCCAAATTAAACATCCTGTGTTAACAAAAATTGTTGACGCATTCTTTATTTGCAGGATGGTGATATAATCAACATTGATGTTACTGTTTATCTAAATGTAAGTTTTTTTTTTTTTCCGGGGGTGGGTTATGGGGCTGATTTTGCTTTTGTGAGATGGTGAGAATGGAATGGCCATAAAATTTCATTTGCCATTTGGCTTGTTCCCATTACATTTTTCTTTTCGTTAAGCCATCCTGATGACATCATCAACATCTCTGTTTACTATGTTGATACCCTCTTGTGTATTGTTTGGGGTTGTAGAGGCTGCAATTTATTTATTATGCGCACATAATTAGTTTTTTTTTCAATTAAACTTTGTACTGTATCAATTTTTGTGAAAATTAGAATTCGAGTTGCATCTCATTATTTGAGCTGTTGAGCATACTGCTTTGTCAGTTATTTTGCCATTCTTTATTTGTTTTGCAATTACATCTTTTAATATTTGTACATTTTAAGCTATAGCTTAGTGAATGAAATGTAAAGATTGGAATGGCAGGGCTATCACGGGGACACATCAGCAACTTTCTATTGTGGAGGTGTTGACGATGAGGCTAAAAAACTAGTTCAGGTACTGATTTGTCTTCATGCCACCAATGGCTGTGATTTGTTTCTTCATAATGCATCACACTCTTTATAATTCTGAAATTTATTACTTCAATCTGTTTCTTAATATAATGTACTTCTTTCATTGTTTCTTTCTTCCTTTATTTTTTAAGTATAATTTATGTATTCTTTCCCACCAAGAGTGAAAAAGCTACACAACTATATTTACTATTTATTAGCATGGTAGTAGAATCGAGATACAAGTAGTGTATCGGAGAGCTGATATATGAATCGTAAATCGTTTCGTATCGTGAATCGTAAGATTCATAAACATTAAAAAATTTAATATATACTTAAATATATAAGATATGTATACATGCAAGATACAATAAATTATATATATGTATATATATACCACACAATTTCACCAAAACAACCTCTATGGTGCATACATGTTATTAAACAAATTATCTCTATCTTTTTTTATTTACTCATTTTTTAAAATCCACACTGATTCACACAATACTGAATCGTTTCGTTTCGGGATTCAGCGATTCTTTGTGCGAATCACATGATACAACTAAGATTCAGGGACGAAAAAGATTCTTCACACGATTCGTATCGTGGGAGGGTGAAACCGTATCGTTTCGTAAGATACGTATCGTGAATCGTAAGATACTAACTACTATGTTTATTAGTAGTGGCATGTGAGTTGTGACAAGCAAAAAAGGCTGAAGCTTTCTTTTTTTCGATTCTGGTGTTGCTGGGTTATGGAGGAAATTGGAATTTCAATTTTTAATTTTGAACGGGTTGGCCTGGAATTCTTATTATTTTCTGCTTTGGTTTTCATTCTAGAAAGAAAGGACTGACTGTGAAGTGGCTGGATTTTCTTAGGCATAGATAACTGGTGAAAATAATGTTAAGTTTTGTTTTAGAACTTTGTAATATTAGCAGAGAAAGAGAGCTACTTTATTGAATTTGATGACATTGTTTATGTTACCATAGCAGAGCAGTAACTATAGGTACCAAGATGTAAAGCTATAAGGTAGAATATCCGGTATTAGATTTTTCATATTATTGTTCTTGTTGTATTCAAGATCCATAAGGAAGACTATCCCTATTATTTGTTTATGGCTTTATACTGTCTAATCACATTATGACATGCCACTTATTTATTCCTATAAGTGTTATTTCCCCATAATATTATTTATCTGACCTCTGGTCTACTATTATGAATTTTGTTTATACTTTTCTTTTACAACGTACAGTGTTATGCTTCTAGTTGAATTAAAGTACTGTTCTAGAAGTCTCTTATGTGGCTTTGCTTTTGTGAAATGTTTTATTTTTGTTCTTGAGAATTGAGATATTGTCCTCGTCATTTTTTTTGCTTAATGGGGAATGTTTATTTGTTAATACAGATAACTAAAGAATGCTTAGATAAAGCAATATCAATATGTGCACCGGGAGTGGAATTCAAGACAATTGGCAAAACAATTCAGTAAGATGTCACTCCCCTTTTCCATTTGTTCTCTCCCTTGTTCCCTCATTTTCCCTATACTGCAGAAAGCCAGAAACACTTGAGCAATAAAATTCAATGTAATAAATAGCTTTAGAGTCATGACCCTTAGTTTTCTTTTTACATCTAACTTGTCAGGAATAATTTTAGTTCCCAAAAACCACCTTTTCCACTCTCAGACTCAGTTTAACAAAATTAGCCGATAATCTTATAAACTGCAAGCTAAAAGTTGAGCTAGCTGAGTATTTGGTAAAACTAGTTGAAGTAGGTGATATATGTTAAACGATATAAAAAGACTTATTTATATTTTTTTGTATAAATTGTTATATATTTTCTATGAATTCCCTTCTATATTTTTTATTAATTTTAATTGTTTAAGATCAAATAGCTAGTTTACTAAAACTGTTAGAGCGTAACATAAAAATCATTAAAAAGGTATAAATAGATTTAAATGGTAAGGATAAAAAAGTTGCAAGCATAACAAATGAGTTTACTCCATGTCTTTGTTACATCTTTTATATCTCTGCTAGAAAACGAGAAGCTAGGAGGAGTTTACTTCCTCCATGAATGGCTTCCTCAAGCTATATCCACCTTGAACTGTTTCTTCCTCAAGCAGTATCTAAGCTATTAACTCATTCGTGTCAATATGAGCTAGTATTTTTTGACTGTAACTCAAGTAAAAGTTTATTCTTAATTATATAATGATTCATAATTAACGTCTTCTCTTTTCTTTTTAGTGATCATGCAGATAAATACCGTTATGGTGTTGTCAGAGACTTTGTTGGCCATGGAATTGGACGTGTTTTTCACGCTGATCCAGTTGTTCTCCATTATAGTAATTAACTTTATTCCTTTTGTCATTATTAGCTCTACATAAATTCTATAAAGCAACAAACCTGTGCTTAGTTTTGTGAATATCATTTTGGCTTAAGGAATATTGAAGTCAGTGTGTGTCTCTTAATTTGAAAAGTGATTATCATTAATAATTATTGAAAAATTAAGTTTAGATTTGGGATTTGTCAAATTATATTGTGTATTGATTAATGAATTGAATAAGTCAGAAGTTATTATTTTTCTTCGAAAAAGTTTATTGTAAATAATATAATTAATAAAACATATTATATGTTCTTGTTGCTCCCTTTCTGTAAAACAATTTAACTTTCACTTAACTTCCATTGCTGTTTGCAGATATTACTTAATTTAGCTGTTCAGTTTTAAGTTACTAATTTGTTCATGGAACTATTAGTGTTTCAAAGGTTTTTTTATTGCCACCCTATTTTTTATATTTAAAATGTTAAAAATTTCATCAGCTTTCCTAACTATTGGTGTCTGTAACAATCACTGTTATTTTCTGCAGGAAACAATGGAAGTGGACGAATGGTGCTGAATCAAACCTTTACAATTGGTAATTTTATTTTGTACAACATAGAATGCTATGAAATCTTGAGATTTGTTGTTTGAGGAATTAGAAACTGTGCACACTTTTGCCTCTTGATTATGTTGCATGGAATGGGTTCTAGTATAAAAAAAGTCAATTTTGTTGGCACTGATGAAAATGACTTCAGTTAAAACACTTTTTTCCAGTTCATTTTCCCATTATAGAACTAGTGGAATGAAATTGTGGACCTAAAGTGAAATTGGAGCTCACATCAGTCCACTTCCCAACCACCTCAGATGTTTTCTCTGTTTCACTGGATCTGCTGACCCAAGCTTCTCAACAACTTGAAATTTGCTTGTTTAAATTTATTTATAAAAACTTTCTCGCATTTGTTTCCTTGAGATTTGTCTTTTTAATTTATGTGCAAATTAATTTTAGTTTTATAAAATGTTTATTTTTTAATTTTATTTTCCTGGAAGTGTTTATGGAAAATTTACGTTTATACGGCCAAGTTTCTTGTGATAGGTCTTGTTATAGGAAAAATGTATTTTGACAACTACATTACAAATCCTTTTAATAATAAAATATTAAAATATAAATTAAATTATTCAATAAATGATTGTAAATTGGTGGTATAAAGTTGTATGGTTGGGAACCTATCATCATTCTTTTATTATATCACTATCGGTAACTCTTTTGTGTACATGGTAAATTTTACAGAACCAATGCTGACTATTGGCAGCGTCAATCATGTGACGTGGAATGACGACTGGACAATCGTAACGAAAGATGGAAGCCTTTCCGCACAGTTTGAACACACAATTCTCATAACCCCCGATGGGGCTGAGATTATGACTCAATGCTGACAGATACAACATTTCATAATTGTGTATCACATGTAGAAACTTCATTATTTAGATGCAATTGGTTTAATTACTTCTAGTTCCAGATCAATTGTTTTTTCTGCTGGAACTTACCAGGGCGGGTGGCGAGGGATGTTGGTGCTCTTGGAAAAGCTTATACCAAATGGATTGTTCAATGGCTGTAGGTCTACACACTGGGGTTTCATGGGTTTTGTGCATGCAAGGAGATAAACTATTAAAAAATATACTGGTACAAATGTGGCCAGGATGCATGAAGCTGCTGGCAGAGTGGGCTGGGGTGGGGGTGATGGGAGAGAATGGGTCTAGGAATATTGAGTGATTTTTAAGAAAAGGGTAACCAAATTGATTGTTGATGGTTTTAGAAATAGTAATAGGAAGAATTTAGAAAGAGCTTGATAGTGAAGAAATGAGCAAGATATTAAATTCTATAACATGGGGAGATAATTTTACCATGGCATTTTTTTTAGACATTGAGAACGATTGCAAACATTTAGATGTCTCATGTTCAACAATTTGAAATTTTCAACTACGTTTCAGCAAGTATTCTGAATCACAACTATAAAGCATAATTATTTACAAAAGTTAATTAAGTACAAATTCATGTGCTATTTCCTTAATTAAGATAAATTTATTTAAATGGATTAAAAGTAATATGAAATAGATTTGAAAATTTGGATTTTTTGCGGGTAAAGATATATAACCAACACTTTTAGATTAAGTAAATAAATTATATGACAAATTAAATAATCTTTAACATTATCAACAAATTTAAATTGAATTCTTGTATTCAAGTTTCGAAAGTAGCAATATTTAAGATAGTAGCAGATTTAACACTTATGCTGTAATCTCAGATATTGTAGCAAATCTATGAGAAGCCTCAACCAAGGATGGTCATTATCATGTTTGATGCCCATCTTGTGAGTTGGACTTTTTCTTCTTTCTTACATCCGACAGTGACTTTGCAAATCTGCAAACATCAATCAAATTTGTTTTGATGGGTTGCTTACTGCTACAAAATAAATTAAATTAAAAAAATTTACAAACAAAATGAACCTCTTGAGTGCTTCCTCATTGGTGCCTTTATCTGGAACTGGTTCATAGAGACCTGTATCAAGATTCACTCGCGTAACTCTTTTCTTCAGTAACTGCTTCCCAACATTGACCAGATTATTCAAATTCTCTGTAGTAGCTATATCCACAGATGCTAAATCCCCCTTTAATGTATCGTCCTGATTGCACCAACCGAATTAATTTATTATTACGACCATTATTAAATACACAGACAGCAATAAAACCAGACAAAAGTACTTCAAAAATTTATCTATAAATGCCCTTAATTTAACATTGTACTGCCATAAGATTTAGAGAAAAAACTTGAGCACAGAACTTCATCTAGCTTACTTGAATCCGGAGGTAGTTGTCTTCAGATTGAAGCGCCCTAAAAACCACGCAGTTGTGGTAGTCAACCATATCACTGCTTGCTTCGCTGAAACAATCTATAATGGGCGTTAATCCAGATCTGAATACCCAAGTTAAAATTCCCCATTTTGACACCATTTTGGCGTCGTATTTGTGCTCGTTCTTGTTCGACCCAGTCCCCAATGAGAGAACAAGAAAGCGATCATAGTTCAAAGGGCTGCTACTTATTTCATTTGGCTTCCTTATGATTTGCTTCGTCACTTCTCTAATTGCAACCAAAGTCTGCACAACCATTCATTATATATTATTAGCAGCTATATAGAATAAGCCTTCATTTATCTCTTTTGTTCTGTCTCAAGAGTCTCACCGGATTATTTGCAGCCACACCACCATCAATGAGGTTGAATTCTCTTACGACATTTCCTTGTTCATCTTGTTTTGTAAAATAATGAGCCGGTAAAAAGGTTGGAGCAGCCGAAGTGGCTATACAAATATCTGACAGTCCTACATCCAAAGTTGCCTCCGTGGCAATCTGCACAACATGATTCCATTCACACAATTTCAACAACATAATAAGCTAACTATATATATGTATAACTAAGCATTCAAAATTTCATTAATGACCTTAAACGAGGAAAAGATGGTAGGTTGAAGTGTCTTGATGTCAAAAGTTGGAATAACAACGTTTGTCAAGGTTTGGTGAAACTTTGTGTCCCCTAACTTCTTTCTTATCAACTCATGCAGATACTTCCCATCGTACTTAGGTCCTGTCAATGCTTTCACTATGTTTTTCAGCCACCCAAATAGACCCCTGCATGCACGTGAAATATGAAAGAGTGTAATAACCAAAGGATATGTGTACACGCACACTCATACCATATAATTGTTAAGTCTATGCACTATATATTTACACAACAGTGTCAGTGAATAGGAATTATGTGCATGTGATGATAAGAGTAATATATATATTATTGGACCTTGTCTGAGGGAAAATTTGCGGAGAATTTTGGAGGTAAAATGGCACAATTTCATTGGCAGCAAATAAAGGGTGCTTGTTGGCATTTGGATTGGGAGCTGTTAACATGGCAGCAACGAGACCCCCTGTACTTGTCCCAGCAATCACATCAAAGTAATCTGCAAGCCTTGCATCCTCACCGTCTAACTCCTACACAAGTATATGCATGCATACACATTCAGAAGCATTACTTAGAATTAAACATGTGTGTGTGTGTGTGCTGATCAGTGCCATTTGCTTATGTACATATTAACCTGAAGTTGAGACTCAAGGTAGGCAAGAAGAACACTGGGAATGATTCCTCGGATACCACCACCGTCTATGCTAAGAACCGTAATGAAGTTCTCGTATTTTGAAACCGGAATTTCGGGAGAAGATGGATTTTCCATGGCTCTTTGGAAACTAGAATGGACAAGACTTGAGGAAACTGTACATATCAGTTAAAGAATTTTGCAATTGGGTTTGCTTTGTTTTTGTTTCTTTTCCAGAACTCTGCATTTCAGTTTAGACTTAATCATGTTGTTCTTGATGCAAACTTTTTTTCGGTGTCAAAGTAAACTTCTCCTGAAGAATAAGATGACGTGCTAAATGACAACACATAATAATTCGAGCTGTTATGGCATTCACGTGAATTAAAAGGAACACACTAATCAGACATTCACGCTTTCGTTCCACTCCTATTTCGTTTCCTTTTCTTTATTACAACATTTAATATTTTCTTTTTATATTCTATCTCTTTAACTTATGTGATTTATATAATTAATGTACCTCATGAAAAAACAAGACTCCATAATCAACTTCTGATTAATGATGAGGTGAGGTGGACGTAATATTTAAAGGTTTATCAATACTATAATAAAATCATTACATATAAATCAATTTTCAAAATAAAAAATAAATTTATATTATATTAATTAAATTAGATATTATTTTAGAAATTAAAAAAATTATATTTAGTAATCTTAAAAATTAATTAAATATCAGTTTAGAAACTATTTATTAATAATTGATAACTAATTAAATACTAATTTAAAAACTATTTATTAATAATAGAAACTACTCTATCTACCCATCATTCTTTTAGTCTTTTGAATATTATCTAATTTAGTCAATATAGTGATTAATATTTTTTATCTTTAAAATTAATTTTTATTTAATAATTTTCTTGTATCCATTAGAAATAACCGATAAAGATGTTTAAGTATCTTGTTTAATTATATATATATATATATATAAATAAATAAATAAAATTATTAAAAAAAGATTAATTTTAAAAACAAAAAATAATTAGTTAGTATATTAATTAAATTAGATACTAGAATAACAAATTATTAATATATCTAAAGTGATTTTTATTATTAATAAATAGTTTATAAATTAATTAACTACCAAAGTTTTAGCTACCAACTAATTAAATTCTAAAATTAAATGCTAAAATTTTGATAGGTAATTAAATATCAATTTAAATCTTTTTATTAATAATAAAAATTATTTTAGATATCTAACAATTTTTTTATTTTATAAAAAAAAAATAGTTAATGTAGTGATTAGTTTCTAAAAATTATTTATTTAATGATTTTTTTAATGATTATCCATCATTCGCAGCTAGATGTGGTTTTATTGGTTGTCCGTAGCTTCTTTCTCAAGAAATCAGATATAGCTGAATTCTACCGTGCATATTTTATAATTTCACATGTCTCATTGTTATAGAAATTTTGTGGAACACTATCCTAACATATATATTGTGTAGAATTCAGATGGAAAGACAAAATAAAGAAATAAATAGCACTTATCATTTATTTAGGAACTGTTTGGTGTGATTTTCTTTAATTGTCCCGATTAGAGTGTATGTTAATGACATCCCGAGTACATTATTGAATAAAGAGCATTTTAAAATTTTATATAAGTCAATGGTATATTGAATAATCACATCTCCCTTTTCTAGAATAAAAAAATTAAGTTTTTTAAACTAAAATTAATTTATGTATTAGCTAATTTGTTGAAATATTCTTGTAAAATTTAAATGTATAAACTAATTTTAGTTTATGAAAAAATTTATTTTATATAGGACACGTAACTTAGGTCATCGCATCCTCTTTGAGCTTCTTCATCCCATTTATGCTTACAATTTGTGTCATATTTAATTGCGTTTTTTTAATTTCTAATATTATTGTCGTTTTTCTTCAGACCTCTTAAGTCGCATGACTTCTTTTGCTTCAATATGTAAAGCTGCTCTGACTTGGAGTTTGGCTATGAAATTAACTTTATTCTGAACTAATGATTCACTAAAAGGATTAGTTTGGAGGCCTTTTACAAAGGCATCAACAAAGAAATACTTATTGGACGAGTTTATCTTAACTGATACTTCACAAAAGATAACTCTTCAAAAGCTCACATTCTCCTTATAAAAAAGGTAGGCAATTTTAAGGGATTTCACCTTGTTGGTCGTGATTTGTTCCAAAATATTTTTATGGAACGAGGGAATTGAGTGGTTAGATATGTTGTTAAACCATTGTAGGGCAGTTCCCGCGAAGGCTCTTACAAAAATCCTGCATCGCTATGTGTTTGAACCATTAGAGATAAGCATTTGTGTTTGGAAAGTCTTGAGATAAAGTCCCAATCACCTACTCCGAAAATAGGAATAATTTTATGTACCATGAAACTAGATGAGACCTGTTCATCCATGTTGTTCTGCATGAATGATTTAGGGTCATCCCGTGGGTGAATTTGAAGGGATTCACGGTTCCCTTATCGTACCATGGACTTCCGTACCGAGCTTTGCAACTCATCATAAAACACATTCAAATGAATAATCCCAAATCAGGCTCTTCAGATCTTATTATCAGTGGACCTCATAAAGGATATCACATTAAAAATGGCAGTTCAGAAGAATATTAGTCGTATGTTGAATTATATAATAAATCTGACTTTTTTAACTAGTTTTCAATAGTTTTCGTTTTGTAATACTATTTACTTTTAATTTGAGTACAACTCCTTCTTAAACTATGTATCTGAAGTTCATTCCTATTTAACTTGATTGAATTTTAAGTATCTATAAGCAAGTTTGAACTTTTTTATAAAATGGTCAAAATACCATTTTAAATAGGTATTAATAATACATATAAAAATAACCACCGAAACCGATTTAGTAGCCATATCTACAAAGTTGTTATTTAGCAACTGAAACAAAATCAGTCGTTGTAATTAAAAAAAATATTTAGCCACCAAAATTAAATTTGTCGTTATAGGGGTCTTCATTTAGCCATCGAATTAGTCACAAAAAGTTTTTTTAATTAATTATTTTAATCCACTTGCGATCGAAAATTGTGATCGCAATCACCTTCTATTTTAGCCACTGATTTAGCCATCGATTTTTTTTATAAAAGTTTGGTTGCTAATTTGGTTTTTGAAATTTGGTGACCAATTTTTCTACGATCAATTTAGCTACCGAAATTTCAGTTGCTAATTTTGATTTCTAAATTTTGGTGATCAAATTTTCTACGACTGATTTAGCCACCGAAATTTCGGTTGCAAATTTATGACCACTTTATAATTCAGTCGTTAAATGCTTTGCGACTAAAGTTTTTGTTTCCATCTTTATTTGGTGACGGTTTCGGTCGTAGATATGTTTAGCGACTAATTATAGTGTTATTAGCGACCGAATTTGGTGGTAGCTAAAAGTGATTTATTTTTTAGTGTGATAAGATTTATGATAACAACTTAATAAAAATGTTCCAAATATATAACATTAATAATACATATTTATTTTAAGGTTTTAAAACTAAAAATATTAATAAACCTCATTGAAGTTGATATAAGATTAGAAGGTATATGGAACTGTTGTTTAAAGAATGTTATTTAAACGAAAGGTAGGCTTAAGCAAATTGGTAAATGATAAATTTTACTTTTACTTTTAAGTTTAATTAAGGAGTGATTAATAATATAATAAATTTTATATTTTAATAAAATTATTATACAATTTCTTGTTATACATTTCTCTCTCTATATGACACACAATATATATTATTTAAAGATTAAAAAATACATAAGAGTATAACTGATAAAAAAAATATTAAATGCAAATAAAAATTTTAAAAAAAATATACAACATTGAATATAGTAGAAAATTTAACACTTATATTGTAATTATATAGGAATTATAGTAAATATATGAAAAGCTTGAAGCATGGATTGATTCATTGTTCTCTTCATTCAATTCTCATGTTGTGGAGTTGGACTTTTTGTTCTTTCTTGCATCCGACAGTGATTTTGCAAACCTGCAAACATCAATGAATTTGTTTAGATTTCGCGGTTACTGCTACAAAATAAATGAAATTAAAAACAGATTATACAAATAAAATGAACCTTTTGAGTGCTTCCTCATTGGTGCCTTTATCTGGAGCTGGTTCATAGAGACCTGTATCAAGATTCACTCGCGTCACTGTTTTCTTCAGTAAATTCTCCCCCACTTTCACCAGATTATTCAAATTCTCTGTTGTAGCAATATCCACAGATGCTAAATCTCCCTTTAATGTATTCTCCTGAGACAACCAACCATTACAATTCATTTTAAACAAATTACCACCGTTATTAAATATACAACAGAACCACACAAGTAATGAAAAAAGTAATATGGAAAAAACGCAAGGAAGCAATACATAATCACAAATCAACTGTAAAAATATAAATAACATAGGATTTAAAGTGGTTCGGTCGCTAACTGCAACCTACGTTCACACAGACAACTATTATGTTGGGATCCCACATCGACTAGAGATTAGGACATTTCATCGTATATAAGTGGATGCAACACTCACTCCATGAACCGGTTTTATGAGATTGAATTAGGATTTAAAATCCACTTCTTAACTATCATAGCCATTTTCAAGCCTACTCGCTATTCTGGTTTCATACCCAACAACAACCATACGTACTGTTTCAAATATGATCATCACCTTTTTTCTCTACGAAACTATACAAGAGAAATATAATAGTGACTTCATTTATTTGCTTAATTTTACTGAAGCAAACTCAACACAGAGCCCCTCTACCTAGTAAAGAAAGTGTGCAAGGTAACTTACTTGAATCCGGAGGTAGTTGTCTTCAGATTGAAGCGAACTAAAAACCACAACGTTGTGGTAATCAACCATATCAGTGCTTGCTTCGCTGAAACAATCTATAATGGGTGTTGACCCAGAGTTGAATAACCAAGTTAAAATTCCCCAATTCGAAACCATCTTCGCGTTGTATTTGTGCTCGCTCATGTTTGATCCAGTCCCTAATGAGAGCACAAGAAAACGATCATAGTCCAAAGGGCTAATAGTTGTTTCATCTGGCTTCCTTATGGTTTGCTTCGTCACTTCTCTAATTGCAACCAAAGTCTGCAGATATATATATATATATATATATATATATATATATATATATATGAACAAACATCTTAAGTCTTATATTAATAACATCAACAAAAATTGCTTACTATTATAGTAGTATATATATAGTAATAATTTCTCCCTCCTTTTTGTCTCAACTCAAGAATCTCACCGGATTATTAGCAGCCAAACCACCATCAATGAGGTTGAATTCTTTTATGACTTTCCCTTCTGCATCTTGTTTTGTAAAATAGTGAGCCGGCAGAAAGGTTGGAGCAGCCGAAGTTGCTATGCAAATATCAGACAGTGGTACATCCAAAGCTGGCTCAGTTTCCAACTGCACAACATGACCGAATTTACAACTATTTCAAGGAAAAAACAAGCCAATTATACATAAGAAATAGAATTAACTAATGACCTGATACGAGGAAAAGATGGTAGGTTGAAGTTTCTTGACGTCAAACGTGGGTATAACAACGTTTGTCAACGTTTGGTGCAACATTGTGTCCCCTAAATTCTTTCTTATCAACTCATGGAGATACTTCCCATCGTACTTAGGTCCCATCAATGCTTTCCCTATGTTTACCAGCGGAGTGAATATTCCCCTGCATGCACGTGAAAATATATGAAAGATTACACACAAGGAAATAATAGGTTTTTGAACCTTATGGGGTTATTTTTTATGTTTTTTACCAAAACGGAGTCCGTTTAAAAAGAATTACAAATTTAGACAAGTCGTGTTAATTCGTCATGACTTCATATACACAAATCGTCCCAATTAGACACGACTCTGCCATGTTATACTGAAATCGTGCCAACTCGGCACGACTTCAGTATGACATGGCAGAAGTCGTGTCAGTCGTGTTAAGTTGACACGACTTCAGTATGACAGGACAGAAGTCGTGTCTAATTGGGACAATTTGTGCATATGAAGTCGTGCCGAATTGACACAATTTATCTAAATTTGTAATTTTTTTTAAACGAATCTCATTTTGATAAAAAAAAAAAATCCCATCATGATAAAAACCCGAAATAATAATGTGTAAATATAGCATAATGATCATATGTATGTGACAGTACGTACCTTTTCTGGGGAAAAATTTGTGGAGAATTTTTAAGGTAAAATGGCACTATATCTTTGGCAGAAAACAAAGGTCGATTATTGGCATTTGGATCTGGAGCTGCTAACATGGAAGCAACGAGACCCCCTGTACTTGTTCCAGTCATTACATCAAAGTAATCTGCAAGTCTTGCATTCTTATCATCGTCTAACTCCTGCATATATATTAGTATGGATACACATTCCAAAGCATTAGGAACAAGTTAATGAAGCAGGTGTGTGCTTACTGCAAATATTTGCTTCTACATATACATTAACCTGAAGTTGAGACTCAAGGTACGCAAGAACAACACCGGGAATGATTCCTCGGATACCACCACCGTCAATGCTAAGAACCGTGATGGTATCATATTTTGGCGCCTGAATTTCGGGTGAAGATGGATTTTCCATGGCTGTTTGAAAAACTATGTCAAACTCAGTGATTAACAATATGGATATGTGAAGATGTTCCTTGCAAGATTATGTGTAGACTTTAATAATATATATTTCACGCAAACCATGAGGTAGCTAGTGGCAATTAAAAACCTTCTGAATTTGGTTTACATGGTTTTTGAGTTCAAATTTTATGAAGATACATGTTTATCTGTGTTAGAAATTTCACATCGACTAGAGATAAGAACATTTCATTATTATTGTATATAATATATATAAGTGGTGAATCCTAACAAATATATTAACATAAATAAATATATGTGGAAAAAGAAAATAAGTTAAAGCAGACGTTCTTTCATCTAATTTTTTAAAATTAAAATAAATAAGTATGACTTGTAATAAAATAATTAATTTTATAAAGTATGTACGAAAAACTTTGTCCTGCAAGTTGGAACTAACAGGGATAATTAGTGATGATAAATAATATGAGAGAATGATTATGTGAAGTCATTGACTCTTTAAAAGATTATCCCGTGAAAAAAAAACCCTAAAAATTTCCCAGATCTGTGCTTAAATTAGTAGTATTATATACATACACGCTACCAGCTAGTCTTTCATGTAGCTTAATATGGTTTATCTCAGAGTCAAACAATCGTTTCAAGTATAATTAGCCTCCAGTTTAATAATAATAATAATAATACTTAATTAAATTTAAGGCATTTTATAAGGAAATTTTCAATTAAATTTCTATTGAAAAATTCATTTTAGTAAGTGTTTAAAATATATTTTATTTTCTTCTTGGTATTATGTTGTTTAATTGTTACCGTTAAAGAGATGACCTAATACTTACTTTTTCTATTTCTATCTAAGTCACCAATCATTTTGTTTCTTTCTTTTTCCTAATTTTATTCAAGTAGTAGAAGATTTGATCAGAGGAAATGTGGGAATGTGGATATGCGAAGATGAAAACAATTATTAAATTATCTCATTAACAACAAATTTAAATGTCATATATATACTTTAATAAAAATAAAATTTATTTTGACTATTCAATAAAAATGATATTTAAAAAAAACTTAATTAAAAATACTTCAATTTATAAATTATTTAAAATTTAATTAAGATAACAGATTTGAATAATTCCATTACAAAATATTAGGGATGGATGAAAATGCCTCTCTCAGAAACAAAGATCAGAGTGAATGATCATATCCTATGCCCCAAAGATGTACGAATAACATCTGTTGTTAATTTATAACTAGAATTATAATGTTCATAAGTTTATGACTATAAAAAATTATTAAATAAAAACTAATTTAAAAAATATAAACAATTATTTAAATTAAATACTATTTTAAATTTAAAAATTATTAATATTTAAAATAATTTTTATTATTTATAAAATATATAAATTACTTACCATATCTAATTTAGTCAAAGTAATAATTAATTATTTTTTATTATAAAATTTAATTTTTATTTAATAATTTTCTGTGTTACTTATAATTAATATGTATAACTGAATATTTATAATTCCATTAAACAATTTAAATTGTGATATAAATATCTTTTTAGCTATTCATAATTGTTTTAAAATTTATTGGAATTTAATTTAGAAATAAAGATAAAAGAGGACAAATTGAAAGAAAGTAGTGTGAAAAAAGTCCATTTGTTTAAAAGTTCTTTTTTACAAAAAATAATAATAACATTTTTGTTTATTTTGTGTTTATAACATTTTTTAAATAACCAGAAACATAAAATAATTTCTCACCAAAAAGAGAAACATAAAAGAATTAAAAATGTTATTAATCAGAAGTTATTCAAAGCCGCCTCTCATTAAAATATTTATTTATTTTCTTAAAAAATTTACTTTTGCTTATTGTAAACAAATATGAATTAAATTTTATTATTAAAATCTCCACACAAAAAAAATAACCACTAGTTATTTGATATTTAAATTAATTCTTATTTAATTTTAAGCAAATGGATCCAAAAATGCACCTTCAAAACAACAATATCTAATTAAGAAAATGTAAGGACTCTAAAATATTCATTCTAGTCTATATCAACCAATTTAATATGACATGATCAACCATCATATTTTTATATTTAAAAAGAGGATAAAGAGGTAAACAAATAATTATTTATTGTAAGAATAGTGTCAAATCATAATAAAAAGAAAATGGATGTTGATTAATTATTCAGTAGTTTATCTGAACTTTCTTCTCTAAATTTGGGATGCAGTGGATATAAAAGAAGTATAGCAACTAACAATGTTACACAATGAAAGAACCTCATGAAACAGTTCATCATAAAGTTAATAAAAAAATCTTATGGATTTATGTTTTACATCATATAATTGTCACAACCTACCAAAACAAAATGAGTTGTGTTTGAAATAGTTGTGTTTGGGGAGATATTTTTTTCTGATGTTTTATTAAATTGAACTTATAGAAATAGATGACATTATTAAAATTTATTATATAAGAATTAAAGTATTATTGAAATATTTTTTATTTTATTTTTTTTCTGATAAAGAAAAGAAAACCATATAAAGTTTTAATTGTATGTGGAATATCCTTGATCACCATGTGTATAAGTATATAGTTATAGTAGGATTTACGTGTACCACAAATATAAAAACTATATATATTATTGTTCCTTACTCATCCATTCTGTCTAATCCAAAGTAAATATTAAAGAATTTAGTGGAGAAGGAGACCTTTTTTGTTTACGCTATCTATAAAGGGATATTCTCTCTTTTTTTTTGTTAAGAAGAACATTTCAATTCCATTGTAAAGTTTGGATAATACTTTTTTTTTCAACCCACTTGTTTTCTAGTTTCTACCAGAAGTTATATTATCATGCAAAAATAATAAAAGGAAAAAAAATTAAATTTAACTTACTTTCACAAAACTATTTTAACACGTTCTCATGTTGAGAATATAAAATATAAGTGTACAAAAATATCAATAACAAATAACAAAGTGAATATTTAATAGGATAAACTTAAATAAGACTCTTCCACAAAAATATATATATATTTAGTTTTTAATAGGATAAACTTTAATAAGACTCTTTGATAAATAAATAAAAATATATTTAATTGTAAATAAGAGTTGAATACTTACTTTCAATTTTTAATTTATTACTAAACTATTTTGAGTATTTGACTCACTTCATTGTATACTTTTTATATGTGTAACAAAAGTACACGTTACTCCAAACATTCTAAAGGTGGAGAAGCACAACGCGCGAGACATTATATTTATATATAAAAATTTTATTTTATTTATTATTAAAAGCACAGGAACAAAAAAAAGTAAGAGATAAATTAATATTTATAAAAACATATTAATATTTTATACCATATTAATATAAATTGAGAACATTAATAAGAGGAGGGAAATGCTAGGGTTAAATCAATTGATAAAAAGGTTAGAGTTAGAGTTAGAAAAGTACCTTCAAAAATTATTTTTCAGCTAAAAATTAGATTTATAAAATCATTATGTTGGGATAAATGTATACGTTTAAGACCCAATACATGATGTTATCAATCTAAAATAAAAATTATTCTTTGTTCTATTTTTATATTTCATTAAATCATTTGTAATTTGATAAAACGGTTTATTAAAATTAGAGACTTCTCATTATGGTAAAATATATGATATTGAGAAATATTTTACAGTTGTAATCAAAATGGTTATAAATAAGATGTCAACAAATTGGACAAGTCCACAAAATATACATGTATATAATATGATAATCATAAATATTAAAATAATTTATTTATTAATTTACTTATAGATTATGCACATATAGATGTGATAACTCAATTTCAAAATCTCTAATGATTAATATTATTACAAATTATCAATACAAAATGTAACAATTTATTTTAAATTCAAAGTACCATAACTAATAAATATTTATCATACTTTAATACCACACCTCTAACGTCTTAGTACATTATTCAAATAAAAATTGAATTTTAGTAAAGGCTTATTAAATTAATGATTAGTAAAAGAATCAATCAATATTCTTGTTAATGTGTTTAAGCTTTATAATAAAATTAACAATTGGTCATGACATTAAATAAATAAGTTTTTTAAGCCATGCACTAATCAAATATATTAGGTTAGATTTTATAACAGTATCATATTCTATTGTGAATTTGAAGTTCTAAATAATAGAACAAAAATTATATTATTTGTTATTAGTTTTTGAAGATAAATATCGTAACTATATTATTCTAACGTGACATCTACCTCATTAGTTAATTAATTATTAATTTACTATTGACTTGATATTAAAATTACTGGTAACACAAAAGTCTTAATCTCATGTTTTATTTGATAATTAAATTTAAAAGCTGACTTTTACAAATAAAATTTTAGTACAATATTATTTTTATCCCTTTAAGCTTCTTAAATATAGTGAAAAAAAACCTTGTTCTAGTTTTTTTAGATTAAGTCAAACTGTGTATTTGTCATACTGAACCACTTTAAATTTAATTAATGTTTAAATTCAAAATATTGATCCAACATTTTATTGAGCTGAGGCGTGGATCAAACAAGTTGCTTGCATTTTTTCTCAGACTGTTTTTTTCTTGCACCTTCATAGGTTCTTCTCTCACCTTCATACACAAGGTTAAAATTCTTTTTTAACCTTCTTGTGTCACCCCTATAGAGTAGCTTCTGGATTATGTAATCCGAACACGTATTTGAAAAAAGACTTTCGGATTACATAATCCAAAAATTAATCATACATCTGAAAAAAGTTTCTGGATTACGTAATTCAGAAGCTAATTATGAATTTAAAAAAAGACTTCCAAATTACATAATCCAAAATATTAGAAAGATATTTTTGAAAATATGAAAATTTATGGAGGTGGAAGAAAAATATATGGAGGTGCAAGAAGAAACAGCGTTCTCTCAACCCATGAACAATACCTCCAAAACATTTCTTCTTGCACCCTACTATTTTTTGAAAAGACTATTTTATTCTTTTTTAAAATAACTTACAGCTCACTCTTTTCGAAATGTTTCGGTAGCATACTTTTTTAAACATAATTTTTTTAACATATTTTAATGAATTCTAGATTTATCTCTGAAAGTAAAAAAATATGTTCTGAAAAAATATTTTGAAATGGTTTTTTTATTTTATGAAATTTTTCTTTCAGACACACATTTTGCTTACAAAATTGTATTCAAGAATCACTTAAAACTGTCAAAAATAATTTGAGTATAAGAGTGCAGAAAAAAAAAACATACATACATAGTATAAATACGAAGTCACATAAATATTTAAGCTTTTTTTATCTGTATTTTCATAATTGCTAATTACACTCCCATAATTTTTAAACTAACCTCTTACTTTTTGTAAAAGTGACTTTTTCTAATTACAGATTTTCTATTTTGGGAATTTCCAAAATAATTTTTTTAGAATTTTCAACTGGAACAAAAGTTTTAAAACAGGATTCTTAGAATAAACTTTTTGAAACACATAAAATATATTTTGGAATAAATTTTCCAAAAGTTTTCCGACTATAAATAATACCTTCTCGAATGATTTTTTTTGGAATAAGTTGAAATGCGTTCTAAAACAAATTTGCAAAACAATTTTTTTGGAACATATATCATAACTTCCAGAATGGCTTTTCAGAACGAGATTTTTCTAGAACGAGTTTTATCTTCTTCCTCTCAAACAGTACGTTGGAGAATGGAGGTGCACCAACGATGATGAAAGCGATAGCAGAGACAGCAACATTGGTACGCCAACACTAACTTGGTCCAGTGAGAAAGGATATTTTAGTTTGTCTCTGTTTCTATGTGGATGCATTAGTAATAATATAGGTGCATGAAGTAAAACTCAATATTTATTCATATGAAGTAAAACCAAGAAAAATTAACATGCCAAGACACATGAGCTTCTAAACTTCCAGGAGTTAATAAACAGCCAAACACTGTCCACGGTCTAGACATCACTCAAAAACTATGAAACTGAGACACTCCTCTTAAATGACGTGTTGGTGTCTGATACTCGTATTGGACACCAACACAAACATGTAGGACATGTATCCGTGAAATGTCCAATTCAAAAAGTATTTGTTAGATTTTTTATAATTCTAGTACGGTTTTAACACAATTTTAAAAAGGAAAAATACAATAATTTTCTAAAATATCAAACTTTATTGTATAAATTGTTATTATGATTATAAAAATAAAAAACAAATCCCTGTGAATCAGTCATGAAAAATAACTTTCTGCTCCAAAAAATAATTTGGAACATACTTATGCACATAAATATTTATTATCAATTTATATAATTCATAATTATATAATATATAGATTCGTGTCTCCGTGTCCTACATTTTAAAAAATTTACGTATGTCTGTATCCGTGTCAGTGTATAGTGTGTGTTACATAACTAAAAATGAATATTTCAAATAAACTTATTCAACTCAGTTGGCCCCTTTTTTAGCAAAGATAAATTGAGAGATAGAAATAATTTTAAAATATTGATAAAAATACTGAAAGAGACTAAACAACTTCTAACTGAAAATCAGAATTGGAAAAACTATTTTTAATAAGAACGAGTAAAAATAATTTTAAAATTTATATAAAATGTATCTCAACTCTTTTATTTAAAATATTTCTATACATATCGAAACATATTTCGTTTTAATTTATTTACAGGTCAATCAATCACAAGAAAACTCACCATCCATCACCCTCCAAACGAAGACTAATTATTTGTTGTTTTTTTTTTTTTTTTTGTGTTATTCAACTAACTCGTTTTTCTGACCACTTCTTTTAAAGACTAGTAAATTTATATTTAATGTTTGCTCTGTGTGTCAGCATTTTACGAAGGATTTAATTCCACAGAAGACTTGTGAAAGGATCCATGTGATGTAGTAATATCATTCATATGAAACTAGCACAATAATATTCATACTTTTCTTCATTTTACTTTATAGTAGTTAGGAGCAACACTTATCCACGTAACACCTTTCTACAATAAAGAAGAACACGAAATCCAAATCTACTCAATAGAAATCATTACTTATTTAATACTATATTTCTATTTGGATCAAAATCCCGTCAAAATTAGAATCCAACACGAAATTAACAATAGGGCAAAATAAGAAAAGAAAAAGTAAATTTTGCGCAGAAATCATTGTGAGGAAGCCAAAGTCAAAAGATCTGGTCCGAGTAAGCAAATTTTCTCCTTTTTATTTCTATTTTTAAAATTCAAAATAAAAAGGGTTTTTTTTTTCTAATTATACCCTGTTTTATATTTTTAGAATGTTTCATAAATTATTTAAATAAAAACTGAAAATAAATAAGTAATTTATTTAAGAATATACTAAAAGTAGAAAGTTAAATTTTAATTTAGGTGAGATAGTATTATAAAGAAATAGAGTAACTCTTTCTTCTTTTTCTCTCTCGTTTTCTTCATAATTGACACGCCTCTTGGCTCGCATGTGGGACTCCACCCACCTACCAAACCACCACCGTTATGCACGCCAAATTTGTTACTGATATTTTAACTTGTTAATACTACTAATCATCGCCATCGTCATGATAATAAGATTAGTGAAAGAAGATAAAAGAAAGGAAAGAACGAAGAAGAAGATTAATAAAATAAAAGTATTTTGATTTTGAGAGAGAGAAGAAACAAGACAACAAGCATAGGGAATCGTGAAGAAGGGCACATTGTTGGTGCTGGTATTGTCCTCGTCGTCTGCTTCGCTTGGGTTGGCTTTAGGGCTTTGAATGCCATTTGGGGTTCCGTTCTCAGGCAATCAAGCTCCAAAGCTGACCCCTTTCTCTCACTTCTCACTCACATACCTTCTTCTTCTTCTTCTCTCTCACTCTCTTCAGAACTACAATGGTAGAAGACATCTGTTTGTTCTACAAGGTACTTGCTCTCTAGTTCCGTATTTGCTTCTTTCTACTGTTAAACCCAGATGTACTTTTTGCACAATGTGTTTCTTCTCTTGCTTCTCTTGTTTGCCAATTATTCTAACTTTCTACCATTTTGGGGGGTTTCTCTATGTTAAAAAATTCAACTTAGAGTGTCTTCTGCTACTTTATCCTCTAATTCTGGTACCCTGGGAGTTTGTTGTTACAAGGGGAAGAGGAAATAATCACGCGGGTTCATAGAAGACTGGTTTGAATTCGGGAAAAGAGAAATTCAAAATGATATATGGGTTTAAAGTGGAACACTTTAGCACCAAAAGAAAAGAGGAACACTTTAAGCTCCTTTGTATGTTTCTGGGTTATTATTATCTGGATGTGGGTGCTCATTATACTCTAAAATGTTTATTAATTGTTGGCAAATGCGTGCATCTGTTGTGTCAGGGACTTGCCTTGCTGGATTTTTTTTGCTTCATGCGTTACCGAGACTAATTCTTTATGCCTCTAAAGTTTTCATTGTTGATATTTTTTTGGTTGTTTTCTTTTAATTACTAATATCCTAACAAAGCCAAGAATAATATCTTCTTTTTTTGGAAAAAATCCATCTGGATGGTATTAGACTGGGCACCCTTTTGAGAATATCCAGTGTGTTTTTTTTTCATTTATGTTCTTCTGGGATTTTGAGTGAAGGAAGGAAGAGGCTCCATGAAGTTACCGATTTGACGCCTTTCCTAGCAATGGAAGTTGTCTCATTATTTGCATTTTAGTAACTTTCTCCGTGTATGTGGTTGCAGGAAGTTCTCGTTATGAAGCCTCCAAAGAGATCACCGATGTTGTTAAGGACAGCAGTTGTAATGTTTTCGATGGTTTGTGGCGTTTTTATCTTCTCTGCATGTCTAAAGCAGATAAGCACTCAAGCTAGGACTACATTTGTAGATTTTAAAGTCATTGACAACCATGCTCAGAGTAGATTGAAGCTAATGAATACTCCTCACCTACTACATTATCCTAAACCCTCATCCTTTAGCAGGTAGTGAGAAGCTTCTGTCAATCTTTATCAGTTGGCTTTAGTTAGGTGCTCATAGATTGCCATGTTGTTTGC
Organism: Phaseolus vulgaris; assembly: GCF_051622355.1. NCBI lineage: Eukaryota > Viridiplantae > Streptophyta > Magnoliopsida > Fabales > Fabaceae > Phaseolus > Phaseolus vulgaris. The sequence goes on from NC_143499.1 coordinate 2,359,211, forward strand.
CAGGAACGAGTGTGCTCATAATCCTGTACTGTTCTTTGCCATATTGTCCAATCAGAGATCAGGTAGTGGGTGGTTTGAGACCCTTTTGAATAGCCACACCAATGTAAGCTCGAATGGGGAGATATTTTCTGTTAGAGAGAGAAGAAAAAATGTGTCTTCAATTTTGCAGACTTTAGATAAAGTTTACAATTTGGACTGGTTCAACAGTGCTTCGAAGAACGAGTGCTCTGCTGCAACTGGATTGAAGTGGATGCTTAATCAGGTATACATACTTTTTGTTAAGTTTTCTTAGTAGTTACTTACAGTTGTCGAAAGATCCACACATTTATTGATTTAGTTAATGGCTTGGGCAAGTTATGTCGTTTTCTTTTCCTGCTATAGATACTGCCACTAAACATTGCCTGATTATCTGTCAAAGGGATTTTGTAAGGTTATGCTGTAGTGTTGTGTTATTTTCTGCAGTTGAACATGTACTGCCCTAAATGTTTGTCTATAAATTTTACAAAACTGTTTTGAAAGTAATTCCCCATTCACCTTAAATCTTACTAGAATCACATGTGAATCCTAAAATATGTTACAATTTATCAACTCATTGGTTAAAAACTGAACTCCTAGAGTCTGTTGAAGTACAATTGAGCTTATGTTTTGTTATAGAAGCTTCAAGAAGAAAAACACTAATAATGCTATTTCTTTTAGTAGGCATAGTTGCCTTGCATTATATGTCACTGGCTTAGATTGTATTTTCTGTCCGGGAGGATTTAAGATAAAGAAAACCTCTGGATACTTTAGCTTCATTACGATTTCACCCTTGGTATCTGGAATTAGCCATTTCTATTGTCACCATGAGCATTGAATAGAAATGGGCTACGTAGTTGCACATGAATATAATCTGAGCTGTGAAATTTGTAATGCAAGTATTACACAGCAGTGACAAGTTTTACTAAAAGGAGATTGAATGAACTCACGAAATCTTGATGATTAATTTTTACATAAATTTGGTTAAATTTAGTTAAATTTGGGTTGATAGACCTGATCAGCTTTATGAAAATATTAATAAAAGTACTTCCAAAAAGATTGGAGACTGCAACATCTTGTTCTTCAAATTTTTCTTACTGGCATTGAATATTAAAATGATTTTACTCATATGTCTGTGCTGCAAACTTGCTTTTTAAATATTTTTGTATACTATTTAAGGAGTGTAGTACAGGTGACCTATCGCCCTATTTTTTTAGAAAGATGAGAATATGCCATTCAAGTATTTCTGGTAGTTATTACCATTGGATGCTTCAAGTGGAATTGTAGCATCTCCTGGATTCCCTAAGACTAAGTTCTACATATTTATCCTCCTTAAGTGCTCTTGTGAATTTGTGTAATGCCAAGAAATAGTATTAAGAATGTTTGGTGTGAAGAATTCTAGTTTCTTTTCTGTTGTATGTTTACTTACATAGTGTTTAGTTGGAGGAAAATGGAGAGGAGGGAAGAGATTATTTTAAACTTGTGTTGTTTGATTCAATTTTCAGAGGGGAGCAAAATCCATCTTCATCTAATTTTTGCTCCTTTCCAATGTTGGGGGCATTTGAAGGGGAGAGGAGGAGGCTTTAAAACATTTCATCTATAATGATTAAAATACCCCTACTTATGTTTTGAAATTTAAAATTGTAAGGATACAAAAGTAAATTATTTTTTAAAATCCGTCTCCTCCTTGTGAACCAACCCGAAACTGACTCTCTCATCTCCCTCCCTTCCTCTCCACCAAACATAATGTTTAAAATTCAAAGTTCCTCTATAGTTTTGTTTTGCTTTACTTATTTCTTTGACCTTGAGTCATCTTGTGTTTAAAATGCACTTCTAGTTCTACAGTTACTTCAGGATCAGGAAACGTAAATGTGAAAGCAATCATCTTTAGGATGAATTTATGGACTGGAGTTTTCTTGTGGCTATGAAATTTGTGGAATTTGGCATATGCTGTCTACCTCACATCTACCTGCTGTCCTGCTCTTTCTCCCCTCCCTATCAGACTCTGTTTATTTCCATCTAGTTTATGTTGATGTTTGATCTGTCTTGAAGTAATAAAAGAACTGAGAAATCTGGATTTTGCAGGGATTGATGGAACACCATGAGGAAATAGCGGAGTATTTCGATCGTAGGCGTATTTCTGTTATATTTCTTTTCCGGAGAAACTTGCTACGCAGGATGGTATCAATGCTAGCCAATTCATATGATCGTTATGCCAAGCTATTGAATGGAACACACAAGGCTCATGTGCACTCTGCAGAAGAGGTCTCTCGATCCATCTTTCATTTGATTTTTCTTATTGTAGTCATGGAATGTGGCTCATATTTGGTTTCTTTTAGGCGGATATTCTTTCAAAGTACAAGCCTATCATAAATTCGACATCCTTGCTGGATGACTTGAAGGATATGGAGATGAGATCTGCTAAAGCTTTAGAATACTTCAACAGCACTCGGCATATTATTGTGTACTATGAGGATCTTATGAGAAATCACACTGTAAGGACCTCATCATAAAATCTTAAATCATTAAAAGGTTGCATAATCCTTTTGGATGTAATGCTATCACAATCTGCCAGTGATAACTTAAAATTTTTAGTTTAGCTAAATACTTATCTATTTTCACAGAACTTTTTTTTCTATTTTTCACTTATTTCTACTCTACCAAGCATCTAAAAATTACATGTTTCAATTTTTTCAACATATTTCTTCTATATGTTTTTCCTCCACCAAACACTGCATTATTCATTTCTTCCTAGTTTTCACTCTTCATTGCATCATGGTGGTATTCACTGTGTGTGTTTCTTGCAGAAACTAAAAGATGTTCAAGGGTTCTTAGGATTGCCACAGATGGAGTTAACGAGCCGTCATGTTAAGATACATAGAGGACCCTTGTCAGACCACATTCAGAACTGGGATGACGTTAACAAAACGCTGAAAGGAACCGTTTATGAGAGTTTTCTTGAAGCTGACTATTAGTGGTAGTCTCTTCTTCTATTCTGACTGCTGGAGAAAGGTGTAAATACCATTACCAACATCGCTCATCTTTTGCCCCAGTAAAGCCTCAGGGTTCAAAAGTTTTGCTTTGGTTTCTGGAACATTACCTCAGTGTTCTGTGCCTATTTTGGTCTCCCCCTCGTGATCTACTAACCTCGTTGATGAAATGAAAGGCTTCTTGTTCCTTTGTAGTCTTTTTTGTTTCTTTCTTCCTCCCTTTCCTCTGTGAAACATGTACATGTCTTTGCCAGCTAATTGATTTAAGTAAAGATCATCATTGTTTTGTTCAAACCTGTGTTCAGTGATTTGTTTGGTTTGTTGTTAATTTTAACCCTCTGAAATGGCAGTTTGGCATCCCATTTTTAGGCTTTTAGCTTCTCAAAGTCACGGGCATCAAGTCCTTTGTAACTCTCTTCTTTTCCACTCACGTCATGTTCCAAGACACTATTCAAAATTAAAAGTTGTTGAATTCTAAGAAAAAATAGTCTATTGATCTTGGTGCTCCTCTATGGGTCTGAACAAGCAAATACCAATCGGGCTTCGTGCTTGATTAAAATATCTTAGTAACGTCACGTGAAACCATTTTTCGTGGGAAAATTTTGAGAAAATCTAATTGTGTATGTAGAATTACATTAGGTCAAGTTCATTAGGTAGTGACCCTAATGACATTGGAACATATGTCAGCAAATGAATACCACCATAGGTGACGTTCATTCTTTATTTTTTGCATGTGAAGATGGTAAAAAAAGTTACAGCAACAACCATGGCTACTTGCAATCATTAACCAACCACAGCACAAATTCTATTTAACAGTTGGAAAGCTGACTCTGAGTGAAATCCTAACGGAGATCCACTCTCCATGTAGGTAAACAAAATTAAACTAAAACACAGAATATACTTTTGCAAAAAATAATACATGTATAATAAATATTATGATTCTATAGTTAACTATGAGTTTAGATACAAAGTTAACATTAATCTTTTTAAAACAAGGTTCATGCAAAAGTTAATTTTAGTTTGTGATTAAATTAATTCTATTTCTTTTAGAAAAGCTTTATAGAAAAGTTGTTCTAAATATATTCTTAAAAGAAAGAAAACTGGAACATTAATAAAACAATAGTAAAAGTAACTATTCGTAATTCGTAGATTTGAATAAAAAAGATACCTAGTAAAGAAACTTGAATGGAAGAAAAGTTGCGTTGAAATATACATCAGCATTGCTTTTGATTCAAAAACCCTGTTATAGTTCTTGTCACAAAAAGTAATTTGCCTCGTCATTAAAACTCATTAAACAACTTAAGAATATACTTATTCAGTTTTATTATATATTGAACCCATGAACAGGTGACAAAATGTAATTAATCATAAAATTAAATAATAAACCCATCAATTTACGTCCCACTTTTCTTCTTTTTATAAAACAATAAATCTATTCAACACCCAAGCTTTATACAGATGTGGCCATGAATATTTAAGTTTTATTAAATATTAAATTAGATAACAATTTTTTATCATGATGCCTATGTTTAATTGTATATATAATTTCTCAATTATTTTTACTCAAATTTTTTTTTTTAATATTACTATCAAATGCTTTTATTTTTATTTTTATTTTTTATTATTACAGCTAAATATTTTTTATATTTTTCCTAAAAATTTGCATTTTGATTTAAAAAATATGAATTAGATGAAGGGAATAAATTCAGACATAGTTATTAAATTATATGTATTTCCCTTCTAAACATAAATATAAACACACACAATTAATGGGCTATAAGTATCTTTGAATTCTCTAAATCTTATTTAATTTCTATTTCAAAAATATCCTTATTTCTAATCCCAAATATTATTTTCAAAAAATAAAATTTGAGGATAATTTAAGAAATACATATCAAAACAAAAACATTCAATGGACTTAACTATTATTCTTAATGTACTTTTTTGAAGGTGGAAAAAAACTACGTCTTTTAAATTTAGAAAATTGATAAATGAAAATTCAATGACCCAAATCACATTTGAAAAAGATAAAAAAAATATAGATTTCATAAGCGTTAGTACTGTGATAAGAAAAAGAAAAAAATATGGATTAGATGTTTAAAAATAATATATATATATATATATATATATATATATATATTATTACTCTTAAATTTATTATGATGTATGAAAATATTCACTGCAGATCAAAAATGTTAATTACTATTATCAACATTTAACCTTCTTTTAAGTTTTTTTAATCATAAAATTAATTAATTATCTTATATTAAATTCTCTGAGAATTTTAAAACACAAACACCATATAATACCATACAATTTTTTTTTCGTATTAAATACAATTTTATAAATCCATAAATGGATTTTGTTCTCCATAATTTTTTGAACTAATAATTTTAATACCTACACAGATTTAATTATAAGTCGTCCAAATTTTAAGATTCAGCCATTCAACTTGATTGTTAATGTTATCCAATTTTTGACAAAAATACTAACATGTAATTATTAATATTTGACGAAATTTAAAATTTAAAAAATTAAATGTATTATTAAATTTTTGTAATGATAAAAAATTTATAATAATTAAAAGTAGATTAAGTCTTTGAAAAATGTAGTTGTAACATTTTTTTCAACAATTAATACCTGAACTATAATTAGTTTCATAATTAAATATGAGTTAAATATGCTTTTTTTTATGTACTATAATAATATGAAAATGATTTTTATTTTATTTTAAACTTTTAGATCATTCAAAGATATCTATAATATAACAATAATTAGAATAGAGTATATGTAAAATAATTATTAGTTTTTTAAAAGATTGTTAATTTTTTTTTTAAAATTTAATATTGTTTTGATTATTTTAATTATTTCATGTTTAATTAGTGTTTAAAATTTATACTAGAAATAAAAATCATTTATATATATAAGAAAAAAATATTTAAACATTAATTTTATAAGATAGTTAAAAAAATAATATTTTTTATTGAATTAAAAATTTATAAAGAATTGCATATATATTTTTATATTAAAAATTAGAAAGTAATAAAAGTTGCAGCATAGTTGGAGAATAACAAAGTGAAGCAGAGGAAGGAGACAAAGTTTGCAACTTGGCATTTTAGTGTTTATTGCTAACACCATACCTTAGCTGCAGTGCACACATTATATTATAATTGTTTGAAGTACAATGTTTCAGTTTTTGTCCCTTTATATTAATGATCTGAACTCAACAGAAGCCTGAACAATGATTACAAAATGGCTTCAATGCCCAAGAACAATAGCTTTTTGCAGTCATGTGATGTAAATTTAAATTTGTGTTGACCCACAAATTAAAGGCAGAAAAGTGTATAACCACCACCACTTAACTGCCACTCACCCATGCATCTGACACCCATTACACCAGTTCTACCAATACATTTATTCCATTCGAATATAGACACAGACGCACTTCTTCCCACTGGAGTTTTCTGGAAATACAAATAAATTTTAATATTTTATAACATAAGTTTTTTTTATTTTTTAAATTAAAAAGTACACATAGTTATTAAAATAAAAGTAAAAAATGTGTTATTCAATTTTATTTTAATCAATGAATTTAAATTTTACTTCTTTCAGCAAAAGTATATTAAATTACAAAAATTAATATTAAATATTAATAAATACTTATTAATAATTATAATTAAATTTTTTATTTATTTATTTTATTATAATATGAAAAGAACTTGAGAAGGTAAAAGTTGAAATTGGAGATAGTTGTTAAAAGAATTTTATCTTTTTCTTCTTGCATTAAAGTTGGTGAGATTTTTTATACATTATTTAATTATAGTTCTTGGTTCATCTGCCATTTAAAACTATCCTTAGTTTAAGGACGAGTTTTTGTAAGTTGTAAGAAAAATTTTGTAGTTGTTTGAAATTTTTTACTTATTTAGATTATTAGATTTGGGTTAAGATATACTTTCTTTTTTTTTATAATGTGTGCGTAATTCTTACTGTAACTAAGTTACTTTTTTTTACCAACTAAATATAAGGAAACAGAATATCTGAGGAATGTTACAATTTGTATAAAAAAAATTAGAAAACTAATCAGTCTCTTAAGCAGTATACAAAATAGATTGAAACTATTTCCATCTCCCGTGATATGTTGATCATGTTCAAAGATTTATTTAACTCACAGTAATTACAATAACATGATTTATTCTTAAGCCATCCCAAAAACATACCAAAAAAAAAAAAAACTCCCCACAAATAACACATAATAACCCTTATATACCACTTTCTGAAATTAGTTATAACTAAGTCTTTTTTTATACCTTCAACGAATTTCATTATAAAAGAAATAAAGAGTAAGACTCATTTAATAAAACTTTCATGATGAAATGAATGGAAAACAGTGTGAGAGTCTTGAAATCCATAATTTATGGCAATATAGTTTGTGATACTTTTAATATTTTTAAAAATGGTTAATTGAAGTGATAGTATTATTCACTAAAAAAAATCATCAAATAAAAACTAATTTTTAGAGACTAAAATAATTAGTTACAATAGTAACTAAATTAGAAACCATTTTAGAAACTAAAAACAAAATTGGTTTCTAAATTAGTTTCTATTATGGTTAAATAGTTTTTAAATTGGTATTTAATTAGCAACCAAAGTTTTAACTATTAATTATTTAGTTTCTAAATTTGGTCTCTAAAATCTTGATTGCTAATTAGATACCAATTTAGAAATTATTTAACAATGAAAACTAATTTAAAAACATTTTTTTTTAATTTTTAAAATGGTATCTAATTTAGTTACTATTGCAACTCATTATTTTTGTCTCTAAAAAATGGTTTTTATTTCATGATTTTCTTGTAGTGATTCTTTTTATCCAACATACAAATAAAATGAACAAATTTTATATTTTTCAATGATTGAAAATCATTAAAAATATATCAGGTGAAATTATTATTATTATTTTTTTTAGCATTTAGAAAAATTATATTTATAAAAATCAATTATTTACAGTATAAAATATTTATATTTCTAATTTTTTTTGGGCTTATTCTCACATATATTTCTTTTTCTTTTTCAGCCCACTTCTTCCTTTATTTATTTTTCTCTCTTAGCAAACACCCTTCGGTTGAGGTGAATTACTTAAGTAGGTGAAAAAACCCTAATTTATAACTATTATACCAAAGACTTTATAATTTTTTTCATTAAATACTTTTACCTTTTTTGTTAATTAATTAGTATTCTTCTATTTAACTTCTCTCATTGGTACATTTTTTTAAATACAGATAGGCTGAAGATGCCTCATTTCTTTATATACATTAAATTAAAATTGTTCAGAAAAACTATATAAAATGTGCTGTTAAAAAATACTTCCTCTTTCTTTCTTCTTCAGAATCTAAAGTAATTAAAAAAATTGCCCACAACAGTAGGAGGCCACAAGTGCAGGCGTAGGTCTCCCGCGCACTGTTCTTTAGCTTGTGAGCTCTATATAAGGCCTCGATTCTGTCAAAGCAACTCAATTCATACATCAAACCCCAAATCATTCTTCAACACTGCTTCTTAATTATTACTTTGGTTTTTAGCCTTCCAAATATGGCACAAAACAAGTTCATGGTGTCTTTCATTTTGCTGGCATTAATAATTTCGTGGCAGGGATTCCAGTCCATTGAAGGAAGGCATCTGAAATCGGAAGAAACCATGCATACACGCATTTTGGCCACAAATGTGGCGCCGCTTGATGCGGATGTTTCTCCACCAACGCCACCCTCTGCGGCGGTTCCAGGTCGCGACGTTGATAGTTTTCGACCCACCGAACCCGGTCACAGCCCCGGAGTTGGACACTCCGTTCACAACTAAATGTATGTGGATGATTTGAATTTCCCTGTTTATTTTTGTTATGAAGAAAGAGAGGGAAATAAAATCTGAAAGCACTGTAGCTAGTAATGGTTAATATATATCTTCGCAGCTTGTGTGGATTAGTGTTAGAGATGCTGTTGTTCTAGATTTAGACATAGCTGCTAAAAATTTATTATTACATATGTACTTAATATTACTAATTTTATAATGTTTAGTATTATTGTCTCACCTTTAATATTTTTTTATATTTTTGTAAGTTTGTTAAATTATTTTTAGAATATATATCACATCTCATAAGACAAAATACAACTATTTTTACAATGATCGAAAACTGCTTCACAATACCAAAATCATCTCTTTCACTCATATATTTATTAGAATTTTTTCCTCCTTAATGTTTTGACACTCCAGTATGTCTTTTTTCCTTTTGTCTAGTCACCCGATTGATGGTATGCCTCTAATAATACTCTCGTGCTATTTTATATAGCACAAACACTGATACAACACGGATACGAAGATATGTAAAATCTAAAAAATATAAGATACGGGGACATGGATCTATATATTATATAATTATGAATTATATAAATTGACAATAAAGATTTATGTGCACAAGTATGTTCTAAATTATTTTTTAGAACAGAAAGATGTTTTTCATGACTGGTTCACAAGAATTTGTTTATTATTTTTATAATTATAATAACAATTTATACAATAAAGAAAATTAATGTATTTTTCCTCTTTAAAATTGTGTTAGAACCGTACTAGAATTGTCAGAAATCTAACAAATACTTTTTGAATTGAACACTTCACGGATACGTATCCTACAAGTATCATACGAATGTCGGTGTCCGATACGAATATCGAACACCGACAGACCATTTAAGAGGAGTGTCCGAGCTTCATAGAGCTCATGTATTAAGATAAGTTAGCAAATAAATAGACAAAGTAATAAAAACATAATAGATATCATAACACTTGGCCTATTTTTAATATTTTAATGATTTTTTTATCTGATTAATTTTCTAACTCATCATAATATTAAATTAACATCTGATTTAGTACTTAAACACCTAACACTAACCTTAAACCTTAATATTAATATAATATTATTGTAGTTTGGATTGTAATTTATAATCATACTCGTTTATAAGGTTGGATATGCATTAAGGAGTGGAAGTATGGAGATTTGAAATAAAAGTTTTAAAAAAATGAGTATGTTTAGATTGAGATATATTAAACGAGATAGGTAAGAAAAAATGATTGAGATTTAAGAGTCACCTCATAATTGTATAGAAATTTTTTAATTTTTTAAAAATATCTAAAATAAAAGTTTACAAATTTACCCTTATCTTTAAAATATTTGAATAACAAAATATAATGTATTTTTTATATATTTAAATTAATTAAAATTTTGCAAATTATTTTCAAATAGCGTTGAATAATTATTTTTAATTAATACATTATTTTCCATATGGTGTAAGAGCTGACTACGGAAAAAAATACGATTTATGTAAAATTATCGAAAAAAAATTATTAGATAAAAATAAAAAATCTTTTAATATTTATAATTATGAAAATTTAATTAAAAAAATTATATTAACTTTAAATGATAATAATATTTAATATTTATTTTTGTAATTAATATAATAATGATTATTTTATTAATAATATTAGTAAATATTTATTAAAATAAAAATAATAATTGTTATTATTTAATCATTATTAATTTATTAATTTATATTTATTATTATTATTTAAAATTTATTTTAATTAATATTATTATTATTTTATAAAATTTAATACATAACACACATCAAAAGGGTCTTGCAAGTGTAATGTTCTGCATAAAACTTTGACTCCATTGAAAATAAAAAAACAAAGCTATATTGTGCAAAGGTTCAAGCAAAGATTTAGAGTAAAGATGTAACTCCACATTGTCTATGTTACTTTCATTGTTTTTCATATGGAAGAAAGAATCATCATAAAGCTACTCACTCACATGTAACTCTTACACCCATGAAAACAAACACCCAACTTACTCTCTCTTCCATCCTTACAAATAATAAAATTATGGAAAGAAACACAATGTAAATGTACATCGATCACAGGTTCAAAGGTTTTTAGGTGTGCTTGATTGGAAGAGGATGAGGATGTGTATGGATTTGAGAAAATAGATGTATTGTGAATGAATTTTGAATTATTTTTTTAAATATGTAAAATATAAGATTATAAATTTATTTTATTTTTAAAAATATTTGAATGATAAGATACGAGATATTTTTGTATTGATTTGAGTTAATTAAAATTTTCTAAATTATTTTTGATACGGTTGAATAACTATTTTCAGATACAATACGAGTTACTTTAAAAAAAATTAGATGTAAAATTATCAATATATGTTAATTTGTAAAAATTTATATAGAAATAAATAATTTAAATGTTTATAAATTTAAAAAATATAATTATAATATAATTTTGTATTATAAATAGTATTATTTATATAATTTATTTAATATAAATAACTATATATGTTTATGTTATATTAAAATTTAATTGTATTATTAATTTTATTAATAATATCATTAAATATTTGTGTTAGTTAAATTTATGTAATAATTAATATTTTATTTAAAAAATTTTAATATTATTTCATTTATATTATATTATGTGTTTTATATATATAATGAAATAATCTGTTTACATGACATTTTTCACAAAGTTCTTTGAATTTGAAGTTCTTTGCATCTGAAGAGGATTTCTAAAACATAAATCTCTACAACCAACATTCAATTAAGAAAAAATAATACTAATATAATTTTATTAAGTTTAGTGTAAAAATATTAATTATTACATCATCAATTATTTTATAAAAAAATTATCAATTCAACTATTGAACTAATATTATGAAAAAAATCATTAAATAAAAATTTATTTTAAAAGTAAAAAACAATTAGTTTTTATATTTATTAAATTAAATATTATCTTAAAGATTAAAAAATTATTGATATCTAAATTAATTTTATTATTAATAAAAAAAAGTATATATTATTATATACATATTTTAAAAAGAAAATATTAATTATCATTAAATACTACAAAAAGTTATATATTGTCGATAACAGTTTTATAGGAAGTCTTTTCCATCCTTAATCAATATTTGTGTTTTATGTCAATAAAGATTGAAATTTGATAACTTTCCAAATATAGTAATATTAAATAATTTAAAAACAATAATCAATCGAACTTATAGGGCCATTTAATTATTACTTTTAGAAAAGAATAATGTAATATTAAAATATCTCATTTATAAAGTAAAATACTTTATGTACTATATATGAATAAATAAATAAGTCATTAGGGTAAGTAGTGGGACAGTGGCATGGTTAATTATAATATTATTTTCTCCTTAACATACTTTACCTAATTATTCGAAAAGAATAGCTGATCCCATGTGTTCTGTTCTGTGGAGAAATATGAGTAAACTAGGAGTTCCCCGGTACGAGGAGCCATCCTTCTCGAAGTTTGTGTCGATTATTTCCCACCATCCGGGATAAATTATATAAATTTTGTTTTGAATGGTAATAAATAAGAGATAAAAAGAAATTTAATTGATCTAAATTAATAGTATTTTTACGGATGAATATTTAATTTATTTCTACAAATTACATTGAAAAATAAAGATAAGTTTTTGAAATATTTTTAAAAAAATGTGAAATGAATTAAGAGTCACAAGCAAATATTTTAACTTCAAAATAATTATCTAATAAAATTAAATGCCATGACTTTTAGAAAAGTATGAAAGTAGACATTTGTGTTCATAACTGATCAAAAGCTACACAATAATGGTATTATTACAAAGTGGACTTCACTTTGTGTATGGAATAAGATGTAATGAGTGGTCTGACGCCTGACAGCGGATGATGATACGATAAGTCCAATAAACACTAATTATGATAGACTTTAAATGACTCTGATACCATATTATAGAGTAGACTTTAAGCCTAACTTAATCTCATAAAATCAATTAATGAAGTAAAATTTACATCCATTTATATACAATGAAATATTCTCATCTCTAATCGATGTACATTAACACGAAAACACTAAAAATACCCAAAGATTCCTGGACCTATCATCATATCATTTCCATTTGCATAAGCCTCACTAAAAAGCCCCTCACAATTACTTCCTTGTTCTCTAATGAACATAGGTGACTTTCAGAGCATGCACAAATATTTTACCATTTTTGTTGTACTAGTTGCCTGCCATGGTTCTCTTTTCAGGCATGGAAGGCACATTAAACCACTGGGACCAACGCTCATTGCTAAACGGAAACCCTACACTGGCCTCACTCAGAGCCACCATTATGTTCCTGTTCCTTCAGAAGATCAACTTACAGTAACTGAGGCACTAATTGCACAGAATTACGAATTTGCTGATGTTGATTGTGGAGGTTCAGGTGCAGACTATGCAAATTCCTCTCGACCCACTACTCCAGGAAAATAGTTCTGGTGTGTTGTTGGTCACAAAAAGGTTGAAGGAAAGGATAATAAAGACGTAAAAGTGACGCGCATATTTGTTCTTGGTCCACATTTAATGTTTCTGTGGCCGAAGGATCATTTGAAAACGATTTAATACCCACAAGGTCACAGTCCTGATGTTGACCATGTTAAAGCCAAACTCATAATTAATTAGTATTACACTCTATTGACTTTTGGATATTTTATTAGAATTTTTATAAGATTTAGTTTGATTTAATATTATTTTTAATATAATATAGATATATTATTTATTTTTGTTAAAAAAATTCAATATTTTACAAATATAATCAATAATTAAAAATTAAATTGTGTTACAATTTATATATATATATATATATATATATATATTTTGTTTATCACAAACAAACAAAATTGTTTTAAAGATAATTTGTGGAGGTGAAAATCTTTGAACTCTCAAATTTGAATGAAGTTAGGATAACAAAAAGCATTAAAAAATTATATAATAAAACGTGTTGTTGTTATGAATATAGTAGATTTAAATTTGCTACAAAATTTAAGGATAGATAGTGTTAATAATTTGTTAAGAATATTATACCAGAATTAAAGATAGAGAAACATGGGGTAAAAAGGTGATAATGTAATGAAATTTGTTATAAACATAAATTACAAAACTCTTCCAACATGTATAATAAGAAGTGTTTTACTATTTTAAGTTTAACAATATAATATAAGAAAATTATGAAATAGAATCCAATTTTTAGATACAAAAAATAATTAGTTGTTATAGTGACTAAATTAGATACCATTTTAGAGACTAATTTTTTTTAAAATTAATTTCTATTATAGTTAAATGGTTTCTAAATTGGTGTCTAATTAGCCATCAAGGTTTTTGCTACCAATTATTTAAATTCTAAAAAAAAGTTAATGTCGTCTGTTGACAATGACTCATTCTAATAGTTTCTTTATTGCAAGTGCTCTCGTGGTCTAAAGTTTCGACTAGAGATGAAAATCAATTTCACGTTATAGTGCAGGTTGAAAAACATATTTAACCATATAAAATGATATTGCTATGTAAACCGACTAGTGACTTTTATTGCTTTTATTGAAAATATGTTGGATAATAAGGTCGACATGCTCTCTTATGACTTCCATGTCATTGCCTACAACAACCAAGGGAACATCGCCATCATTACCAGTGAGGTAGGTGACATCGACAATTTCTTGTTATCTAACACGTTTTCAATAAGAAGTTGTTTTGTTATTGTGTATTAACCGCAATATAATTTATATTCATCACAAAATATCATATTTCTTAAGAAGAGACAATTAAGTAAGATGATGTAATAAGATAACAATCACATCTCAATAAAATTAAAGGATAATAATAAAAGTTTAGATACTCAATAGATATTTTTTTAATAAAAAATCAATTAAAAGTACTAAGTGACCAAAAATGTGAGAGACATATAGTTGTATATATATTTGTGCTAATAGTGAAAGAAAAAAAAAAGAAACTAAGACAAATGACACTATAAGATAAATCATTAAATGGTATCTAATTTGAACACAAAAAATAATTAGTTATATTGACTAAGTTAGGTATTATGTTATAAACGAAAAAAAATATTGGTATCTAAACTAGTTTTTATTATTAATACAATTTTATAAAGTTGTTTCTAAATTGGTATCTAGCATTTTCTACCAATGTTTTAGCTACTAATTACTTTATATTCTAAATTAATCTTTAATTATAAATTAGTGATTAATTTAGAATATAAAATAGTTAGTAGCTAATATTAGATACCAATTTTTTTTATATATAAAAAGCTTTCATGTTAGGCATCACTATGCTACTTGACATCTCAGTTAGGCTAACATCTCAAGTAACAACAATCATTTGTCATCACGTGAAAAAAGTATTATTAAAAAAAAGAAAAAGAAAGAAAATATAAAAATATGGGGGACTAGACCAAAACTCATATGTTAACAAAAACGATACATAGGTAGACTATACCTATTAATAAAGAATTCTAAGAACATACTAGATGGAAGCTTGTTGTACTAATGAAAGAATTCTATATGAACAAATCCTAAATTAGCCAACTTATCAGCACACGCATTCTCTTCACAAAAAATATGAGTAACCTTAAACCTGATTTTTTCACAGTAATTAAGACAAGTATTTCATCGATTATGAAGCATCCAAAGAACATTTGTCCTACCTGTAAACGCAACACAAACCAAGGCAGAGTCACATTTCAGCCAGACATTAGTAAGTCCCAACTTTTGAGCTTCCTCCAAAGCATATATAACTTCATAAAATTCAGCAACTAAAGCAGTTTGAACGTCAAGAAACGCAGAGAAAACTCCAATAAACTCCCCCATACTCCCACAGAAAATACCTCCACAAGTGGTAAGACCTGGATAACCCCTAGTAGCCCCAT
Source organism: Phaseolus vulgaris (assembly GCF_051622355.1). Classification (NCBI taxonomy): domain Eukaryota; kingdom Viridiplantae; phylum Streptophyta; class Magnoliopsida; order Fabales; family Fabaceae; genus Phaseolus; species Phaseolus vulgaris. Next base: position 2,375,012 of record NC_143499.1, read on the forward strand.
CAACTTTAATTTTAACCTAGCCTGGTGAAGGAAACTCCCACGTAATAGGAAGAGGACGAAAAACTTTACCAATACGAGTATAAATACTAAAAAACTTAATCCCACTAGAATCCATCATATCATTTTTCATTGAAGCTTTAGACGACTTTCCCACTAGACAAGTTAAATCTTTAATAACTGAAATAGTCCTAGAAACTTCAATCTTATCATGAAAACGAGCATAATTCCTCATACGCCATAGCATCCAAATAGAAAAAGTTATCGCAGCAAGCTCAATCAATTTAACCAAAGGATTACCATCACTCTTAATAAAAGAAAAAAGATAATCCTTATTAGAGAAATGAGAAGCAGGAAAAATCTGTCGAACCCAACTCCAAATATACAAAGCATTAGGGCATTCAAAAAATAAATGATGAATAGATTTCTCATGCTTTTCGCAAAGCGTACTCATGTAACAAATATGGAGACCTTTATTTTGAATATGCTGCTGATATGTAGGAAGCCGCCCATGAAAAACTTTTCAAAGGACAAGAGTTTTGGAATGTGAGATATCTGAAGACCAAATAAATTTACCCCAACCACAGGGAGCTCCTGGTTCCAAGAAAAAAGTCCTAGCCGATTTAAGAGTGAACCAACCACACTCATCTAGAATCCAATTAGGAACATCCTGATCCGCCCTAACCATTATATGACAAAAGATGAGGCATCTGCCGCCGTATAGACAACAGAATATTTCAATTACAACCTGTCCAAAACTAAGAAACTGTATCCGGAATGCTAATACCATAAGATAACCTTGCAATATGTGCTAAAGGAGTAGTAGAACACCATTTATCATTCCAGAAATTAATAGAAGCACTTGTTTTTTTTTTTTATCAACAATAAAGATTGTATAGAAGCACTTGTACCAACAATCCAGGAAGTATAATCAAGTATAGTAGAATAAAACTACTTAATCTTAGGCTAAAAAGACGAGAATCTATAAATCATTTTAAACTCGTATTAGATACCAATTTAAAAACTAATTTAAATATCAATAATAATTTAATTTATAGAATTATTTATTTATTAATTGTTAACATAATTAGGGGTGTGCTCCTCAATCCAGCCATCAAGCTCAAGGGCTGATTGTGTACGGTAATGCATCCCCTTGCTTGCCATAAAAAAAAAGTTTAACAAACTTACAATTAATAAATTAGTTTAGATTTTAAATAATCTTTTATTTAATATCTCACTTTTCAGTTTTAAACAGATTATTTTATTATTTTTTATTGAAATATAATCTCCAACATATGACTAAATCTGTACTATATTTTTAAGATAATATATATATATATATGATTTACTAGTTTCTTATAGAAAAATTTACACGAATAATAATTAAGTTTATACTTCTTCTGATTTTATATCTAGTTTAAATATTTTTTACAAAATAATAATAAGTATAAATTTAAAGAATTTTTTTATTGAGAAGTTAAAAACACGCTGGTCTACATTTTTTTTATGTCTTCACGTATTATTTTTAAACTTTATTTTTTAATTTTTAACTAATATCTTTGAATATTGGTTAAAAAGAGAAATCTGAAAATAGTGATTACTAAAAAAGCAAAAAAATAATTGGTGTAAAATTAAGTAGGGGGTATTGTGGTAACTTGAGCAGCCGCAAATATGAAAGAGTGGATCCTAGTAGCCTATGGTGTAAGCTAGATTCCTTGTTGATTGGTTTAAATATTTGTTGTTTCCGATGGCTTTTGTTTTTTGAGGATGTTCTGATAGCTTAATTTATTGCCCAGTTCTTAATAACACAACACCATGCTAACTTTAAAAAAGGGCGGCTATGTTTCCAAGGACAAAAGGAATCGAAAGAAGGACAGTTGCAGAGCCAAGCTTCGCACCATGCATGTGCACCTCTCATCTTTTCACACTCTCACCATAGCTGCTACGCAACTTGCATCACAAACCTTCCTTTCTGGTTGTATTTAACTGCAGATTCTGCTGTCATATATTCATTTTCTATTTCATTTTTAACTTTAAACACAAACCAGGCCACAGAGAACAAACAAACACATCTTCTGTGTACACTGCCAGAGACTAATCTATATTCTAATTAAAGAATTTTCTAAGTGTAAACTCTCAAAATCTTTGTAAACTTTTCTTTTAATGTATTAAATATCATTATCAATGTTGTGTAACATGATCAACATAACTTTGTCTCTTAAATTAATAAGGATTCAGTGTTTAAATCTGCACGTCATAAAATAAATATCTGCTAAAAAAATTAAATGCCATGTATTTCAGACAATTAGTCATTGGTTGGAGGGATGCACTTGCTTTAACATAAAAAAAGAACACTAATCATAAAGCTAAATATATTTTATGTGCCTATAAAGAAAGAGAGAGATATCTATTTTTGATCCATCTATAGTGTTTAATGTATCATAAATGCACTACTGATACACATAGACTCAAACTTGCTGGAATTTCACCCTGAAGGGTCCAGAATGCAAAATAGGTAGAGCAAAATATATACTGTAGAACCAAATCTAGCTTATCTAGATACGTATGTTTCTTCTGATCTTGAAATATATGAACCACTAGGCAATTAATCACTTACAGTAAACGCAAACGTAAAGAATGGTGTATATTTATTATTCTTCATATATTATCTGGCTATTCTATAGTGTTTGCACAAATAATGGTCCTGCATATGCTTTTTTTGTTAAAATGTTTTCTCTCCATTAAACATGTTATCAACCTTATAGTAACAAAATCCCTTCCACTTCTTCCTGCCAGCAGAGAAAAGAAACACAACCAAATGAAATTTAAATTCTAAACTTGAACTTATTTCTCATCTTACCTTTGCAATGGTGTACTTAATTATCTTTTACTCTTTACTCTTTTTAAACGTTAAAAGTTGTAAAAGTTGCATTAAAAGAAAAAAATTATTAATAAATAAACTTCAACCCTATAAATTTTTTGACTTATAAAATAAAAAATTTCACTTATTTATAAATTATGAAATGGATTAATCACTACTAATTTCCAACAACAAAAACTTGTGGCCATAACTTCATTGCTTTCACCCAACTACCAAGTTTGTTTACTTTATGATGCCTTTCTTTTCGTTGTATTCCCCATAGAATATTATTTATTTAGGCTTGAAGTCACGAATATCAATGGCAATGGAATCTTCCCTAGTTTGATTCCTGGCTCTTCATTTTTTTTTTAGTCTTTCCCTAAGTGTTTGGAGCACATGCTTCCCCTCCCCTTTTCATGGTCTATAAATAAGCACCACTGAAGTAGTGTTCATTCATATATAAACTCCTTCCATTTCTTCTCTTCAAGCAAGCACCTCCTTCTTTAGCCTTCATTCTTTACTTTAACCTGAGTTTGCCATGGCAGATTTGACTCGCACTACTTATTACTTGCTTGTTGTACTACTGTTCCTATCATATGAACTACTTTGCATAGAAGGAAGGGGTTTGAAAGCAACCACAACCACCACGTCCCCAAAATCTGTCTCCGCCGTCAGGGCAACGAGCACTGCAACTAACACTACAAAAGGTGTTGTTGCAAAGCCAAACCAGTTGGAGAGTTTCGCTAAGAGTTTGAATGGCTATGTTGAAGCTTTTCGACCCACTACTCCCGGACATAGCCCTGGTGTTGGTCACTCTATTAACAACTAACGAATAAGTAACATGCAAATGCAACAGATTACAAGTGCTCTTATATATGTTCCTATCCTTGTAATGTTATTTCATTTCAATGTTAGTGTTAGGTAGGCATATTCTGTGGTGGCACCAATCCATATACCTTCTAAGTTTAGTTTCTTATTATGCATGTTTGTATTAATGCAGCTTGTTATAAGCTTTCTCCATGCAGCCACTGGAGATTATCCAAATTGATAATAAAATTCTACAAAAATATCACGTTTCTCTATTATTTTTTCGCTTTCAGCAAATAATAAACTTAATCTTACTACGGTTGCACAGTTTATATTTGTTCTGGGTATTCGGACCTAAGAACGATTACCTTGCTCCTCTTTTTGATTGGTCGTTATCACTCTCAGCTTCCTGCTTCACCTTCCTCTTCTCGATGGTGTGGTAGCACAGGCTGTGATAGTACCTGAAGAAGGCATTCCGGACGTTCAAGTCAGTTAGGGTGTCGACACTCGTTTGTCAGAGTACTATAGATAATGACGTATCTGATTCTTGCAATCTGCACTATTTATATTACCTTAATGGATCTTCGTTAATGGGTCGGATTAGGATGTTGGTTCTCATTTAGGGTTATACTAAACAATTCTTAATTATGGATTAACCCTATTAACTTGGTCAACCTATGATTCGTCATCATGAATTGATCGACCACGTGTCGTTGCGTAACCTTTTTATGGTGATAAGATGGTTTGAGTTTCTAATCGACGATGTTGCCAATAGACTCCCAGTAAAGTATTCTTTAAGAAATACTCAAACAAAATCTTCTGATGTATATACGTTGATTGAAATAGATGAGAGAATTTTTTTGTAGGAACTTATAATCTAGAATAATTAACCATGACCCTTTTTTGTTTCAATAAATATTGGGAAGTGAAGAAATGGGAGGAGCAATATGATATATATCTCCAACAGTTAGCGTATCGATTTTATGGTATGAGTGAGATTTCGATACACGAAAATTTCAACGCAAAGAGCAAAACCTAACAATATCTCATATGCATGTGCTTTGCATGGCATGACAAGATTGTATTTCATTATTCTTCAAAGACAAAGAAAAAAACAATAAGTTAGAGTGTTACAGTGGTAACAAAAACTAAAATTAAAATACGATTCAATCATAATATATAAGCTTTACATAATATTCAAAATTGAATTATAATGTTACATTATATTAAGGAAACTGTTTTTTTTACATCCATGTTTTACCCTATACTTCCATAAATATTAATATTTTAATTTTTAAAATTATTTTAACATTTTATATTTTATTTATATTTTTATTAAAAAGATTTTTTATTTTTTATTTTTTTATAAATATTAATATTTTATTGTAAATGTGTATATAGTAAATTTTTGGAGTGTGCCACGCCCCTTTTACAACAAATCCTAGGTAGTTAGTCCCCCTTTTCTTTTAGCACCATTATTGGTTGGTTATATACACTTTTTATTGTAACTTTAATGAGTTTTAATTTTAATAACAGTTTTTATTTAAAATATTTAAACTTGAAAATTTATTTAAAAAATCAAATTCAAATCCTCTATTTGTACACACTTTTTTGTTTAAGTCTTTATATCTATATAAAAACTTTATATATTACGGTCTCAATGTAATAAAAAATTACAATTTGAATCATTAGCTTGTCAAAACTCTGTTTTTACATATTTAAAATATTTTTTTTTTCTCCACATAAATAATTATTTTATATATTAGTATTTTTTTATTAGTTGCTAAATAATTTAACTTTAGATATTTTAAAATTACTACAATTGAAATTGACGATGTAAAATGATAGTGCCACCATGCATCACCCTGAAAAGCAAATTTGGCAGTAGACTATTACCTCTGTGTTTTGTTTTTTTTTTTCTTCATAACATTCAAGTTAAACTTGTTGTACCCTTTAAAAATCTCCAATAAAAACTCAGGTTGAACAAATTTATGGTCGTTATAAATAATTCAATTTCAAGATTCAAAAATAGCCAATATCAATTCTACATGTAAGAAATGTCTTTATTTTGTACTTTCTTTTAATCTTCAACTCTTAAAAATTCTAGTATAACAAATTGTCAAAAGTTTTATAACAATCTACCTCGTTTATTTTATTTTTATAAAATCAGGTTTAGACCTACTTATATTTTATGATAAATTCTTATTATTTGTAGTAAATGTGAGATCTCTAACACATTTTCTCATATCGAAACTGTCAATTCGTATATGAAATTATACATTCATAATGGTTTAATAGCAACTTATAACAGATAATCCTGATAAGTCTAATAAACTTTCATTAAAATAAATTATAAATAATTATGTTGGAGATCCCATATCGACTAGAGATTATAACCTTTCATTGTATATATGTGGGTGCAAACCTCACCCCATTAAGCCGGTTTTATGGGGTTGAGTTAGGCTTAAAGTCCACTTCGTAATAAATTATGATAGTATACTTTAAATCTAATTCAATTTTATAAAACAAATTTTATACCAAATTATACATATGAGTATAAAGGTTTCTAAGAATTTAAATTAAAATACAGTAGTATCATAAGATACAAATATGCTCATATAAAAAATAAAATGTAGTAGGATTTTATAATGGAAGGGTTTAAAACGAAATATATATACAAACATTAAAAAAATTATTAAACATTAATTTTTAGTATTATATGTCCTTTTCACACTCATATCAATGACGCAACCCGCTAATTAATTCAGAAAGAGAAATGAATCAATGACGCAAGTGAACCAAATTAAAAAGAAATATTTATTTATTATATTTCCCCATTTTCCATCACATTAATCATTTCTTTCAGCTTCACCTATCTTATAACTTTTTTTGTACGAAATCTTTGTACTAGCTAGTGCAATTTTTTTATTGGAAAAGTATATTATTTTGCATAAGCTGATTCATCGTCTTGTTTCATCTGCCTAGACTAGGTTTTTTTATCAGCTCTACCTAGGCTAGGTTACTGTAAAGATATGCAATAGTTTATTAACCCTTTTTCATTAACAGGAATATAGCGTAATTAATAAACTAAGTGGTTGAGGATTTAAATTCTGGGCATAAAAAAATATTGAATTATTCGTATTATGTTTCAAGATAAAAAAATTTATTTAGTGATGAATAATCTGTATTAATACTATAATTAAGAAATGTATTTAATTTTGAACTATAATTTGTTTGTTCAGCAACCAACGGAGAGAAATTATTGAGAGGAAGTGAAGAAGTAAGTAGCTTACTAAACCTAAATTTGAAATGACGTGAGTGATGAGTTGACATGCATGGATCCTATCATCCCATGTTGGTTTGCTGACAATTAATCAACTGTCCCCTTCCTTTTCCTATAACTAACAATAGAGGCTGCAAAAAGTGGTAGACTCAATTTCTTTTATAAAAAAATTAATTGATATAGTGATTAAATTAAAATTATTTTAGAAATTAAAATAAATTTTGGTTTTAAATTAGTTTATATTATTGTTATATAGTTTTTAAATTTGTATCTAATTAACAGTTAAGATTTTAACTACCAATTATTTAGATTCTAAATTTTGTAACAAAAACTTGGTAGCTAATTAGATACCAATTTAAAAATCATTTAACAATAATAGAAATTAATATAAAAATTAAAAAAAATAGTTTCTAAAATGGTTTATAATTTAGTTATTATAACAACTAATTATTTTTTGTCTCTAAATTTGGTTTCTATTTATTGATTTTCTTGTAGTGATGGATATGTGTCTGTTATTCAAGTTTGATGTTTCGTTCCCTTTTAAAAAAATAATTTTAAGTTGGAAATTTGTACAGGTTTATATATTATAAAATAATTCTATTTTAATGTGAAATTTTTAACATAATTTCTACACATCAATATTGTGAAATTCTATGTGAGATTAGATATTTATAAATAAATAATTTTATCATCTAAAATTTAAAAACATCGAAATAGGTGTATTTTTAATAATGAGAGATGACTATATAGAAGTGTTTATGGTGGCTAAAAAAAAATCTAAACTTGGATAATCAGTAAAGAAAAAGATGCAGAGTTCACTTATTCTAATTGGTATTTGGAACCTCTGGTATGTATGGAAACTATGAAATAAAATTTTTTCTTTTACTTTAGTTTGCCTCTATAACTCCTTGTTTAAAAAGGAAGAAGTTGTGTGTTTTGCATAATAGTCTTAAGCATCATTTAGAGTTTTTGTCTCGTTTTTTAGGATTAAGAGACTTTAAGGTAGAGTATATGTGATGTGAAAAGGATTACCTTTGGTTTTTGTTGAGGGTAGTGATTTACAATGTTGTTGTGTTATTTGTCAAGAGAATTTTTATCAGTTCCAAGATTTGTGTTTGGTGGTTTGTGTTTTTTATTTTTTTGGAATTTATTGTGATGATATAGTCTGGTTGTTGTTAAGGATGAGTTCATGTTTACGTGATATTATTTGAATTTATGTTAATCGATATATTTTGTTAGGAGTGAAGAAGCACAGGGAACAGTTTGTGATGTAAACGAAACTCATACTTGTTTTATATATTATATTATATTATAGTATAGAGGAATATTGAATTGAATAAATAAGATTAATGAAGGGTTGGGGTGGTGAACACAGAACCCCATGCAAGTGAAAACAGAATGGCGCATGTGGGCGAAAGCAGTGTCAACAGTGGCCTTTCGAAAAGAAGTGACCCTTCAGATGTATGACGAGAAAAGGTCGTTCTTACGATCAGTAACTAATTTAGGTAAGGCTCATGCTTTAACTCCCATCAAATCAAAAATATATATTTACTTTTTTTTTTCTGGTTTATTTTACTTTTAATTTAAAATTTTAACATATATTATTATATTATTAAAACAAATTGTCAAAATGAACGTAACTTTTTTATGGTGTCAAAAGAACACTTTTCTTTGGGTAACATTTTTTTTCTCTTACATTGATTTAATAATAAAATATTATATTTAATTAATAAAAATAAATATAAATAACATTTTAAAACAAAAATAATAATATTTATGATTTTTAAAAACAATTAATCTTCTTCTCTTCTCGGTCTCTCGCGTTTTTATTTTGATTTTTCAACTATTTTATCTTTTAGATTAAATTTTGATATATGAATTTGGACTGATTATTGATTACGAGTTTTAAAATGAATTTATATATATGATAAATGCATTGTGATATGGTTATGTTATAGGTATATTTGTTTCAACTGTGAAAAGTAGAACAAAAAAATCATTAATAACACATTTAGAATATCCATTAGTTAAGGGAATAGAAAAGGGTTATGGAAAAGAAATTTAAAGGTATAACTGTGTGAGCAAAATCAAGTAGAAAGGTGAATAAAGAAAATAAAAGATGAATGGGTGTATGGTGAAGTTAGAGTGAAGTATATTATCCTATTTAAAAATAGTGAATTAATGGAGCATGTATGTTTGAGCTGAAGCTAGGTGGTAACAGAAGTGTGTATTAGATACCTAATGACAGTTATAGTAGTTTAAGAGTTGAAACCAAACAACTCTAGAATCTGACCCCACAAATCATATTCCTTTTTAACATTCAACACTCAATAAAATGGAAAGAATGATGTCCAAAGTGAAAGGCCAGCTGTTCTCTAGATTTCCCAAATCAGATTTTTTTTTTCCATGTCGAAGAAATTTTAATTACTAAATAAATTTTTGATTTCTAAATCAGTTTCTATTATTATTAAATAATTTTTAAATTGGTATCTAATTACCCATCAAAGTTTTTACTATCAAATTTAGAATTTATATAATTAGTAGTTAAAACCTTAATTGTTAATTAAATACCAATTTATATATTATTTAAACAATAATAAAAATTAATTTAGAAACTATTTTTTTTTAGTTTTTGAGATGGTCTCTAATTTAGTTACTATTGTAATTAATTATTTTGGTATCTAAAAATTGATTTTTATTTCATAATTTTCTTGTAGTGTCCATATAGATTTTCTCCCTTTAGTAAACTACAATTTTACTTCTGTACTATTTTTTAATTATAAAGATATCTTTCACATCTTTCAGTTGGATCATTTTATTAATATTTTTAATTATGATATTAAATATTCACAGAATAACTTTTTTATTAAAGATTTAATTTCAGACTTAGAACTACCTTTATCAGTGTTTAAACAAAAGAGGTTGGTACTAATATTATTGATTACTTTACTAGATTCTTGAGACACTGAGCAAATGTCAAAGGTCTTTATAGGTTTTCTTGTTTGGTTATTATTACATATGTACATCTAATTTTTTAGACTTTCAAGAGCATGAAAGGATCAAAGTTCCCCCTAATCATCATAAACAAGTAATTTAACTTTTAAAATCTTAACTAAAGTGTAGGAATGCTTAAATAATGTTTACATATCTGTACTCTTTTCTGCACATGATGCATTGTGAATCAAAACTACAATTCTGTTTCTATACATTCTTGATTTTCCATTTCATTATTTTAGTTAAGTATGGAAGAATATCCACTGAATATTTTTGGAGCCTGTTTATATAACTTACACTCCACAAAGACGTAATCGGAATAAACACAAATTAGCTAGTCATATACTATAAAAAAAACTATTAAGTAAAAACAAATTTTAGAAAAAAATAATTAATTAATATATTAATTAAATTATATATTATTTTAAATATTAACAAAATTATTAATATTAAGATTAGTTTTTATTATTAATAAATAGTTTCTAAATTGATATCTAATTAATTATTAATTTTGGATGTAAATTTCTAGATGTAAAGATAATGAATCACAAATTAAAAGAATAAGACATTTGTTTTACTTATCTCTATTTGTTTATCTATCTATATATAAAAACGCATTATTTTGATACATAAACTTAATTTAAAATAATAATTAGATATTTAAAAATTTATTCACGTGTTTTAATTAAAATATTATTTTTTTCATTACTATTTAAACGTTTTCAAAGAATAATATTTTGATCATAATATTAAAATGTTAATTATGATTTTAAATTATTTTATAAATAATAATAATGATAATATGAAAAGTAGCTGTATAAATAAATTATAATTTTGTATACTTTGTAAAAAATATAAGTTAGTGATTATAATTTTCTTGCTTTTTTCGTATAATATCCTTATCCTGTTATTTTTTTTTTATATTCTATTATCTCATATCCATCAATAAATGAGAACACATTTCTATAGAGTGTAGATTTGTCGAAAACTTTGGGAAAGTTGGAAGTGAGGCAAGCAAATACAGAGTTGGGAATAGCAAAGCTCCTATGCGTTACTGTGAGATGGGCTTTGAACATAATTAATCTTAATAAAAAGCCCTAATAGTATTGGACTAGAAAAGGAACCTAGTATAGTGTTCGCTATTTGCATAGCACCATAGCTATAGTAATGTCTATTCAAACCGTCACCTTTGCTAACTAGATCACCCCTTCTTTTTTAATTTTCTATTTAAAAAATATACCTATTAATTACTTATTTCACTATAGTAGTCATTCCTCAATAGTCTAAGACCAACTCTTTTAACACCCTCTACTAAGAACACCACCCTCCATTTAACTACATCGGATAGAAGAAATCTAGTGTAAAATCTATTAGTTAATATATAAGTATTGCCATGGTAGGCCATTTTTATTTAGCAAGGTAATTTAGTTTAACATAGTTCTAGAATCAATGAAAAAAATATTTTGAAATTTGAAATAAAAAGTAAACAATTTAGACATACTATCATATGTACATGGTTTATGCAATTCTTCATCCGAATTAAAATTTAACAAAATTATTTATTGTGTAAAACGGTGAAATAAAGAGTTAAATTAAATTAAAAAATAATATGAATAAAATGTCTCTAATATTATTTTTAAAAATAGTTTTTTTAAATAAATATATTAACCTAGTATTAAATAAATACTAAATGTTGGGGAAAAGTTACAACAATGATACTTGACCAGAAAATTATTATGAAAATGGGAAAGTCATAAATGTGAACGACAATTTTCAACAATAAAATTGTCATTTCAAACGACTTTGTTTAAAACTTTAATTAATTCTTTTTTTTTATTTGAAATTGCCATAATGAATGATGTTTGTACACCTAATAGATTGAGAAGTACATAATGTATTCTAATTTTGAAAAAAAAAATGTATTTTTTTATTTAAAAATTTATCTATACAGTAAAATTATCTTTTTAAATGTGTTTTTTTATTAATATAATTTATATTTAATGATTATATTTAATAATTTTATTTTTATACATTTATTTTAACATAAATACATATCTACCATTTTTTATATATTATATAGTTTAATATAATCTATAATTTTATTAACATTCATATTTATTTAATAATGTACAAAATTATACACAAATTATATTTCATTTATCTATAATTATATCAACCCTAATCCACATATCACGCTCACATTGTTTAAATTTTTTGAAATATAACACAAATATTTACAGTTTTAACAATATTTAAAAATAGTATAATATTTTAATTTATCCACAACCTGTTTTTCACTCAATTTATTTTAAAATATTTAAATTTTTTAATATATTAAAACTTAATATAGGGTAAGATTGTTTTTTCTAAAAAAAAGTTATCTTGCATTATTGATTATTGTAAATAAAACAAAAATACATTTTTTAAAATGATAATATATTATGTACTATCTTTTATTAAACAATATATTCCAATTACGAATAATTTTCACCAATGTTGTAACTTTTACGAATGTTGGTTTGAATATGAGTTGAAATTGAAACACATCTTAAATTATGAACAGCAACAACTGCTCCAGATTCCGGAACCTTCTATTAAGGGTCTAAAACGTTTGAGCCAACACGTGCGGTATCAGTGGCTTAGGTGGACCTTTTACTTCAATCCAACGGTGAAGATTGCGGTCAATATGATCTAACGGAGCAGATTGCATAAAGTGATGAGCATCTGTGTGATGGTGACAGCGCCGCCAAGACATTACTTAACAAGTTTTTTCCCACTACAAGAAAACAAATGAAATATTATAAATTCTCCATGTTTCATGACTCAGCTTTGTTTAATGCATTTATTTTAAGAAAATCTCAATTTTCACTTTCTCCCAATTAACCACACTATAAATCTTTTTGCATTCTCTGTCCATAATTTTTTTAAATAGATATTGTAATTTAAAAAAAAAACATTATTAGTAGTCATGTTATGTGAAAAACAGAATATGAAAACTGATTTTTTCAAGTCAACTTTGGTCACTTGTGGTCCTATGTACTAATTTGGTAATCTTGTCGAAATCTATACGTACGATTTTTTTTATTTTTTTTAGAATTAATTTTACTCAAAAGTTTTTTAATATAACATTCAGTATTCACTGCTTAGATTTATTAATTGTTTCATACTTGAAAGTTATGTAATTTTTTTCCCTTTGTGACTTGTGTCATATTTATAAGTTCTTTTAAGTATTTTTTAAAGTTTTATTTGTTACTTTTTAAGCATCTGTTATAATAACTGTTTTTAATCTTATCTTTTGAGAGATCATTCATAACTTCTCTTACTATATATAGCCACAAATACCTTAAGTAAATAATGTACTTTTACATAGAATTCAATCATTGCATAATTTGGTTAATATCTTGAATGATTTAAAATCAATGTATTATCTAAATTTTATGAGTTCACAACAAATAATTGAATGATGCATAATCTTCAAGTTTTGAATCATTTTTAGTATTAAAAACAAATTTTTAAATTGATGGCAATAATCATTTGTATTAAATTACTTGTTTTTGTTTTAATTAGTTGGAAAATAGATTAATATTTTTATTTACTTTGTTGATTTTTTTTCCTTTAATTTTTTGTCTTTATTCTTGTTGAAATCGATAAATAGATGTTCATTATATTTAGAGGTAATAATATATAAGAGGATAATTTATGTGATATTTATAATTTTGAATATTAATAAATGGAAACATTTTATTTTAAAAAAACAAACTTGGAAGACCAATATATGACACTGTTTAGATATTTTGAGTAGCTAATTTTAAGAATTAATATCATAGAATCTTTATACTCCACGCACTTCATTAAAATGTTAAGTTCTAATATAATATCTTAACTAGTTTTCCATTAATCCTTCTATTAAATAACAACTTTCGAATAGAGTGAAATTATATTATATTATGTTATATTATATTGTATATTTATTATATTATATATATTATGTGAATTTATATTGAGAAAAATAGTTATATTACCTATATAATAAAGTATTAATTAGAGTAAAAAAAGTTTTATTAAGATATAATTTTTTTTTAGAGTATGAGTATTTAGTTAATGAAAATATTTTTGTAAATATTGGTTGATATAAATGGTAATAATTTATTTATGTATTTTAATTCTATTTTTGACCAAAAAAATAAAAGAAAGTATTAGAAAACAAATAGAGTGATAATTTCTTTTTCGTAAAATTAAAAGAAATTAATTTTTCATTTAAAAAATAATAAGTAAATAAATTAAAACGAAGTAATTGTGCAGTTAGATATTACCATATTGTCATGGAGAAAGATAATTTAAAAAAAAAATACAACTCTTCCTATTTTCTATACATTTTATTTCTTAAATAATTACTAAGTTTAAATAATCATTATACAATTAAAAATAGAATTATTTTATAAAACAGTATTAACATTATCATATTATTAATATTTTAACAAACATTGTTATTAAGTTATTAGCCAATATATGTCAAATTATTATAATTAAGAATTTAACAATAAATATAATATGTTAAATTGTGAAGTTATTATTAATTAGAAAATTTCCCTAATATATCTTTGAGAATAGTTATTATATATTTAAATTTTCTAGGGTTCATGAATGAATAATAATTTTATAGCAGAAACTATGAAATGCAATCTAATTAAACCCTAGAGAATTGAATTAATTTAGCTAAAAATGGTATATGTGTAGGAGAAGGGTTTGGTTTGTTTCTGCAAATTTGTGTAGAAGCATCGGGTTTGTGTGGACACTAAGAACATCCAAAAATTCGCTCTAACTTGTGTCTGTCGCATGGGTTCCACACCACTTTCTCTTCCCTTCAAACCCTAATCATCAACCCACTCTCACTCTCCTTTTCCCTCTTCATCTCCATCTCCATGTTCCGCCTCCGGTATACTTCCTTTCCATTTTCTATAATTTTCAACTTCATCACTATCTTCTCTCTATTTATCCATTTTATATACTGTGTTCGGTTTCTCTCTATTTTTGGTCTTTCGTTATCCTTCTTCGCATTCTCTTTGAACAGATGTTTCCTATTTGTAGTTTTGAGTGGGAGCACTGTGATTTTTGTAGGTTGAGCACGTGGTGTGTGTGTTTTTATTTATTTATTATTTTTTAACATTTGGGTTAATGGTTCGGGGAAGCTAGATTTAGAATGTTATCCTTAAGTCTTTATTACGTTTTTGTTTATTTTTTTTTTCGCCAAATATTGGCTCTTGCATGGTTGATAACTGTTTAAACTTTTCGCGCAACGCTGCGGATAAGGATCCTTATCTTTTCTATTTCTAGCTTACGAAGGCTGAATTCTAATATTGCTTGATATTGCTTTCTTTGCATATTTGTTTGTTTGGACATTGTTTGATTTCAGTCTAATGTGAAACACAATAAGCTCGTGTCAATAATCTGTAATCAATGCTACAAGGTGTAACTGCGATTGGTTAAATTTGTTCACATGTGTATATGTTTTGTATTTGCACTCAAAGCATTTTCAGTCTTGGTTGTTTGCACATAATTTATGCGTGACGTGGAAAAAGAAAAAAAAATGCTCTAACCAGTTTTTGTGGTTCAACCAGGGGATTGTTGCACAAAACATTCACTTCTTATGTGGTTCTGTTGTGCATCTTGTTCTGGCTCTCTGGATATGGACTGTGCTCTTTGAATGGGATAGAAAATTCACCAGATTATGATGGTTGTGCATCTTTTGAGAAGAGTTATGATTGGGGTTCTTCGGATACCATTGTTAGTGACTCTAGTTTAGGCTATGGGTTCTCATCTTCCCATAATTTTGAAAACGTGTGTCCGAACAGTCATTCGTTCTGCTTTCCATCAATGTTGTCTGAATTTTCTCATAAAGAGAGAATTGTGAAGGAAGCTTCTAAAGGAGAATCTGGCCGTCAATACAACAGTCCATTTTGTGTAGAGTTATCTCAAGATAGCAGGCAGACAAGTAATGAAAGCTGGTTGTCTGAACATGGCGTCTTCAGGTTACTTAATGGAGGGGTTGTCTCGTGTTCTTTGAACTCCAGAGAGGGAGTGGATGAGGTACCACCTCGTCAAACAGAGGTTCCTTGTACAGATGATATTTCTTCCTGTGGAGGTTCTTCCCTTAAGCAAAAGACAACACGCTTTTGGTCAAAGAACTCTGAGGTTTCCAAATCAAATTCTTTTGATGGTTCTGTCTCACCCAATGTAAGGATTGGACCGACTGTACTTGACTGGGGAAAAAAGTACTTGTATTCTTCTTCCGCAGCTTTTTTAACTGTGACAAATACATGCAACGATAGCATATTAAACCTCTATGAGCCATTCAGCACGGACTTACAGTTCTATCCTTGTAACTTCAGTGACATTTCACTGAGACCTGATGAATCAGCTTTAATTTGTTTTGTTTTCTTCCCTAAAAGTCTTGGTTTGTCATCAACTAGCCTGATTTTGCAGACAAGTTCTGGTGGATTCATAGTAGAAGCTAAAGGATATGCTACAGAGTCTCCTTTTGGAATTCAACCCTTATCAGGTATGCAAATTTCTCCTGGTGGAAGGGTGAGCAAGAATTTTTCACTGTTCAATCCCTTTGATGAGACCCTCTATGTGGAGGAAATAACTGCCTGGATATCAATTTCTTCAGGGCATTATTCTGTTGAAACCGAAGCAATTTGTAGGATAAATGATTTTCAGGTTTTTGATGCTTGGCTCTTCCCAACTATTAAGGATCGGTTGGTTGCGAATACTGGCCAAGTTGGTTCACCAATTGTAGCGATCAGACCCCATAGGAATTGGAGTATTGCTCCACATGGCTCTGAAACTCTCATGGAGATGGATATAATGGTTGGATTTGAGGGAAAAATCCTTGGTGCATTTTGTTTGCATCTACTGAGGCCCTCACAAGACACATCTGATATTATTATGGTTCCCATTGAAGCTGAAGTGGATAGTCATTCTGCCTATGATACTGCTGGCATATTCATTTCAGCAACTCTTGAGGGTCTAGCCTCATGTGATAGTGGTGAAATTGCTATCACTATCTCTCTTAGAAATGATGCTCCTAATATTTTAAGTTTTGTTAAGGTCATAGAAGTTTCTGACACCGAGCTTTTCCGTATTAAGTTCAAAGAAGGTTTACTGCTTTTCCCTGGTACTGTTACTAAAGTTGGCATTATTTACTGTAGTCACCTGCACTTGGAGTTACATGACTTTTCACCTAAGTCCAGCTTGCAAGAGAACTGCAAACTTCTGATTCTTACTAATGACTCAAGTAGTCCCTTGATTGAGATTCCATGTGAGGACATATTATATATCTGCTTTGAACATCAAAGGAAAATATATTCATCTGTTCAAGTAGAAGGCAAGTCCAAGCATACCCAACCCGACAATATGGGAACAGGGTATATGGGCAGAAGCATGCACTTGCAACCAAATGTCAAGGTAAGTTGGTTCAGCTCTTGCTGTCTGTATTCTGTTTGAACACAAAGGTTTTTGAACTGTTTATTTTGCAAATAAAAGTTGGAACCACTGAGTGATGAATATTGTCTATTATTTATTTATTCACTGATTTTTTAACAATGGGGGGCTTCAGTTAAATCTAGCGGCATATTTTGTAAATGCCTTGGAAGTATTTTTCGTTGATTATTTTTTAGTTTTTCATCTGGTATTCTAGTGCATAAAATACTGAACTTGATAATTACGCTCATCTATATGCTTATATTGTTGCATGTTAATTATGTGGCATGGGGAATTTTAATTTAAATCAATTGTGGGCATTATTAATATGTCTTTTAATGTTTTTGTTTTTGCGATTTGTCCCTCCACTCCTTTGAGAATTTAGTTTGACAGGTTTGAGAGTTGAGAAATAAAATGGTGAGGTTGCTCTAGGATAAAGATTTTAAATAATAATTTCAATAGAATTAACCAATTAGTTTTTAGGCATGGGAAAAAGTTGAGACAATAAACAAGCTTATCTCTTTTACATTACCCCATGATACATATAAATGGATATCTCTCTCATCAACTTGTACAGTATGCAGAAATAGTTTGTATCAAATAGTAGGGTGGTGCCCTTCTTTACCATTGTTTGAAATTTCTTTCTAACGTATTCTTCCCCTACTCTGTTTTCTTCATTACTACTTTTCTTTCCATTTGTCTTTCCATAATTAGCTGTGTACAAGCAATTTTGGTCATTATATACAGTAACAGATACTATTGGAAACAATTTTACTTGGTTTTCTTTAAATTAACCCATTTTTGGATAAATTACTCCATAAGCAATTATAGGAGAAAAATAAGAAGGTAAATAAAATAAATTGAGCTCCCGTGAACTATCTGATGCACTTTAGCTTTTTAGAGAAGTTAGACGAGAAAAAAACTTCTATGAAAGTTAAGTGCATAAGTTGATTTTTATCTTACGAAAGAAGTTCAATTCCTTATTTTTCCTAGTAGCATGGAGAAGTTTATTTAAGCAAGGCCTTAGCATACTTGATTATCGATACTTATTTCTAATTTCAAATAGCCATTACAGTGAAGTCTTTCTACTACTTTTCTTTGAAGGTTTTAGAGACAGAAGATGTAGATGAACTGGTTCTTGCAAACTGGAAGTCTCAAGGAACCATGGGTGGCATGTCTGTGCTTGAAGACCGTGAAGTGTTATTTCCGATGATTCAGGTTGGAAATTATGTCTCTAGGTGGATCACTGTAAAGAATCCCAGTGAACATCCTGTTGTGATGCAGCTTGTCTTGAACTCAGGAGAAATAATTAATCAATGTAAGGGTTTAGGTGATTTATTACACCCTTCTTCATCTAGTCACTTGGTTCTTGAGGAAGGTGCTACTCCAAAAAGGTATGGGTTCTCTGTACCAGAGAATGCGCTAACAGACGCATATGTGCAACCTCATGATCATGTAACTTTGGGGCCAATAATTTTTTATCCATCTGATCGATGTGGGTGGAGTGGTTCAGCATTGATAAGAAACAATCTTTCAGGTGTTGAGTGGATACCTTTAAAGGGTTATGGAGGGTTGCATTCTCTAGTTTTGCTGGAGAGGTCTGAACATGTTGACAGTGTAGATTTTGATTTTAAAATGCCCAAGGTGCTCAACTTTTCTCTTCCATATAATTTACTTCACATGAAAGAGATAACTTCTGCCTGTTCACCACATTTAGTGAAAGAGTTGTATGCCAAAAATACTGGAGACTTGCCATTAGAGGTTAAAAGTATCAGAGTTTCTGGGAGAGAATGTGGATTGGATGGTTTTAAGATTCCATTTTGTAAGGGTTTTACTCTTGAGCCAGGGGAATCAACTAAACTTCTGATTTCACATCAAACCGATTTTTCTGCAGCTGTGGTGCATCGAGATCTTGAACTAGTCTTGGCTACTGGCATTTTTCTGTTACCTATGAAAGCAAGTTTCCCTTATGATATGCTAGGTATCTGCAAGAGATCCATGTATTGGATGAGAGTGAAGAGATCCCTTCTTGGATTCATTCTTATTGCATCCTTAATATTTCTGATATTTTGTTTCATATTTCCTCAAACAACTGTGTCAGGCTTCTTGGATTTATCTTGCCAGAGTGATGATAACTTGGTCCACGCCACCATAAATAGTGCTGGAAAAGCCAGTTTGTTACGGCATGACCAGAGAAAGAGTAAGCTCTCTATGTCTAGTAAGATGAATCATCTAATGGAGGCCTCCAGTGGGAAATATCCGTATGGTCAAGAAAATCCAACTAAATTGGAAATTTCTCATAATTTGATACAGACTCCTGAAAGTCATGAACAGACTAGTAGTCATGCATTTGATATTCAAAGTGAAAGAAAGTTGGCATCCACAGATGGTCAGAGCTTTGATCCAACGAAAACATCTCAGTTGGATTATCTCACAGTCAAAACTGGTAAAGAAAAGGGTAGAAGAAAAAAGAGGAAGGGTCTCGGTGCCAAACTGGCGGCACTGTCTGAAGTTTCAAGTAGCCAAAGTGGGAATTCTACACCCTCATCACCTTTATCTCCCTCTCTCTGTGTTACATCTAAATGTAACTGGTCACTGTCTATGGATGTGGAGCAACCTTCCGAGGCTCTTAGTCCAATGACACAAGTGGCTGCCCGACATTCTTCCATTGATCAAGCTTCTGCCCTAGCTGCTGAGTCAAATATATTGAAGCCTGCCTTTTCACAAAGATGCAGCAATAGTACGTCTTCCCTAGTGCCACATTCAGCTTCAAGAAGTGTTACAAGATTACCTGTTCAGATACATTGTTCTACTTCTGCCATTCCTGCTAACTCTTTTCCGTCTCCCTTGGGGTCAAAATCTACTGTTAACTTGCATGCTCGAGCTCCTGGAGCCCAACTTCACAACCAAACAGCTGTTCACTCACGGGAGGCTGGGCTTGCGAGTGAGTATACATATGATATATGGGGTGATCATTTTTCTGGACTTCACTTGTTAGTTCCAAAAAATGTTACCTCCATGAATTCAAGTCTCGTGGAAAATAATTTCGACAGCTTTTTTGTAAGAGGTCCACAAACCCTTGTGACAAATTCTCAAGAAGGCTAATAAGTTGAAAAACGACTTTATTTAACGTTTTCTTGCCTCCACTCCGGACCTATGTTAGTAAGAAAAATAAAGGTCTGGATAAAGCCGTCGCAGCTGCACACGTGCACACTCACTTTGAACCAGTAGTGTAACAATACTTCTAATTTTGTGAATATTATAACAAAATTAATGAATGAAAGTTCTACAACAATTATGCTGGTTAAGGGGAAAATAAAATAACGAAAATCACGTGTCTGGTCTGAATTTGATGTGTGGTACGTGCTGATAATGGTAGTATCCATCCATGCCATAAGATAATAAAAACTGTGCTTCTAGTGCCTTCAGAATTTATCGAGGTTACTTTTTTAGTGTTGCAAGAAATGCACCCGATCTTTCTTCGTTAACTGTAAACGTGCGTTTCTTTTTAGCTTGAGAGAGCACGGAGAATTTTTTTCAAAATAGCACGTTTTACATTCCAAAGGCCTTATTTAGTATTCAAATTTATGGAAAACCGAATTCTAAAGATATTTACTCAGGAACACAAAAATGGTTAAAGAAATAAATTAGAAAGGGAAAATGGATATTTAAAAAGATTGGGAGTGTAAGAGGAAAAGATGGAGATGCAAAATATAATTGGCATTGAATAAAGGTAGCAAGAGGTGGTCCAAATTCCAGTTGTGGACCATTTTCCACACCATTCCAACATCACAACAATGAGTATTAGAGTAATACTTCCAACACATTTCTTCACTTTAACATTATATACGCACAGATAACTTCCTTTTTTTTTATAATTTTTATTGGTGCACTTATACCAAAAAACTGCAACTAGAGTTCATATGGGCTTTCTTTCTTTTATCCCTTTAGAAGCATCCAAAAGATCCAAAAGATATAGAAGCATCCAAAAGATCTAATATTATATAAACAATATATAGAGACATTTATTTTGGCAAATTTTCTTTGGAACCCCTTATTTTTTTTTAAAATTCTAACAATAATCTTCCAAGTATGGTGAAAATTTGTGGTTAAGGTAAGTTTTATGATATTTTTACTAGTGGTGATTGTTTTTGTTTGCCTATACTTTTTCATTATTTTAAAAGTCACAAAGCACACAAAAAAATCAACGAGGTGTAAAAGTAAAGTATAGAACTACAAAAAAAATTATCTTCACATTGAGAAACATAAAATATAATGAATTTTCTTGTCAACTCTTTCACATACAATCAAATTATGGAACTGTTATGTCAAACATGACTGAAAAATAATGTAAGTATTGCAGATGGAAAGGAGGTATGAGGGTACGAGGTGCAATGAAATTATTTAAAAAAATGAAATTATGTTTCATTTAGGATTATTTAAATTTTTTACAAAGGTTAAAACTCACTTCTAACAATTGATATGAATGTGAGGTGAAAGTGAAAGTATAAGTATGAAGGTGGAGGAAAAATTTACTAAATACATAATATTACATTATTTAATTTATATACAACTTAATGACTTAACTCAAACTTGATGGAGGTTTGAGTTTGGACTAGAGTTAAGTATCCATAAAAGTGAAAACGTAGATTTGGAAAAGAAGTTATTGGGCGGTGGCAATGTCCCACCAAAAATGGTTTCTTGGGATGACAGCAAGTATGGTGAGTGCGTAGGCTTTGAGGTTCATTATTGTGTTCCAATGGTTGAGCACAGCACTGATATCAGGGTACATAACCTCGTAGGTTTTGGTTGATGAAGATATAGAGCAAGGCAAGTTCCATTTATAAATCAAAGGCAGAAAGACACACAAAAAAACCAACAATATCGACAATTATATGAAGCCTATTTCTTCATGCACCCTTTCGGAATGTAAAATCTCGTTAATTGTATTTCTTTTTAAAGTTTGAATTAAGTAGTTTAAAAAGTAAAATGTATGCATATTTGAGCTATTTCAAAAAGTAAAAGTTCCATTGTTTGATTTTGTCTTGTTTACAGAACTTGTGATTAATGTTTTAAAATGCTTGAGTTTGATCCTTATATGTCTGGTACAGTATAATTTTAACATTTCACCTTGCTCTTGTATTAAACATAGCAAATTAAAACTTCAACCACATTTATGCTGCATCAAATTGGTTAGCACAGATATACAAGTCGTTGAATATTTTTTGCTTTTCTTCCCTCAAATCTTCACATTTCCTGTGCATTCTGATCATAACTGGTGAGCTTTCAAAAAATGCTTCCAGATTTCTGCAAAAAAGAACGGAGAGGAATTAAAATGCGAACTGTCGGACAAAATGGTAAGGTACAGAGATGATAATAACTTAGTTTAGCTTCCATGGAAAAAAAGTTTTGTGGAAAACTCCAAATATAATGAGAGGCATTTTTAAACACTTACTTAGTGCTTTAGTGTTATGATGTGGGGTGGCAAATTTCATTTTCACATATCAGATTAGGAATAAGAGAACGAAGGATTTGCAGACAACAATCACATCCATTGGGTATGTTTAGGAATGCATAAAAATGTCCATGACCACTTCAAAGGAGCAAATTAAAATTTCCTATTTAGTAACAAAACATCTGAAAAACCCAGATACATTGAAGATGAAGCTCAGATAGCAACAGTGACTCCACTTTTTATTCTCTAGAAGCATCTTTAATTGGACAGAATCTAATAAATACTACTACATATAAAACATAAATTTCCAATTTCGCATGAAGCTCATATCTAAATTCCAACATAAATGTATTTAGTTACATGTCACAGTCTGTGACATGTAACACAGTCCACAAAGATTCTCTCTCTCTTCCATGTCTGTCAACAACGTTTATTTGTCTGCAATATGAATGTTGAATGGTAGAAAAAAATATCATTAACCAAATCAGATCAGATTTGGTTTTCATATGAAGTTGGTATTTGGAACAACTGGAACATTTACATTGGTCCGTGGATGAGGCAACGAGCTTAAAGCCTCGTCCTTTTCTTCCTTTTCTTTTTTCCTGCATACAGTTTGCATAACAGATTTGGTGTATCACTGAATGTGGAAGGCAGGATAAGATGGAAACTCGAGGGAGTAAGAAAATGGTGGCAATGGAGACAACCATAAAAAATGGGCGTAGGTCCAATAGAGAAAGGAAAATGGGTTTGATACAAGATGTATGTGAATGATATTCATAATCCTTTTATGCTTTAATTCCCCAATTGTTTTTTCTACAACCCCTTTGATGGTGTGGTTATGTGTTAAAACTATGCAGGTTGACGAGTTGAAGAGAAAGCTTAGACACGAAGAGAATGTTCACAGAGCGTTAGAAAGAGCGTTTACAAGACCTCTGGGATCCCTTCCTCGCCTTCCTCCTTATCTCCCCCCACATGTTAGTACCTGTCCTCACCTTTTCCTTGTGTGCATAGGTGGAACCCAGAAGTGGGCAACGAATGAACATGTTTTTCTTTTTCACAGATTGAAGTGTTTCAAGCGATTAATTTAGGAAAACCTCAGATGAAGTCATCTATCGATTGTATTTCAATTGTAATAAACTTTTATACATGGAATTTTAGATACTAGAGCTTGTGGCTGAGGTAGCAGTATTGGAGGAGGAGGTGGTTAGACTAGAAGAACGGGCTGTGAATTTCAGGTTAGCTCTATATCAGGAAGCTGTCTACATTTCCTCTAACTGGAATGCAGAGAATTTGAGGGACTCAATGGACCAGAACTCCATCAAAACCTCCAAATATCAAACATCAAAATCTTTTTCCCAAAGTGAGCTTAATTCAACTACCTAGGCCAAGCCTCAGCTTTCTCTTGCTAAAAGTGATTACAGTAGAAAATTGTTATCTGACATTGTCACTGATTACTCTGGCAAGCTAGTGAACAGCAATTGCTCATAAAACAAGAGTCGCTATCATCAATCCCAGAAGAGGGATGGCGAAAGAGAAACCACTGTTTTATAGCTCTCTGAAGGATAAGCAATCACTGGAAAAGAAAATGGCCAAATTCATTACCACACCGAAGAAGTCTCTGATCGAACAAGAATTAGCTGATATGTGTGTAGATCACTTGAAGTTACAAGCATGCAACGGTGTCCAATTATTGCTGTTCGTCTGTTTTGCTTGTTCAGATGGAGAGGATATTTGTAGATCAAGAAAGAGCTCTGAGTTCCTCAAGTTCATTAGATGTTAAGGAGTCAGAGGATATTGTCAAGTGCTTCTGTAGAATATTTATGATAATAGGCACATTCAATGACAAATTAGGGGAATAAAAAATAACTTCCAGTTCTACATCTGCTTGCAGAAAGGAAAAGGACCAGTCGTGTGATCCCTACGGTATCTGTTCAGAATCCAAAGTGAGGGATATTGGTAGATACAATAGTTTGTGTGAGATTAAAGCTTCCAATTCTCAATCGAAGAGGAAGTGTAGTGTTTCAGATCCATAGATTAAAGTAAGTTTTTACCGGTAATTAAGCCGATGGTTGATACTATGGGTGTCTATCTAACCACATATTTGCAAGGTAAGATACCTTTCTATCACTGATTTTCTACTTATCACTACAACTTAAGACCGAAGAGTTGGGCCTTTGTTTGAGGATTTGATTTGAATTTGATATCATCTTAGTTTGCCTAACATGTTGAGGGTAGCCACAACACAATTATTTGGGTGTATATTTTAGGCATTGAGAATCCTTAAATGATTGTGGCGCTAATGCAGAAGGTACAATATTCTCTATATCTATCTTTTAAGAACAAGTATTCAAAGAACCAAAAACATTGCTCGTTGCTTGGTCCTTCTCAATCAATCCGTGCTGCCATCCCATGCTGAAATGAGTGATTTTCTCTGTACACTTTTTTATCTGAACTTCTAATGACTTGTTTGTGCTGCTAGAATTTAAGAAAATACTAATGAGAAAGGAAAATGAAATAAAAACATCAAATCACTATTCTAGGTATTTTATGGCAGATTGAGCTAACGTGTACACGATCGCCCACATACACACACCACAACAATATTAAGCATTTAGTATCCTGTCAAAATGAAACTCTAAATAAAGACTGATATGGCTAAAACTTGGCAATTCTTGTGCTGTGTCAGGCAAGGCAACAATAAAAGTGGGGGCAGCTGCTAAATGTAATCACAATAGAGCACTTCATCTTGAGACTTCCTTATCACCTGATGTTTGTAAGTACATGGTCTACTCTCTTTATCATGCTTAGTAGATTACAATGCTTATAGCATTCCAATACGAGAACGGTGCTAGTTAGAATATGATGTCTAGCTTATGCAGCAAACATTATCTACCTATTGCTTCTGGAGTAGTGTTTGTTCATCTCTTTATTCTTGGAGATTCTTAATGTGGTTTGGTTTATGTAAAAGGGTTGGGATATCCTTTTGTATCTCAATTTAATTTCATTATTTGCTGATAAAAAAAAAATCTTAGTAGATTACAATTCTTCCATCGATTTTCTTCTTTGCCTTCCTGCGACCGACTTGCTCAAAAGCTGCGAAAAATGATGACATGAAAGTGCGAAGCATGTTTGGCTTGGAATGGTCAGAGCTTTTGGTTACATTTGCACTTTCCTGTGGAAGCTGGTCTTCACCTGCGGTATCTGTTTCTCAAATTAGACAATACTGTTGTTACGTGGACAATGACTTATGCTTTCCTTAACTGTAACTTGGTTTGTGATCAATTATTTGTCTGACAATTTATGACCAAACCAAAGCTGTCATGCAATTTGAAAACAATTTTACTTGAATCAAAATTGGATTTATTTTTTCAGAAAAAATCTCATATCTGGGATAGGAACTGAACAAACATGCATGGATAAGCTAGGAGATTAACGAGATCATTTTATAATGCAAAATTAAAAGCTTGACACTAGACTCTAAACCCTAATCCCTTAAACGTTACATGCTAAATTTCTTTCTTGACGTGGATAAAATCTTTTTTATGTATCTGCCTGATTTGTTGAATTGATGGAACGCATATGTTTTTTATTATATGATGGTTATATACAGCTTTGCAAGTTGACAATGAGTTAGAAGCATCAAAGAAGGATTACTTACAGGCAGCAGTTGGCAATACAAAGACAAACAAGTTGATAATCCCAAAATCACTACTGGTATTTATTTGACTTTGTAAAGGACTTGGAGTCTTTGTTGTATTGGGTAGGCCTCCAACTACCCATTTAACTGAGAAATGAAGCAGTTGAATGGCTTGAAGGAAGAGGAAGACAGCCCTTTGCACAGCTGGTGCAAATGAATTGTGTTTCTATCTTCATAAATGGTCAATATATGTAACAAAATTATTGGAAAACAACATTATGTAATTACACAGAAAGCGTCCCCTTGAGGGAAATTGAAAAAACAAAGGGAAAACTGAAAAGCCGTGTGCCAAAAATGTAGAAATTATAGTTTTCCTAGATCCATACAATGGAGTTGCTTCTCTCTATACAACATCATCGCAAGGAAACACATGGTACAAGCAAATAAATCTTAGCGACTCAACCAAAAGGAGAAGGAACTGGTCCTGCGACTGCATCTGATCTCTTGATGATGCCCATTCCACAGATGATGCATCCAGGTGCTGTGACAGCTGAAAATTTAGATCCACAGAGATCACAGACATCGTATCCAATGGTCGACAGCCTGCTTAATGTGGCAGCACAAAATTGTGATG
Source organism: Phaseolus vulgaris (assembly GCF_051622355.1). Classification (NCBI taxonomy): domain Eukaryota; kingdom Viridiplantae; phylum Streptophyta; class Magnoliopsida; order Fabales; family Fabaceae; genus Phaseolus; species Phaseolus vulgaris. Next base: position 2,402,161 of record NC_143499.1, read on the forward strand.
GATCTTCCAACGGATTAATGGACTTGTTAGTCAAACCCCTCTGAACACACAAGTCAATAAGGCTCCTAAATTCCTCCTGCTTGCTTGGAGGTGCTTTAGAAAATAGTAGTTCTAACATTTGCTTCGAATATGCATAATTTTGCACCTCTATATTTCGTTTTATGGCAGTTCGAATGCAATTTATTCTGTGCTTTGCGAGCAGAGGCAATGAGCCTAGATGGCGTGAAAGTCTAGCCATCTCATCTTTTGCGCTAATTGCACTTGGACCATGAACTCTTTGCAAACGTACAATTTCCTGCAGTCAAGAAGACAAATTTAAAGTAATAAAGAAATAAAGAATTTCAATGCAACAATAAATACAGTTTCAAGAGAGCTGCCACTGGTTATTTAGCTACGCAACAAATATTCAGAGTATGGAAAATCTGTAACTACAGATTTACGACAACGCTGCATTATGACCAAGAGAAACAGAAGTTCAACTACCTAATTTACTTGTTGGTCAGAGTCCATTCTATCCATGCCATTAGCAATTGAAGCATAGTAGTAGTACCTGAAGCAGAGTGACTGTTATCTTGTATTGAGCACAGATTGTTGCTTGAGATTTTATATCACTTCCACGAGATTGTTCTTTAGCTAATGCAAGAAAAGCTTCATCAAAGCAAGACAAAGCATCTGAAAGATGATTTAGCTCAAGGTGAGCAAGTCCAGTCTTGAAACATACAGCAGCAGCAGCTTCTCGGGGAACCTGTCATAGGAGCCATAAGACTGGGAACCGAAAAATAATACAAACTATGAAATAGGAAACAGGAGCTAGAACACAGTTTTTATTGAAGGAATTTCCACAAGGTCCTTCAGCTTCTGGTATTAGTGTCATATTAGGATTTGTATAAAATTAAATATCAAAGATAAAGACTCAAACATAAGAAAAATGACAGAGGTTCTTAGACTTTTCAAGGGCTAACAGAATCAGGTCACTTTCCCACCTGCAATCTGTGCAATTGTTACAATACACTCTTCCAAATTTATCCCCTCTTATGTCATCCATTATCCCAACATCCTTCTAATTCCCTGCTGTCCTTGCCTTTCTTCCTAAAATACACCATAGTTATATGTGACTCACTAGGTTCAGTAAAGTTGACTGTTTGGCTGCGACATTATTAGAAGTAATCACTGTTTATAAGCACACCAGTTCAATCAGACTTTTTTTTCCTGACAAGCCTATTTAATATACAAAATGATTAAAGGAAAAACCATAAAATGAGCATTTATGTTTCTGTATTCCCATATCTTTAATACTATGTTTAGAAAGCATTACTTATCCACGTGTAAATGAATTGGCATGCACATATGTATTTATACCTGTCCCGGTCGTACAGAGGATGATGGAGAAACAGCTTGTGGAGGCTTTCCAGAATCAGAAGTATTTGGTACTCCAAATATACTAAGATCAAGAGGTTGGCTAGAAATTGGTGCCTGAAGCTGTGATGGGGACATGACTGCAGCCTGATCTGAGGATTGTGGTGGGATACCGCCGTCAGGAAGTCCTACAGACTCGATAGGAGACACAGGTTGTTGAACAGCTTGAGGAGAAACATCACCTTGAAGACTAACATCAGATTCGGAAGCACTAACCTGGTTTTGAGTTGCTTTGCCACTTTCAGCTCCTGCAGTAAATCTAGAGAGATAACTCCCAGCAGGAGCCAGTGAAGCAGCAACCTGAAGAGATGGAATTGTATTCTGAAAGAAGTCCTCTGGAATAGGTCCTACTTTAGTTCCCGAATTTGTAACCCCAGTAGTTGGCTGTGAAATTGATTTTGGTTGAGTCAAGGCACTTGTACCAAACAGGTCACCTGGACTTGAAACAGTATGAGCAGCCACTCCAGTAGCTGCAGGTGGCTGAGATAGGCCAAGATCTTGGGATCCACTAGTAAATGACATGCTCCTTGTCGGAGTTAACCCTTCACTTAGTTTAAATTTACTAGTGGCTTCTTTAATCTTATTAACATCCACAATAGAAGAGGTAACTGGCTTCTCTCGTATTCTAACACGTATTTTTTTGGTTTTTGATACTCCTTCCTCATCACTGCTGCTATCAGAAGCAGCAGCTCCATACATGGATTTCTTAAATTCTTCTTCTGCTTTAGCCTGTTCATCACTTGAGGAACTCGCAGGCTTTTTGTTAAGACTTGCCAGACCCATTAATGGAACACCTTGCGAATTACCAACCCCTGCATTAGATATGGGTTTAAGTGAAGATACTTCAAGACCAGTTGCTTTAAAATCGTTAGATGCAGGGATGAAGGATTTAACCAAGCTATCTTCCATGACCTCAACAACATTGCCTCTTCCTTTAATTAAGCCTAAATAGACACCTATATGATCTATAATAATGGATGGAATTGCACCATCATCAGTCTTCATATATGGCGTTACCTCTGCAGCAAGCTCCCAGTGAGGTATATCCTTTGCATTAGTAGGGGTTTTGATTTCCCAGTTTCCACCACCCCATTCAGGTCCTTTAGGAACCATACTTTCTGCAGCGAAGTTGGCAAATATTCCTTGAGTCCATCCACTAGATCGAATCCGTAAAATCCTTTCACTATATCGCCTCAATTCTGAGTCAAGAGCTTCTTCTTCTAATTTCTGAGCAAGACGCCTCATGGCACTAGGATTAAGGTGGCATATAAATAGATCAAGCAAGCTTTCGTAATCTGCAGTAACTTCAAAGGTTTCTTTTGCACTATCAAACTGACCGAACCTGCAAGTGATATTAAATTACAGAAGTAAACAAACTTTTAAATAACACTAATGCTTTCTTTGGGTATAGTCAACATCACCAGATACAAATGAGTATAGTCAATCAATTGAAACATCCACTAAAAAGGTTAATAAAAAAATCTACAGTTTTCATATATAATATAGAATTTTAGATACATAATAACTTAGCCATTGGCTGGGATAAGAGAGTAAAACATTATCAATATAACAAGTACATTAACGAAAATCAATAATGAGGGAACACGCAATCATCATATTTCAACAGTTCCATTAGACACAATGGCAACATCATAAGTTCAATGAAGTTTCATAGTAACTGTTACCAACCTGATACAGGAATAACCCAACTGTCTAAACCTTTGAAATAAATGAGATGTAGGAGGACATTGTGGATAATCTCTTGAGCGCAGAAATTCGTCTTTTAGAACAGACAAAGCAGTGGAAAAACGAAGAGCTTTCACAGCATAGACACCCCGCATCACCTGATGTTAAAACTAAACATCCTTAGAAGATCAAATTGATCAAAACTAAATGCTGAGACGGAGAATTTTAGCACTTACTTGGGTGAAATGTGGACCTGATTGAGATAATGACACAGCTAAGTCTCCACAAACTGGAGAACCTCTAGCAAGGATGTCCAGAGACCTAGGTGTTATGCGCAAGCTGTCAAACCTTCATTCAAATAAGAATTTACAAAGACACCGTGTCAGCTGTTACAAAGCTTTAACATAAATAAAGAAATGTGAGATTTTTCTGATAGCAAAAGACACCTTGATGTTATTTGGTAGAGTATTTCTGATAGGTCAAGCTTCTGCTCAAAACTTTGTTGCATTGTGGCAAATCCAATAAGAAGAGGCTCAAGAAGACCAACAAGACAACTTTTGACCTGAAACCCCCTCCTCTGTTTGGGATTTATTTCTGTAGGGCTAGCAAGCAATAATCGATCATTCAGAGCACCAATCAAGACTGCATAAGGAATTTATAAAAACATATTAGTAGGACAATACACAGAAAAAAAAATCTTAAGAGCACAAGTTAATTAGTTTTTAATTTCCCCTTTTCTGTTTTTACTTGTACAGATTTGTTTCCCTGTAGTGAGTTTCCCTTTAATTGTGATAGACAAATTTTCTTATGTAAATACAAAGTCAGAAGTAATTAGTCAATATATATTTTTGTCTTGAGATGCAGACTATGACTCCAGAAAAAAGACCCACTTCAGGATATATATGTTCTTGAAAGTGCTAGAAGTAAAATGTAGTAAAAAGATCAAGTGTTCAAGGAAGAATCTCGGGCCATATCCTAAGGGGTTTATGAGTTATTGTGGATGGAAACCATTCTTGATCTTAAAGTATGAGGTCCCTGTGGCACTTTTCTGTGACAACAAATATGCCATTAGCATTTGTTAGATTTAGAGAATAGTTGAGAGAAAATTTCTACTCCGAAAATATCATTCAACCCAACTGAAACAATTATACAAGAGGTGTTTATATACTATATACTGCACTCCAAATAACCGACAGTTAGTTCGAGTCTACAGCTGTCGAAAGTAAAGAGCTGCAATATCATTGTTGTACAAGAAGTAAAAGCACGTATTGATTAATCCTTAAGCTTTTCCCGTTTCTGTTTTTATTTGTACAAATTTGTTTCTCTGTAATTAGTTTCCATTTTATATCCTGAAACTATGATATCAAGATTCTCCATTCATGTAAATACTAGGTTAGAACTAAGACTCACTTAGTACATATCTGTATTCAGCTTTGTACACAATAGTGGGGGAAAAATATTCATCTTTTCCTCGTATCTCAAGTAAAAAAATTGTTTCGAAAATAGAACCCTTAACACAGATGGCTAAGATATTGTGATATCCAACATGCAGTTAGATAATTTACCTGCATTAGGCACACTGACTGACAAGATAGTCCTTACTTTTCCATCCCAGCCGAGTATACTAATGGCAGTGGCAGTAGAAAAAAGAAAGGCAGGTCCTATCCATAAGATTGATCTAAAGTAGACATCAGTTAAGGCCTTAAAATGAAAAATATATCCAACTAAAATATGAAATTAATGGCCGTTTTGGCTAAGGAGGTGTGGAAAATGGGAAGGTGGTTATAGAGAATTGAGTGAGAATGGTTTTCAACCGAAGTTACAGCTTTGAGTAAAAGTGAGTGTAGAATTTATGTTCACCTCCTCATCTCCCATATTTGCTACCTGATCAATCAAGTGTATGATTAATAGGAATAAATGGTTCCTTGATATTAATAGAAAAATAATAATCTAAGGATATTGAAGGAAGCCCATTGTCAAAATTTGTCGAAGTGCCTGCAAGTATGTCAAGTGCTGCTGAAACAATAAGTACTCGATGTGTTGTTAAAATTCCTGCAACGTGTCCCCTGAGAGTCTCTTGCCAGTAAACCTGCCCATTTTGAGAAAAAAAAAACATGTATTTGTTACCAAGAAGAACCATATAAAGTCATTCAATATTATTTCTACAAACAAGGAACCTAAACTAATGAGTAATAATGACTTTTACCAAAGGAGAGGCATGTCTATAAGCCTTAGTTTTTCTTTGTGGATGCTAAGAAAGGCCTTCGGTTATACCCATATTACAAGGGAACAATTGGCTAAATAAACTTACATGCAAGTGACTTAACACAATAAAAAATGTGAACAGTGTGTGTATAACACACAATTACAAGTTATCAGTTGGAGATTTTACATGAACTAAAGATATAATCAAATTATAACCTTACAAGCTAGTTTCAAGACGTTAAGTTAAAAGTAGTATTAGAGCATGTGCTAACAAGATTTGTTAGATCTATCTTATCATCTTCTATCTAACTGCTGTCATGATCTATCCACAAATACACAGTCTTACGTTCAAGATGTCCAATTCCATGATGAGGTATGCGGTTTAAAGTTCACTTTCTAAGATAATCTTCAATTGTATCAATACACAACTTATTTTCAGTTTATTATTTTCTTTTCCAATTTTGTCTTCTCTCTTTATATCAAATAATTATTCTTTAAAATTTATGGTTGATATTTTTTTCTCCAAAAAAAGAAGGAATTAAATAACCACACTTCCATTTGAGTCTCCACCTTTTTTTTACTCACTCATCCCTGTTTTTTTTTACCTACTTAATTACAGGGAGAAGGTGTGCACCACTACTCTAGTCATAATTAAATAAGCACACGATTGAATGATACCTGAAGTACAATCTCATTTCTCTTCAACTTGATTGACTTTTTGCCCTCGCCCTTGGTTGATATATAATGCCCATTGGAAGATGAAGTGGTAAGGCGATACCCTTGTATGAGCTTTACTAGTCCAATTTGGCTCCCATGAGAAGCAAACATCAAAGTTGAATCTGCGACCAAAACAATAAATCAATACTTGTACTGCTAGTAAAATAATGGCCAGGTGCAAAAAGATGTGTTGGGGTGTAAGGGAAAGGATCAAAGGTTGCCAGTTTAATTAGAACTTTATCTCATTAAACTTGGTTATTTTTTCTACAAAATTATATTGACCAATCCAACCTTTGAATATAGTAGATATTATCTAAAACTTACAATGTAAATATCAGAGAAGTTCAATTAGAAAAAGTTACAGAGAACGGTAGATGTTTCCATTTGTTTGAAAACTCATGGAGTGCAAAAGGTCTGTAATGTTTTTATGAGAATTACACTCTGTAGGAAGTAATTTATTTTGAGGAAGATTGATTTTATTTACTCCAGTATCAATGAGCCCCATCACTACAAATGTAAGCAAAAACAAACAGTGACCAAGTAAATATGTATGTATTGAAGCACCTAAAGGAGTTGAATAGATACGATCAACTTCAGTTTCAAACATAAATGGCGTTGGGCCACGAATTGAACCATCTTCAGTTTCTGTAGGTTGATTTTCTTCAAAAAGTTTATCATTGTCCTTTGTTTCTTGTGAGGCTCCTCCTGGTAGTGTATATACTGCCAGCCCTGTCTTGTCATCATCAAGAATAGCAAACTGATTTTCATTCGGACCAATAAATGCTGCATCACGACCTGTAGACAATTACTAGAATTATTTATAGCAACAATGCATGGCCAAACTCGGGAAGAAGGATTGCATATAAAGAATACCTTTCACTGTGCTGCTTTTACTACTTGATGTCATTGCATCAGTATTTTCCCGGTAAAGTACGACTTCATTTGTAGTACCACTAAATTCATAAACCGCAAGAAATAGGTGTTGTTTTATACTGTAAATCAAATATTTTGCTTGATACTCCACACTCCGAGGAATCTATACAAAGTTGCTGACATTAGAAGGTTGAATATTGTTTTCTCTTGTAAAATAAAAATAGTTATAACTTGTCAATTGTCGACAGCTGCATGTGCTTTTATTTCAAAATTTCGAATAAGAGTTTTAGAATATTTAGATAGTTACAATCAAGATTGGATTATTCAAATCTGATCTCTTCTTATTCTTCCTTATTTTTCTCCTTATGATCCTTATATTTATTTTCTGATGAGAGTGGTTAAGATCTCCCAAAGCCAGTTTCCTCAATAACTCATGTAATTCTGATCAATCAGTAATACAAATGTCATTTTCTTCTAAAGTTAAATGGCATCAAAGCTTCCGTTCCGTTCCTATGTTCTCCCATAATGTCTTCCATGAATTCTGTCAGCAACAAAGTTGCACCATCATTAGTGGCCAATGCTCTTTTCTTCAGTTTTATTTAACAGATTATAATCCAACTTCTGAATGGAGAAGGGTGATTTGAAGCCTCAAATGGAGAAAATATGGAGTAGAAGGGAAAGTCTCTTACTTTCATTAAGGAACAATTAGAACACTTGTAGAAGTTCTTTTCAACTCAAATGTCTGTTAGTGCCAAAATGGGATTTCGTTTTCTACTGTTTTTTAGTACAACACAAAATTCTAAAACCCTTAGATGTTGGAGTTACTGACCACATGACAAATTGTTCTTAGCTAATTATCCACATATTGTCCTTGTGCAAATCATAATAGGATAGCATTTCACTTGTATAGAGTACTCTGATCATATCACTCATTGATGTGGAATTTCTAACTCATCCTCTCCGGATGATCCAATGATGAATTGCAAATGACCCAATTGGTCCAAAAACAATTGATTGACTCTATATGATTTTATAATTTAGTTTAAGCCTAATCAATCCCTCAAAATCAGCTAGTAAAATGAGGATTTCTCCAATTATATACGTTACTTTGGGCTTGTCATTAGTTAATACGGAGTCTCTAACATATTGCCAATAGAAAGGGCATAAAATCATATGTACAAAACATCCTATTTCAAATTTTGTCACTTGAAAACTTATCCCCTTCCTTTAAGGCTTGTAAATAAAAAATTCACAAAAAACATAAATTCTAAAAGGTATACAAGTTTCAGAGTTCTTGAATGGAATGAATATGTCTTGGAAAAGATGATAGCAGTAGAGAAGCAAACTTGGAAAAGCTGACTTAGTGTTAGAGTTCTTTTGTCATTAGTTACCAATTTAGATTGATCATTACAACATGAATGCATCTCCAGGTTTTGAATCACATTATTTAATGAACACCTCCCATGATGTGGTAGCTTTCAGTAAATTTTAACCAATAAGAGTGTTTTAAAGAGTGTATTCCTAACACTCGTCTTAATAAAAAAAGTATGCAGTCTTTAGCAATGAAACAATTATCTAGAGCTTGGTATGAGGTTTGCCTAATTTGTTAATAGGCTAGTGTATGTTCATTTTGAAAGAAATCATACAACATAAAACAATATTCTAGAGGAAGAATTTGCTGGACAACCAAATTTGTAAGCCATTTCTGTCTACTTCACAGCAAGTGGCACACCTTATCTTATGATTGCTTGGATCAAGTTTTGAACATAATCTCTAATGATCCCTTAATTTACGACCTATCTTATCCTTATATTTATTTTATACTCAAGGTGATTAGGATCTCTCCTAGAAAACTCTACCAATACAACTCTCTAATGCAATTGTGGTCAATCAATAATAAGAAATATCATTTTCTTTCTCTTGAAATTTCGTCAATATTAAGCAAATGATAAATTCTATAGAAAAAAGACAATATTATATTTGTTTAACTTACTACTCTTTATAGTCTCTACATTACCGAATTATAAAGCTTCTTGTAGATACCCTCAGATCCAGATAATATATTATATGCCATAAGATTAGGTCCATCCACATAAAAAGCCCTGACAGGATAGTGAAGAACTCGATTCTCTTTATTGAAGAAATTTAGCTCCAAATGAAATGGCTGGTAATGCATAAAAGGTATCAGATGATTGAATAAAAATGTACTAGGAAAACAAACCAATCTCAAACTCAAATGTTAAAGGAATCTTGCCTGTATAACTGGAATGTCCTTCAAGTGATGCTTGGTATCTAGAACAGTGATGAGAGGCAAGCGAGATATTGGAGCAACTTTTGTATTGCCTTCCATAAAATGCTATAAGAAAAATGTAGAAGTACAGAATATGGGTCAAGAGTGAGAAGATTATAAAATATTCTAAGGAGATTAAACTTAGGGCTATAAGGAAATTTGATCCATCCAAATTGGTGGTCAAGCATTAGAGTCACATCTAAGCCATTGCATCATTCATCCTTTTAGGTAAAAGAAAATACAAGAAAGAAATATACACTGTAAAGAAAAGCCTTCCTTGCAATGTCTAGTATTGTAAGATGATTGTGGCTGCAAGGAAGAGAGTAGACAATTAACAAGGGAATAGGATAATTATGAAGTGGAAATAATTACACGTACTGGATAACAAACTGCAGGATAAAATAGTCAAAAGTAATGAGTACCAAAGATATTTGAACATTACAAGCTTCAAATTGCTTAATTTAAGATTAATCTCAGAAAATGTTTTCTCAAAATAAGTTTATTATCATGCAGTAGATTATCTATGACCATTAGAATTGTAGCAGGAAAAAATCGACTGCACAACATCATCTCCATCTCATAATAACAATAGTATAAAAGCATTTTCAATATCTATATACTTAGACAGTATAGTTTATATATCTAATGATGTCATCTTTGAAAAGCTTTGATTTCGGTATTCAAATCTCTTTCCCAACCAATCTCCCTCCTCTCCTCAATTTGCTCTCTTTCTATACATTTTATAATTCAACATTTCGCCCTTTAGGTCCCTCAGGTCACTTCATCCCCAACCTCATTGTCTACTACCTCTATAACTGTTTTTATGTCTTGTTCTTCACCATGTTCTCACCTTATTCCACATTTGTCTCCCTCCCTTTCTCATTCCAGTCCTTCTCCTCCTACAAGTGAATTATGACAAATTTAAGATAAACACGGTATAGTAAAACCCTGTCTCCATCTCCTTTTACTACTCACTCATGGAACCTAAACCTATCAAACAGGTCATGCATCCTACTTGGCTAAAAGCTGCTAAAGCTTAACATATGTTGTACTTAGTAACAGTACTTGGTCAAATCACTCTACCATTGGCTGTGAGTGTTTCTGGATAAAGACACCGGTTGAGAATCAAATTACAATATTTTGATATGAATATCTCATTCAAGGGAAATAAAATATCCTCTAATCATGTCTAATGAATGCAATAAGCCCATATAATCATGCTTCTGTGGTGTATTCTAACACATAGTTTTACGCTCAATGCGCCTCTATTTTATCTCATGTAACTTGGTATATAATACCCTGTTTTTCTTTCATATGAAATTTGTAAATTAGTTTGGAGTGTGTCACAACTATATGCATATATAAAGATCTAATGACTCTTTTAGCCCCACAATGCCTTCATGGCCCTGTGGTTGCTTATATTGGGCGAGTTCATGCAGCTCTCCATGAATTCAATGATCTCCTGCCACCAGCTACTTTTATCCCCACCGAGGTGAGGAAGGAATTGGAGAATCAAAGTACTTTTTTCATGACTTTGGCTTTCTATGATGGATTGCCTCAGGAATATTCTGTCCTTTTCCCCATTCACATCTTTATGTTTCCTCCTTGTGTCTTTAGTTCCACCTACTTTCTTCATAACCTTACCTTACCTTAGGCCTTGTCAAATTTGCACCGAAAACATATAAATGTGTCTTATGAGGGTAAATTGATCACAAAAGGATCAATGAGTCTATGACGCTATGAGCAATGTGTCTCTCTTGCTTACAATCTTATTCTTCATGGCCACACCAAGCACATGCAATTGGATCTCCTTTTTTTTTTCTGCAAAAGAGTAATTAACAACAACTGCAAGTTGTGCATATCCTTCGTTCTTATTAATTTCCCGATATTTGATCAATGATCTAACTCCAACTTGGTTTGTTGCTCTTAAAGACCAACATTGGAGTAGTTGAGTCTCTAGCTTATTCTATTCATGAGCTTGTGGAGGGTATTAATATAAGAGCAAAATTTACTTTGTAAACAGATTTTTGTATGACTATTGTTATTCTATTTGTGACAAATGTACTCTATAACTAACTCTTGGTTACAATATATTAGTCAGCTAGTCTCTTGGTGTTGTACATCTACATATAATTGATCTCTTACCTGTTGTAATCAATTAATTCAATTTTTTAAAATACTAAGATTATTCTTCTCATTTTCTCTCTGCTACTTAATATGCAAGTATACATATTGAGTGTAATTTCATAATTCAAAATATAATATAGTAGTACCTAGTCAAGATTCAAGACTAAAAACTCAGCACAAATAATAGAGAGATTTTGAATTACAACAGCATAATAATACAACGGTTTCTAACCACCAGTTTTCCATAAAATACTAGTTAAATTTTCCTCTACTCAGTTGTAGATTTGAACTCACCCTTTCAAATGATGTTCTTGTAATTGAGCTTGTAGTTGATGGTCTGCTAACACTCCAGATGAACCCAAGGTTGATAATTTTTCTTTTATAATAGATGCTGCATAGCATCTTTATCTTTAGCATAGATCTCATTATAAAGATCTTCATCATTAAAACAACAATTATCATGCAAATATGACATGAATGACACTAATATAGGCAATGAAGTGAAAAGACTCAACATTACGCAGTAATAAGTATCAAAATACGCACAAAATAAAGAGTATGTTAAGAAAATAAAAAGATAGATCAAAATAACAATCTTGTCCAAAACTCCAATTAAAGACTCTCAGAGTACATAAACTTAAAAGAATTTTTCGTGGGCTAATTGTTGTATTGCTTTTCTTTCTCAACTCAATGAGTTATTTGAGCCTTTACTTGTTAGGACCAATACTTTTAGTTAGTCACTGTATATCTGCACGGAAAACCTAAATTTTTACTTCAACAAATTTCAGCTTCTTATTCTTAGAGAATTCAATTGCAAGGTTTTCTAAATTCTTTCAAGGTATCTACAGCTGGTACAAATCCTAGGGCCCAATTCTCTCTTCTCTTTTCCCACCTATGTTGCATTTTTGCACGAGTTAGCCTCCTCTTCTTCTCTTTGATTCTTGTTTTACCTTCTTCTCATCTACATATGACGGTCTTTTTCATGAAAGGTACATCTTTCAAGAGAGGCTAAGGGCACTAACCGCCACTAACCGCTATCTTACAAACCACTAACCGCTACTTTATAAATCATTAACCGCTACCTTTCCATTTATTCCTTACATTTTTCCTATAATATACCTTCCAAGTCCTATCCTATTTTTTCTCCTAACAAAAAGTCATGTAAAATCTGCTATTTTACGCATTCTAAAAAGCCTGTGTGGGAGTAGGTTCTCCTAGTCTAAACCTATCATGTCAATCTTCTCTTGTACTCTTTTATGCAATCTATACATATACTATTGTTGCTAAGTTAAATACTCACTCAAGCATTCTTCCTCTAATCAAATATTTAAGTTGATTTCAGAGCAGGTTCAATCACTCTGATCTCATTTCCATTGTTGCTAACTAATACTATTCTCAGTTGCTTGCCAATTGTTGTCAACAAGCACCACCTACTACCACTTTCCACCTCCAACCACCACTTTTCAGTGAATTTTCAGAAAACCTCAAATTTGATTTACCTTCTCAAGTCTCACACTCACAAGGTCCAAGAGTTGTCTTGTTGAAAACTATCCTCTTGTTTCTGCAAATGACATCTGCAGACCCAATTTTTTCAATTTTCGGAAATAAACGGTAAGAATTATTTGTCACAGGCTGCCTCTGTAGAGTTGTGTCTCCTAAGTCAAAGATACCATGATAATCTTGAAATAGAATTTAAATTAAGTGTCTATTGAGGAATAATGAAAGAAACTTGACTTCCAATTGTGTGCATGTGGCAGTCAATGGAACCAAATATATTGGAGACTCTCAAAACCTTCAAGACATGTTGCTCATTTTAGAGGAGGGTTCAAAGTGTTTTTGCTAATAACATTCAACGATAGTATGGCTGATAAAAAAAAAATTCATAGTATGACTCTACAAAAAAAGTTTGTCTCTCTTAAACAAATTGATCATGATATCATATCATACATTGCTCAACCCCAATCAGTTGTATTAGAACTTAAATGTTCGTAGAGGCTAACTCATTAGAAAAGGTGAAGAAGAAACTTAGCAAATTATACATGATACTGGTTCTTCGTTGTTTGAATCAAGACTTTGATCACGTTCGTGGCCAGATTCTTACTAGTGAAGAGATTCCTTCAATGAAAAGTTTTAACAGCAAGGCTTCTTCATAACCCTTCTCTGAAAAAAAGGGGAGGTACTCCTGAGTCTGTTGAATCTTCGACAATGATATCTACTTATAGAAGGGGAGGTCGTGGAAACCAAAGAGGATGTGGTGTGTTTACTCCTTACATGAATTGCCTTAGAGAACAGAAAATGTTTTTAATTTCTAGACTATTGTGATTTTAAGATTTTAATCTCCTAATTTCTAATTGGATACTTCAAGTTTTCTCCTTCCATCTCGATTTCGTTCAGTATTTTAGCCATTAGTTTCTTCAAAGTGAGAAGACATTTCTTTTGTTGTTCATTGATGTCAAAAAACAAAAACTCACACACAAGCATCGTGATAATGACAATTTTGTCAATACAGTAAATGTACCTTTTTAGGTTATAGAAGTACAAGCATTTTGTGTTTTAGCTTGTCTATTGCATTTACACTCTTAAGATTTTAGAATAGAGACCATGACACTGTGAACGATCTTAATATAGTTTTCTTTCAGGTTGATCACTCACTACACATCGCTATCCGAGACTGATATCGATGGAATGATGGAAAATAGAAGCACAAATTGGCAGATGTTAATTGAAATAGAAAATATCTTACATACTAAAGGATCTTTAGATTCTAGCTAAATAAAAATCAATCACCTGATGATCCCCGTGCACTTTGCAAAACTGAATAAAGTTTCTTTCTCCTTTCTCTATTGTATGTGGTCTTATTTCTCGAAGTTTCTCCACTTGTTACATTCTATTAAAATAAACAACAAATTCATAAATCCAATATTCACAGGCAAAGGTATAAATAATGGAAGGTTTCACGTAACTGCAAATACGAGTGCTGCTAAATTAGATTTTGGATGAAATTCTAAAGCTTTAATTCGTGGTAAGGGATACACAGCTTCTCCACCCTTTTGAGAAAGGATGCGAGGGATATCAAGTGCTTCAATTGCTGTATCGAATGTCAAAAGTATTAGCCAACAATGTTTAGTGAAATGAATAAAAGAGTGAAGCAAGATGATTGCTGGAATTATCCTTCTCTCTATCTTTCTATATTCTAAAGCATTCTATACAAGAGAAACAAACTGTCAAAAACCAACAGAAAATTTAGAGTAGAGTCAAAGTTAGCTAACCAGCAGGCTCAAAAAAACTTGCTGGCGTAGGAGGTGTGTTAAGATTAACTATAACCCGTGTTTTCCAAACTTGCAGTCCATCCCTTGATAGGGTTACAAGTAAGTTCAAAGTAGTTAGCCAAGCAACTGATGTTATTGGTTGTGATCCAACTTGAGTTCTGAAAATGAAATAATATAACCATCAGAACCCAACACAAACAAGCCTCAACATGAGTATTCCAACAATTGACTGCAAGAAAACAACAAATTCAAAATACATATATAACCACGATACAAGGTCTCTAAGTTAGAGAAAAGGGAAATCTCAACCATAGCCACAGTTACTCACAATCCAATCATACTAGGTCTCTCAGTTGATACATCCCATGCCAATAGAGTACCACGTCGATCACCAATAAATATCCATTCTAGAGTTGGGTGAAATGCAAAAGCACCGGCACCATTAAGCTTTATAGTATTGTCAACTGAATAGGAAACAAAATATAAATAACAGTATAAGGATATGACTCACAAGAAAATATAAACCATCTCATCAAGAATAGAATGTGTCGGGAGTCATCTCACTTTGAAGTGTGTAATGAACAGCATAGGTGTGAATGTTATATGCTCGAATCAAACCTTCTGCATAAGCTACGTACTAGGACAGAAAAGCAACGGAGTCAAAAGGACAGAGCTGAAGTATCATTAGAGGAGAGACCTGAAACTAAGTCTTTATTGCAACACAAATATGCATAGCAGGAACCTGCTAAAAGTGATTACAAACAAATATATTAAATAAATACCAGAACGGGAAGGCGAGGATGACAAGCAAGATTCACAATAGGCTTCTTCAAGTCTGTCTTGATTTTTGTGGGTGCTCTTCCGCCTTCAACAGTTCCAACAACTTCATTCATACAAAAACAAATATAGACCAAAAATATTAATATTAGTAGTCAAATTGGAGACAATAACACATCTAACTTCACATGTGAAAAACCAGACATCCAACCTGTCACACTCATCCGTCTATGGAATCCAAAAAACACAATAGGTAGGCGTGAGGTCAATGCCAGATGAACTTCTGCCTCAGAAGAAATTTGCTCACTCTTCTTCTCTGCTGAATGCAATACACATGTTTGCTCTAAGTCAAAATCACAAGATCGTATTGTACAATCCTGCGGATGGAAAAGCAACAGTTGTATTCAGTATAGAAGATCTTTGCTGTCACAACTCAAAACATAAACCAATAAAAACAGGACTTAGGAACATTACATTCACAAAAAACCTTTGGATTTAAAGTTCCTTTCACGAAGATCATGTATACAAAATTTTATTTTAATCCAAAATTATTTGATCCTTTATTCATGTAGATCAAATTTTACATAAGTATAAAAGATCAAAGATTATTTGGTCTTTAAAAATATACTAAAATATGAATTATATAGTTACTTTTTTCTTCTTGTTCAATATTGAAAAAATTTGACATAAACAATCAAGATGATATAAAATTATAATTTAATGAACAGACAAAAATCAATTTTTATCTAAAGTTATTGATGGTGTAGTGGTTGAAATAAGTTACATCGGTATAATATGATCTCTCCCCATTAACTAATGGTAACATCAAAATAAAATTATTAGATAAATAATACACCAAGCTCATAAGAAATACCTTTGCATAAAAGAGACTCAAAAAAGGGAGAATGACACCCTAACCAAATATCAAGGTATAAATAGAAAAATGAATTAGTAAATTATCTTCCCAAACAATTCGAGTACGTGAAACCTCTCAACATGCCTATCTCAGTTACCCTAAAATCAGAAGAAATATTTACTACAGCAAGACTTTCTTAACAAGCACAATTTTTTCTTATTTTGAAGGATAAAAGGAGGAAATTCAACCAAATTGCAGTCCAAATCTTATGTCATAAATCCTTTATGTCCATTTTATTGCTAAATATTCCACACGTATATAATTTCCAGTATTTTTCCTAAAATTGTTTTTTTTTCTGAACTGATCTTAACCATGTAAATGCAGCTACATCCTAGAATCTTCTCCTCATTATTCTAAGGAAAATGTTTCTTTGACACTCTCGAAAAATTACATTCACTTCACAATCCACTTTAGTAATATATGTTAGAATTTTAAATTAAAAAATAAAACAAATAATATTATTTAGGGATGTTTAGTGTTTTTAATTTGATGGGTGTTAAAGTATCATCCCCTTATCTTAAATATACCAACGAGGACCTGTTTTGCATTTATTTTTCATATATAGCCAAAATACAAAAACACATTTCTGAAAATTTATCAACTGTTAGGAGAAGAACTCGATAGGCTATAACATATTAACCATAAGTATAATATTTGTAATATTTTTCCCTTCCACAGTCCATACTTAATGGGAGAAGAAGTTTCACAAGTTCTGGGAACTGAAGCATTAGAAAAACAAATGTTACCACAGTGTCATAAATTGGAGACATTTGATCACACAATGTCATTGAGCTCAAGTAAGACCAAATCCTCATAGATGTGTTCATCATGAGATCCCTCTGAACAATTTCCTTCATTGCCTTACTTTGGTCTCCCACTTCCCTTTTTCGTAAAACTAAAATCCATGCAATTTACTCTCCTCACTAGTACTTCCAGTACTCTTCTTATGTCAAACCACTTTCACCGATTTCCTAACATCATTTCTTCATCCAGTTTCCAATCAATATCTCCTCAAATACTTGCATTTTGAATACTAAAGAAGGTATTACCTTAAACTACAAAAGAAAATTGCACATAATGGAAGTCCGGTAGGTCCAACCTGGAGAACTGCAATCACAGTATGCCCTCTTGTTGGATTGTATAACATTCGGACAACTGGAGCACCAATGTTAAGAGTAGAAATCTTGCTTCCTGTTAATGCATCAAATTCTGCATACATGGAAACAGACTAAGTAGGAACACATTTGCCAAAAATATGTCAAAAAGAAAATAATGCAGCAAAAAAAATTGGCAGATCTACCCAAACGGTTGATTCCCAAGTGCATCAAGTTAAATTTTTTTATCAGTTAAATAAAAGAGAGCATTTGAGATGACACAATCCATATACAAAATGTAAAGATTAACAAGTTGGAACAAGACAACAAACCAACAAAAACAAGAGAACAAACATGTGAATACTTAAAAACGTAAAAACATGAAGCAAATACCCTTCATAAGTTTTCCAGTACCCAATTCCTCATTTTACCAAAAATTAGTAGAAAATCCAAACCAAAACTAAACAAAACACATAAGCTCCAACATTTGTTTGGATACCACCCCCAAGAGAGCTCCTAAGGCTAGGTGCATGAAAACTCGGATATAATGGATCAACAATGAGGACTGCTTTTATCAGTACATTCCTTTGGAAATGAAAGCTTCAAGATAAGTTAAGCAATGTTTAGCAGGCATTACGCTATGGTGGTTTACAGAATTATTTAGTTAGGATTTTCTTATTTTAGACGGGCTTTTTACTTATTATTAGTGAACAAAGACTTTAAATGTATCATTGTTTTAAGTTTAGTTATGAATGAGCTAACCAATTCTTCCATCAAAATAATGGTTCATACTTTGCCTTGTTGCATTGCTTCTCACATGTTATAAGTAATGATACAGACGCATCGTGTATTCGTTTCCCAAATCTAATAATATCCCAAGAGAGAGTGACAATACAGTAAGGTACTCACCAACTATGAAGGTTCCGATGGCGACGGCGACGAGTGCCTGATGAGGATGGAAGGTAGCAGCATGTGGCTGCAGAGGTCTCACGCCAAGCCCAACATGGCGCAGATCAAGATGCTGCAATGTTGTCCACTCCATGGACACGGTTCCACCTACGATTTCATCCTTACCTTTGGAGTTTAGAATACCGAATGGAGAAGAGGATGCAGACCTTGATCGGGTTCAGAAAAGGCTAGAATGGTAGCAAGAACAACTCGTAACTGTAAAATGGATATCCAACAGTAATGAACTGCAAAATAGCGCCACCCAACGACCAGGTCCTATTTAAAAAGTTTCCATCAAATTTATAAAATCCATTATTTTTATTGATTTTTATAATTTTATATTTGGTAATTTTTTTATTTAGGAAGTTAATTGAATTTAAAAGAGAAAAAAATTATATGAAAAAATAGTTACAAAATATAGTATGATTTTGTGTATTCCAATTAGCTTTAGAGTATGTTTGGATTGAGAGATATGATGTTTGAGGATTTGACGGAGTGAATGTCTAAGGATATTATGTGGAAAAAGTGAAGTTATTTCGATCCGGTGTGTTAGAATGAATGCGTGATAAATGTTTATGAAGTTTGTGAGTGATGGAATAACCGTAAGAGAATTTATTAAAAAATAAACAACTTTCACATATTCATAGATTTAAAAATTATAATTAAAAAATAAATTAAATATAAATAGGTATATAATTAACATTAAAGAAAAAGTAAAGAAAAAATGCATTTTCACTATGTTATGGATTTAGGTGGTGTTGTAAAATTATATATTTGAAGTTTTGAAAGTATGGGGATAAGTGATGAAGTGGATGTGGATCTAACAAAAGAAAGCATATTGTGAGTGAGAGAGGCATGTGTTAGAAGGCCCCATGTCTCTCTGTACTTCCAGCTACAATTATAGTTTGGGCCATATCCATTATTAAAGTACACTCTCTCTTCTTTTTCTTTCCACTAATGGAATTCTCCACACCCTTCACATTTCATACTAATAAAGGAATGTTACGTAACCTCCTGAAAATGACAAACCCCCCACTCTTCTTCTCCATCTTCCTTTTCAGGATAAAGACATCCATATATATCTTGCTTAAAGCTTAAACAACAAACTCAAAAACAAATATTCTAACTCTTCCTTTCATTAACAAAACTTAGCATATAGTTGGTTGAAGATGATAAGAAGCACCGCAAACTCTACCTCCTCCCGAGGCATTGCTGCTATAGTCGGTGTGGGTCCCAAGCTGGGTCGTTCCATCGCCCGCAACTTCGCTCACCATGGCTACACTGTTGCCATTCTCGCTCGCGATCTAGGCTCGTTCATATTATTATTATTAATATTCCATATATATAAACTCTGGTATCATGTATAAATAGTATGGTGATGATGATGATGTATATGTACAGGTAGATTGTCGAGAGTGGCGGAAGAAATAGCGAGGGAAGAGAAAGCACAGGTGTTTGCCATACGCATAGATTGTTCCGACTCCAAAAGCGTGAGGGATGCATTCGAAGGAGTTCACTCTCTCGGATTCGTGGAGGTTCTTGTCTATAATGCTAACTACCAACCCCTCTCTCCCCACCCCGTCTCCTTCCATCACATCCATCTCGACACTTTCCAAAATTCAGTGGCGGTTTCCGCCGTCGGTGCCTTCCACTGCGCTCAACAGGTTCTCTTCTCTTCCTTGGCCCTGACAAATTAGCTAGGTTTGTCCTATATACCAGTGGTGTTTAAGATTTTTGAGGCGGTGGAACGAATGAATCAGGTGTTGAAGGGGATGGTGGAAAGAGGGAAGGGCACGATCCTTTTCAGTGGGTGTTCTGCCTCAGTAAATGCCATAGCTGGATACTCCCAAATATGTAAATGAACAAGCATATGTGAATTTGATTGTTAGCACCAAATCCAGTTGTTTTGATAAATTGAATGAATGAATATAATGTTGGGACAGGCTGTGGGAAGTTCGCGTTGAGAGCACTAGCACAATGCTTGGCGAGGGAATTTCAACCCCAGGGAGTGCACATAGCACATGTAATCATTGACGGTGTTGTTGCCCCACCCAGGTTCGTTTTTGTTCTTCATCGGTCAATATATTCCCATATTCAACTCCTGCTTTTCCCATCTTTATGCATGCATGCGTCAACATATAACATCCCTCCGCCCCAAAAAGGAAACATATCTATGCATGAATATATATTGAATCGATGAATAATGCTACAGAGTTTGTATAAGGTTTAATTAATCGCATGTTGTGGTCGTGCATGTATAGTTATTGTCGGAGAAAATCAGGTTCAGTTGGGGATGAAAGCATAAGCAGTAGAGAGGATGAGGGCACAGTGGACCCAGATGCCGTGGCTCAAACATTTTGGCACTTGCACATTCAGGACCGAACCGCTTGGACCCAAGAAATGGACCTGCGTTCCAACACTGCTACATTCTTCCAAGCTTCTTCCTCTGTTGTACAATGAATTATTAAGGACCAATTTCCCATTTTTAATGTTTCATTTTCTCCTAATTGTTCTTTAGGAGAACGTATATGATATTTCTTTGTAGCTCTAATAAGAGAAGCTTTTTGCTTTTGGCACTGTACTAAACTTTGATTATAATGATCATCAGGTAATCATTACTGTTATATTTGCATGGTGAGATATGTAATTAAAGAAGGAAGAAATTAAGATTTAGATATACAAATGATTTTGGTGCTGTCGAACCCAATGATTATATCGAGAAAAGGGTCGATAATAATGGATCCAGTTGCAGCAGAAGTGGTGGAGCATGGTATGGGCCCAGCATTGGAAAAGGGTGCATGGATAGAAGCACCGCTTCGTGTTCTTTCCTACCACACATAAACTCTATTCACAATTAAAGAAGTAAAATGCATTCACTATACAATATTAATATTTTAATTAAATTTATTTTATTTTTTGACTTAAAATACCAACATATATTATTATGTTATTAAAATAGTTATTAAAAGGGTGTAATTTTTTGGGGTGGGTGTGACAGTATAGTTTTTCTTTAGCTTAACATTAAGAACTCCAAAAAGAATAATTAGCCTCTTAGATTCCCCTATCAAAACAAGGTTAACGTACATTATGTATAGAAATGGTTGAAATTAGTTTTAGAAAAATGATTATTGATTCTTAAAATGGATAGAAAAAAGAAATATATTGTTGAGTGGCATAAAAATGGAAAAATATGTTTGTTTACTTATCTGTTTGTTGGAGAAAAGAGAGGGAGAGAGAGACGTGACAGTGGAGCGGTGACAGTGGAAGGGTGACAGCGTCATAAATGTTGCATAGCATGCACCGCCAGCTGGCATTTGTAAGGCATAACTACTACTTCATCAATTAGATGACGTGAAGGACATAACCACCACACCCTATATCATGATTCCTGTGTTTAGCAATTTAAAAAAGGAATATATGAAAGTAAATAAAGGAAATCAATATATATATATATATAATTAAAAATACTCAAATAAAATATATTTATGTAATATCAAAGATGGCTAATTTTATTTAACTTTTTTAAGAAGAGTTAAAACGAAAAAAAAAGTTTATTATAAAAAACTGATTATTTTATCAAAGACAATCTATTGTAAATGAAAATAATTGATTGATTTTTTTAGGAAATGTAATTCTGTTCATTTCATTGGATACATATATCTTAATCGTAGTGGAACTTTTACCTTTTTTTTTTTTTTTTTTTTTTTAATTTGAGTTGATAGTCATGTTTGGGCTGCTTCTTCCTGCACCTCCATACATTTTTGTGCTACCCCATAAGTTTTTCATATTTCAAAAACACCCTTCTCAATATTTCGGATTACATAATTCGAAAGTCTCCAGAATTAGCTTCTGGATTATATAATCTGGAAGTCTTTTTGTGATTAGCTTCCAGATTACATAATCTGGAAGTCTTTTCTATACATAAGATTAGCTTCCGGATTATGTTATCCGGAAGCTTTTTTTTTCAGATATGTTATTAGCTTTCGGATTACATAATCTGGAAGTCTTTTCTAAATATGAAATTGACTTTCGGATTATGTAATCCAGAATATATCTGGATTACATAATCCATAGGCTTATTATTTCAAATCCAAGGGGTGGAAAAAAAAGGATAGAATGGTATTTTCACATTTAGTATGGGGTGGTATTTTCACATTTAGTATGGGGGTGGCACAAGAAGGTATTTAGTATGGGGGTGGCACAAGAAGGTATGGAGGTGTAGGAAAAGAAGGTATGGAGGTGTAGGAAGAAAGAGTCCATGTTTGGCCACCCGTGGATACAATGAAAGGTTCCAGAAAGCTAATAGGCCTGTCCAAGAATACTTTCATAACTTCAATTTTTCATTCTCATTTACATAACTGACTCAAAACACCCTTCACATTTTTACTTTTAAACAATCACTAAAACATGTTTTAGTACAGAGAATAAGTTACGTCACATCTTATTTCTATCAATGTTTAGAACTTAAAAATAAATTACTTAATAACATTACTTTCTTGTTTTGTATAAATATGAAAAATATGAATATTTTTCACGCAACCAAGAATCAAACTTACGCACCTACCTATTTGCCAAATGAATCCAGTTTTGTTGATTGATATTTGAATTATATGAAGTTTTAAGAGAATATATCAGTTCAGCAACTATGATGAAGTATCTGTACATCCTAAAAATCCTAACGCAAACCCCACGTTTCAGACCATGCCACTGTTAACAGGCAAAATCAAACTGGTTTAAGTCTGAGTCTTCCAAATGAAAAATAGATCACATCATATACCGTACTTTCTCCCTCCATAATTCTTCAATTCGAAGTCGTATAGGTTTGTCTGGGCATGACGATTATCGTTGAATACCAGGTGTTGCGATCTAGTTGTGAATTCACCAACACGAGGCCGGGAAGGTGGAATTAGACCTCTGTTGTGATAAAAGAATTCGCTTGGCACGTTCCTGCTTTGAAAATTTACATGATAACGGTATGCACTTTGTGGATAACTATCATATAATGGATAAACTGGAACTTGGTAACGGTCAAATTCATCAGAATGATGACTTCCCCAAGTATATCTGGACGCTCTTGATGATGCATTCTCCTTCCGTGTTTCTTGAGTTGATGAAGTGGCCTTTCGAGGTCGAAAGTTATTTGCTTTTCTGGAGCCATCTTGGTGCCTGACCTTGTCTACGCAGGATCTTCCTGATTTTGACCGTTTTTTATTGTGGATTTCATGCGGCCGTTTTGAATCTAATAATTGCAAGAGTTGGATTGGATGACAAGTAACCACCAATACTGTGAAAAACTATAGGATAGTGCAACAAACTCGTCTGCTGAAATTCAAAATTACCTTTGGATTCATTCGCAAAACAGCTTCTCTTTTTGTTCTTCAATGCTCTCTTAGATCTCGCTGCTGCACCGCGTTTGTGCTTCTCATTAAGTACTTCGATTCTATCAGCTTCATTTTTCCATCTCTATACCATGAAGGATAATGAAAGTAACAAACTGTAACTTGGAAGAGATAACATTGATAAAGGCTTGCACACACTGATACCTGTCTGTAAGTTTTCTGTTTGTAGAGATTCCGTCCCTTTACGAGCAAAGGGGAAAGTGGAGGCAATTTCCTAACCCCGGTACTCCAGAACACCTCCACCTGCAAGACATAGATGAAGAATTTGAATTTTATTAATTTGAAGAGTGGCTAGTAATTTTGTTAGGTATAACATGCAACTAAAAAACCAATTATGTTATTTTTTATTTACCTTTCTCCATTCTCAACTACAAGAAAATGGCTATTGACTTATAAAACAAAAGTACCAACACTAATACAAGATTAAATATAAAAGCAAAGTGAAATTCTCAAGACAAAATTTGAGAGAGAAACCAGAACTCTACTTTACTAACCAAGATAGCCATAGCACTGCTCCGTTTTACAAGAGCATATATCATCCAGTAACGGGTGTCCATATAAAAGACCAAAGTGTAATACAGAACTCTTTTTCATGCATCCAACTAATTGCAGCAAAACTTAGACTCACAGTGAAGGTATGCTGTTGTTTAGCTGCACCATAGCTCTCCTTCACAACCCTGCCAGCAACAGTTCTGTTTCCTAGAATTTTTCCATGCCTAGTCACCTTACTAAACCTGGCAAAACGTATTAACTAAGTTGTAAAGGAACAATTCAGGGATAGGAAAAAATCATTGATTAAAAATAACCAGAAAAACTAATTACTTTTCATAAACCTTCTGCCTGAACATGACAACATCTCCCGTGCAGACATCACCTGAGGAAAGCGAGAAAACAAGTATTTATCCAGAGAACGATAAAAAGTAAGGCAAATGATAGCAAAAAAAGGTAAAAAATAATTTACCAGTACAATTAATGGTAAAGGATGATTGTGGGTAGAGCGTGTATCCACTTCCATATTTTAACCTGATATATTAAAATGTTTTAAGTACAGCAACTCAAAACCAAAAACTATAAAGCCTTATAAAGAAAGAATCATTGTATTACTGGATATGGCAAAATAATTTCTTTGGTTCAAACAAACTCAAGCAAAACTCATTGACACGAAAAAATTTCTTTCTCAGAAGAAAATAAAGACAACCACAAACGATTATTAGGTTTGTAATTTCATACAAAACTTCCGTGTCTTGAAGTTGCTTCTAACTCAATAGTCAAATAGGCTTCTCGAATTGGAAACACTTACCTCCAATGCTCCCTTATCCTGGCAACACAAACATGTCTATTTCCCGCGATCCTCAGGCCATGATTCCGTAGATACGCTTTGCATTTCTTTAGTTTCAAAGATTCAATATCCTTTCCTTCTGGCAAAATCAACCATAAAACGTAGAATTCAATGGTACTGATCAAACACGCCATTAATAAATTCGTTACCATTAGTAAAATTAAAACCTCGAAGTAGGGTGACGACTTTGTCGGAGAGAGAGGAATCATCAACGTCATTGTCATCGGATTCGGATTCGGACGCTTCATCGCAATCGCTATCTTCGCAATCGCTATCTTCGTAATCGTTATCTTCGCAATCGCTATCTTCGTAATCGCTATCTTCGCAATCGCTTTCTTCGCTATGGCTTGCTTCGCCTTCTTCTTCTTCTTCCGAAGAAGAGGAAACCATGACAATGGTTTTGCCTCTCATCTGATCCATTTCCTGAAACTGCGTTCAGGACTGGCCCGTAGGAGTTGGGACAAAAAGAAAGGTACGAAAACTGAATCGAAAGAAACAAAACGCGGAACTGGGCCTTTGGGCCTGGGCTCCATTGTGATTGTTTTCATCAATGGCCCGACACTGGCCGAATTTCGAACTTTTTCAAGGACAGATTTTTTATTTTAAGTTTAAAAAAAATAATCTTAATATATTTTAAAATATATATTTTGAATTTTTGAGAAAAATAAGTGAAATGATATTTTCAAAAAATATACATTATCATTATAAACACGTCTTCTATAGAAAAACAATTTTCATTTTCATAGCAAAAATACGAATAAATGGCTTATACTTAATAGTGACAATAGGAACTAGATTCAACATGAATCCATTAAATTATTTGTAATGAATAAGGTTTTTAACGACGGTGTCTAAAGTGGTATCGTCCAACTCCATTCGCATCCGCATAATATATATTTATAATTTTAAAGTACATTTGGTTTAAGCAACTATTTTAAAGTATATATGTTTTGTATGAATTCGAAAGATCTTGATCTTCTTAAGAATTTTTGGTGTTGAACTCGCTTAAGTTTTAGTCTACAATTTTGGTGGAAGACAATATACCTGAAAAAGATATTCTGATGCTTAAATCAATATTCAAAATATAGTGGTTGAAAGTAATAAATACAAATGAATACGTACATTTATCTTAGTTGGAGTACATATTTATAGGGTCGTAGTAAGCCTCTAACATTGAACCTAGATTAGCATGAGTCATTAGGCTAATATCGATGTTATGTTGTACCGTGATTATATTAATTATGAAGATGCTCATTTCTTTTACGATGGTTGATTTCAGTCATGTCACCCCTGGGGTATTCGATCATAGGTATCGACAATACACTACCCCTCCACCCCAAACTCGTAAAGCCCTTGTTTTTTATTAAAAAATAATAAATTATCAAATTATACGTAATTATTGTATGTAATATTGTACAATATTGTACCCAATTATATGCAATTAATTTAATAATGATAGAATCTCATGATGTGTGGATCCCTGTAAGTTGGGAGAGAAAGTCTCCCTACACTAGTATATATTTCTTATACATGAAGTGATTTATATACACACATAAGAGAATAAAATATTATAGATATAACCGAATTTGTACCGATAGGGACTACACGACCGAAACTATGACTCTACATCCGATCCAAATTGACCTACATGACGACAACGAGAGTGATTAATGATCCAATGTTTGTTAATCTCTTTTTATTAGGCTCATTAATGAAAATGGACCTACAATAATTGTATAAATTAGTACAGATACCAAAGGTTCAGGTACGCAATCATCTAATCTTAAATATGAGTGACAAGTGTTGAACTCTAACTTGAGTGTTGGAGTACCTTTTGTAGGTATCATCCGAGTCCGAAAGCTAGCAAGGAGGAGAAGTAAAAGAGCAAGTGTGAGAGTTTAGCTGAGAAGAGGAAGTAAAGTGCAGACCGACCGATCAAGGAATAATTTAAATCGTTTTCTTGGTTCTAATCCGGGTTCGAAAACAGAATTTTGTACTTTGTACCTTAATCTTTCCATCAAAGTGCTTGATCTAATTTGCAAAATATTCCAATCACATCCCTCTATTTTGAGATATTGAAGTTTTAATCTTCTTTTCTTTCTGTAATTTTTTGTTTAGTAGAAATTTCTTTCCAAATTTATTCATTTATAAGCTAAATATACTGTTGGTGAGAGAAATGATGATAACATGTATCTAATTGAAACTAAAGAGTAGATTATATCACAATTTGTCAATTTAATATCACATTAATTATATTAATCGAATCATTTTATTAAATATAAACACATAATACTGATAACATATTATTATATTATATTTAAAAATATTATTCAAATTAAAGATTACCCTTAAAACACAGATTCTTAATACCAGTATATATTTTTTCTCATTACCATTGACAGTCTGGCTTTCTGTAATACGAGATACATTTAGTAACATCTATAACTTTATTGCAACAGTCAACAGCAAACAGGTTACCGAGATAAGGGTTTTCGTGAATTTAGAACCCGATCATCAACATGATCAGCACCTTTAAATGATGAGAAAACCATCCTAAAAAAATCAAATTACAATTTCCCAAAAGCTTATAATAATGTTGAAAGCCCAAAAGAGCCTTAAAGCCTCTTTCCTTCAGCTCTGGATATAAGGCAATGAATTTGCATGTGGACAAGATCACAAGAATGATACACCTCCATTGTGAATCTTCTAACATGTTACAGATTAGAGATTAGCCTTTCAATACACTACAACTTTACAGTGGAAAATACAAACGCCTGTAGCAGGTTTGCCTCCTGCGTGAAGAACGAGATAATTCTAAAAAGGTATATGCTGAGCCACAATGTGAAATAAGAAAACCACCTGAAGATACGGTTGTGATGATTGCGTTAGCAATTATAAAGCCAGATAGATCATCATAAGGTTTAGCCAAGCACCCTTGGATATTTGTTAAGCTTCATAGATCTCTATTGAGCTTTTGCAAGACTTCTAGATGGGCCATGCAACAGTTTGACAAACCCAAGGAAACTTAATTTTCCATCAGTGTGCCGAATCCAATCATGGAGAACAGCATGAACAGGGACAGATGGACCAAGACCAAGCTCCTGGTTATTTAGATAAAACTAAGTCAAATCACTGTTCAACTGAACCCAAGTTAAATCAAATTATCACATAATAAATAGGCAAACATGGACATTACATCAACTGAAACTAGTTTCATGACTTACACCTACACTTATATTGAAATTGCTGTTCTATTGATTCAGAAAAAACTAGGCCTTAACGTAAATATAACTCATTATCATGAGGAATGGAGAAAATTAATATATTAAAATCACAGTGCAACACCGTTAAAGTTTGAAATAGGTATGTAAGCATAAACTATCTTCAATTCATCATAGTCAAATACAACATACCGAAGCTAGTTCGTCAATGACTATGGCCTTGTTTCCGTCCTTCTCAAAAAGTTCGTAAGCATAACGTGCACGTTGCTCCCACTGGTCATGTGTTTCAAGTTGATGAACACTAAGGGCAGCCGCACAGAACTCATCAAAATCCATCCTTCTAAATTGTAATGCATTAAGCTGCCACCCATATTATATTCGTATCAATAACCACTAGAGGTACAAAATGCCATTTGAATAATTTCTATGGCTAAAACATAGTACTTAACTGATGTCAGAAAGTCAGGTACGCGTGACTCGTTCATAGCATCTGTTGCATTCACCATCAAGACCTGGGCCAGCCCAAAGTTGTGAGATGACAAATACCTTCCCTTAATATCTTAAAAAATAATTGAAACAAAACCCACCGCTTTGATATTTTCCAAGCTAATGGAGCCATTTTTGCTTGGCTCTAAAAGTGCAAACTGCTCCCTTAAATAAAATAACTCGTCCACAGTTAACGTCTTGGACAGAGCCTGATCCAATACCCGGGAAGAAAAATTCCAGTAAGTTATTCACAATCAAATATAGTGTGATCAATAAAAAAATGCAGCAGGAACAATCAAAATAACGAAAGAACCAATGTTCTTTAGTGACGCCATACATTTTAGAAAGGAAACTGTAACAGTTATCAAACAGTTTCCAAAACACATTTCATCCATGAAAAAACCTGTGTCTTCCTAGTTTGATTGAAACACTGTAAAATAATTGACAGGGTTGCTACTGAGATGATTTGGTGAATAATAAAATCGCTTATCCAGAAACATTTACTTTAAAACAAACTCTTAGATAAGTAGTATATCTATTGATAGGTGAATATGAGACCATGGAGAACAAAGTCATAGAAGTGAAAACCAATAGAGATAATGACAAAGGAAAATGGGACATACAGTTTAACAAGAGGCTCTATTTTTTATCAATATCAGCTTTTAAAAGCAGACATAATTTTACATAAATAGACATACCCTTAAAGCCGCTTTCCGTAAAGATGAGGAACGCATGTATGCCTTCATGAGCTTGAATATTAGAATATCCAGAGGTACTTTCACATCCTTGTTTTTAATCCATGGATGACCTACAGTGCCATTTGTTGTGAGTAAGAAATATAAATACAGACACAAGAACCAGCAATCATTGCTTAGACAACTCACTTAACGCCTGTGCTGCAGACATTCTTTTACGTGGATCTTTATTTAGTAATCGCATAACAAAATTTGTTGCCTCATCTGTCAGAGAAGGCCAAGGAGGTTCATCAAAACTTGGATCAGCTTTTAATACCGCATGGAAGATACCAGACTCAGTCCGGGCCCAAAAGGGACGACTGCCACATAATAAAATATATGCAATCACTCCAATACTCCAGACATCAGCTTCTGTACCGTAAGCTCTATGTAGAACTTCGGGAGCCACATAATATGCACTGCCAACAATATCATTAAGTCTTTCATCTGTAAAGGAACGAAAAGTCAAGAAATAAAGCAACTCCAAGATAATAAATAGCACAATATATTTAAAAGGAAATATATACCCGGTTTAACAAAATCTGACAACCCAAAGTCTATGGCCTTCAGGTTTGAGTTCTCGTCCATGGATGTGAACAAGAAGTTCTGATCCAAAAATTAGCCATCTTCAAAAGTTGTTCTTGATAAGAATCAGAAGACAAGTCCCA
Source organism: Phaseolus vulgaris (assembly GCF_051622355.1). Lineage (NCBI taxonomy): Eukaryota > Viridiplantae > Streptophyta > Magnoliopsida > Fabales > Fabaceae > Phaseolus > Phaseolus vulgaris. Next base: position 2,432,326 of record NC_143499.1, read on the forward strand.
TATGCCAAATCAATCAAAATCGCAGGCATCTTATTGCCTATTTGTACTAGATGATTATGAACACAAACCAATGTTGAGTAAAAGGAAGAGTATGCTAGCTCCTTCTCACAAATAACATCCAAAAGCTAGGAATGGCACATCAAAATTTGAATTATCCCCTTTTGCATTTGTTTTGAAATCTTAAACAAACACAAGATAAATGAGTAAAAGATTATATTTACAGAAAATACAAGCTTTCCCATAACTTCCATTTTGTTTTTTTTCCTACCCCTTACTCCCCAAAAATATAAATTTTCAATCATAAAAGTAAAAGGTCGTTCTTTAATGCAAAAGATACTCCATACATCTGACTACTTAGGGTGGTAAGCAGCTGAGTTCAATATTGTGAAACAGAAAAGGGTGGGGTGGGGAGAAGAAATCTCAAAAGAACTACACATATACTTCACCTCAGGTTTAAGATCACGATGCACGACACCCTGAAGATGGCAAAAGGCAACAACATTCAGTATTTGTCTCAGGACAACTTTTGCTTCTTCCTCTGTGTACTTCCCACCTCTGAAAGAGCAAAGAGATATCTTATACTCATTAAACTCAATATTTTTGCCCCTAATAATTTCCATTCATCCCCAATTGGCATCAGTGGCATCCAAATTTTAAACATTCACATGTACATTTTAAAAAAAATGAATACCTTGACAATATTCTGTCTAACAGTTCTCCTCCTTCACACAACCTAGAAGATGCATAACAGTTTAAAGAAAAAACTGTCAATACAAAACTCATTACTCTTGTCCTTGCTTAATCATTCAATAAACGAGGAGAGATTATCTTCATATTATAAATCAAATTGCAATAACTAAAGCATTTAACTTAAACAAGCAACGTAATTGAAGCTTACTCCATTACAATATAGACATTATTATGGTCTTCATATGCATCATAGAATTGTACTAGATTCTTGTGCCCAGTCAAAGCTCTCAATATTTTTACCTCCCTTCTCACATCTTCAATAGCAATTGCAGTGGTCATCTACAATTAAAATAAACTATTATGTACATTTAATAAGTAAATATGTGTGATACTTTGCTTTATTCTCATAAAAAAAAGTGTATTATATAATTCAAAGAGGTCAGAGAGGTTTACATCAATAAATTACAAGTAAAAGGAATATAGACAACATAGATCACAAATTCTGTGAGAGATTGGACATGGATAGATCCATTCCCATTAAAGATCCAAAAATCACGGAACTGTGTCAGTAACAAAGTAGCTTAAAGGAAAATAATGAAACAAAGATAAGAATAAATGTAAGAACTTTACTCAACTCAAGTGTAGCAAAAACAACAGATCCATACTTGACTATAAGCTATGCAACCATTCAAATGGAAGTCTCTTTAACATCCCAAATCCAAACTAGCATTGGATAATTTCAGCCGGTCATTTTCTTTGCCTCGGCATTTTATCATATTTGTTTAGAAATCAGTACTGTTTTAGACAGCATAAACTGCTACATCACCCTTCCATGACACAATTTTCCCCGTGGCATGGAGAAGTATAAATGCATGAACCGAAAAGCCCCATGCAACCGGTCAAATCCACAATACTAACTAACCAAACTAAATCACGTATTCACAATACAAACATCAATAAAACTAACATTTAGGAACAAGGTTTTAGAAAACGGTCCCCAACCATGATTTCAGCCACAAGGTTTTTGGATTCTCTACAAGCACAACTGCATCAGCCACATTTGTCCGCAATTTCCCATATTGTCAAGGATAGCGACATAATTCAAAACCTTAGCTAGGAATGACAATTCAACCACAATTTTCAAAAACTAGCAGTGAAAAGCTGAAAATCATTAAGGGTAATAAAAAGATAACCGTAACTAAGCTGATAAAAAAAACATAACTAATATACTCATGAATTGCATGTGAATTTTGGTGGACACCTTGGCTTTCGGAATGACTTTAACGGCCACTTGTTGTCCCTTCAGCTCTCCTTTTTTCACCTTAGCAACAGAAGTGTATCCAAAATGCCCTCTCCCAACTTCATCTCCAACTTCATACTTATTTCCCAAATGTTTGGAGAATCCGAAGTTCTTGTCGAGCCCCGCGACCGCCTCCGCCTCCGGTATGGCAGCCTCGTTGGGTTTCACCGACCCGTGCCGCCGCGCCAGCGCCGCCCTTATGTGTTTCGCCGGCGAGGGCGACAGAAACGATCGCTTGAAGAAGCGGCGCGGTGAGACGGGGAACACGTAGCGGCCCGGACTCGGACTGTAGAATGGGAAGAAAGGAGATCTCTTACCGTTCTCCAGCTCCTTAGGGTTTTCGCTCTCGCCATTGGTGCTGTGCACGTGAGGTTCGGCGCTGTGACTGTCAGTGATTGCGACAGCCCCGTTTTGAGAAGGTCGCACGGGGGAGTGAGTGGTGGATTGGGGAGAGGAGAGAGTGGGTTTGGAAGTGCAGAGACCCATTCGGTTTTCCTTGGTTACGAAGAGAACACGCACTGTGGTGATGTAGTGAGTCGAGGTCAAAGCATTGCATGAGATAGTGGTGGGGAATGGATCGTGGATGAGGTTGAATTGGGAAGTTCTTCCTTCAGTGATCTTCGAGTTCAATTGAAATGTGGAGTTTGTGAGAATTAAAGTTTGTTCGGTTCGTTGATGGTGGAGACTGTTCGTTTAACAATGGTGGTGGGGACTGGTGTGAAGGAGAAGAAGAAGAAAACAGAGAGAGAGAGTCTCGTACAAACAAATTGAAACGCCGAAAATTTCGTTTTCTTTCCCACTTGATTTTGCTCTCGGTTAACAGTAAAATTAAATTAAATAATTTGTGATACAAACCTATAATTAATTACCACACCTATGTAGCAGGTTAAGCACAATCACATGTATAATATCTGTGTGCAAAAAGTATGTTTTAAATTTTTTTTGAAGCAGGAAAATTTCCATGACTAATTCAAAAATTTTATAATTATAATAAAAATTTATATAATAAATTTGACTTTTTAAAAAGTTATTATATTTATATTTTTTTAAATTGTGTTAAAGTCGTGCTAAAACTTTCAAAAATTTAATAAATATTTTTTTAAATTGAACACTTCACCAATAAGTATACTATGAATGTGGCACGAGTGTCAACATAAATATATGTTATACGTTATTTAAGAGAAGGATTTGAGACTTATATATTACCACATTATAATTATATTCCAACAAAGAATAATAAAAACAGGGGTTAAAATCCAAGTGGTCCTCCTTCTCTTATTTACCCTTCTGTCTGATGTATTGGTCCTATGTTCAGCATATTTTTATCACGTCCCCACACACTGTGCTCACTTATTTATAAATTTACTTAAAATATGAAAATAAAAGTATTCTTTAAGATTTTTAATTTTTATATATAATCAATATGAAGATTTTTACCCTTTTAAGTAGTAAAAAAAATCATCACTCATTTGACTTTAAAATAGTTATTATAAAAATAGTAAACTTTTCCGTAACCTAATAATATTGAGTTGTTAACAATATGACAATATACAAAGGTTGTGTATGATATTATGGTTTAAGTAACACTAAAAAAAGTTCTCATACACTAAATAAAGTGCTTAAATGAATAATGAGATTGAATCTGATTGTAGTTTAGATTGTTATACTATGTACACTTTTATTGCTTAATATATATATTACTATATTTCAGAGAGAAAGAAAAGTTTTGCTTCAAAATAATAAATACGATTATATTAAAACACCTGTATAAAATAAACTTGATAACTTACAATTTACGGTTAGAGTATAGAAGAAAGAAAGTTTTCAATTATTTTGTGGTGTACATAACATTTAGATATGTCAAATATCTGTTTATTTATTTTTACCCAACGATATTATGTTATCCTGTGATGTCTTATTTGTGAAGAAAAAGATTTTAAGGGATGATTTGGTTTTAATATTTTATATTATAATTTTAACTATAAAATGATACTTTTCATTCTCAAAATTCGTGTAAAAAGAGTTAAATAACAATTATTGTAAAATGGTGAATAAAAAGAACATGTACTTTTTTTTTAATGCACAATAAACAAAATAAAAAAGCATTTTATGTATATGAATTCATCCCTGTGTCGAATGTGCATTATCCACCACATAAATGAGATTTGATTGCTTCCATAGCAACAGGAACCATTGATAACTAATATATATATATATATATATATATATATATATATATATATATAAAGCGCTGTTTCATGATGTAACTTCACATCCTGAAAGAAGTTTATAGTTTTCGTCTGAATCTGAAATTCGATGGAATGAATCATCCTTTCGGTATAAATGCCAAACAGAATAATCCATTCAGCCATTAATTTCAATAAATAGCCATTTTTTTTAACAAATAAGAACCATAGTTTTTCTGCAAGATACCAAATGCAACTAAAAATAATATAATGAGTTATATGGTGATGCCACGTCAACACTCATAAAAATTGTGACATTAGTTAATGAAGTTTAGTTTATTATTTTTTTTTATAAAGTTTTCGTGTTAAGCATTCAACTTGACATCAGCTGACACCTCAAATAATAATAATCATCTGCCATCACATGAAAAAAAAAATATTATTAAAAAAAAGAAAAAAAAAATACAAAAATATGTGTGTTGATAAGTTTAGTTTATTATTTATTATTATTCGTTGTGACAAATGAACATAGTAGTGGTCAGATGAATGTATTTGGTTTCTGCAAGATAATAAAAATTATTTTTCCTAGGGAGAGAGATCTAGAGAGTTTTTCTTCTTTCTTCTTCTTATCAGACAATTGATTTATGTCTCAACTTTTTTTTCAAGACTTTTTGCTATTCCTTTGAGTTTCAGTTATTCGATCATTCGGTCTTCTAGGAAACACCGAATGTGATACCTGCAGAAGACACTCTGACGCTCAAGTCAGCAAAAGAGATTCGACATTCAAATGTCAGAGTATAATAATTAACGACGTACCTACTTCTTGAAATGTGCACTATCTATATTATTTTAATGCGCTTATATTGTTGGACCAGATTAATAAGATAGATTATACTTAGAAGTATATTAATTAATTCTTAATGATGATTTAACTTTACTAACCTTAATTGAGCATAATGGGTTGAAGGTATCGGTCGTCCCACACGGACATCACGGACATGTGTTGTTTGGTCGGTTCGGCTAAGTCATTGTATTGACCGGCCATACCAATAAAAAATAATGATAATAAATGTGTATACTAAAAATAGATAATGATTATTGCGTTATGTTGCTTTGGTTTTGAATGGAACCTCGTGGGAAGAAGAGTGGTTACAGAAGCATTATGTTCTTGCTGCCCACTCACGACGGCATCAACATGATTCAGCCCCCCACGTACATAAAATGTTTCTCTGCAATTTCATTTTACTTTAAGCACACAAAAGTAGCATCACCTATGTTATGTCTGACTCCAACCCTATGTTTTAGCACTGGATGATGATCACCTAGTATTACTATCATTATTGGAACATGTTGTTTTTCCTAATTGCAGTTCTCTTGAGGTCGAAATTCACTATAATGAAGAGGTTGATTAATTAAAGATGAAGTAAGAAACTCATTCATTTGTCTCTAATCATTACTTTCGACTAATTACCTTCTGATAATCACCTCAACAGGGAAAAAACCAACGTAGTTAAGAAAACTCAAATCTATATTGATTATGCTAGAAACTGATTATGGCTCACTCTATGCATTCTGATGCTTTGGAAATGAGTAGAGTCAAGAAAAAAAACTACAGTTTCTAATCAAATTCAAATTGGAGGGAACAAAGTGTGAAGAACTACTCCCATCCAAAAATCAACAACTTTTTGAAAATGACAGAAATCAAATAGAGAAAATGAGTGAAATGAAAAGATGAGGACCATTTATCGTGATGTGATATGACTTAAGATGCACATAATACAATAAAACCATTCCTGATTACTACAACATTTTGATAGCTAGTTTCCCTGTCACTAATTCATTACATTGTTCGACAGTCACTTTCTTCATTACTCTGAAAGAAAGTTGCAACAAATTGGTACTTCTGATTTTCTCATTCACGCTGGCACCATTCCGTGGTGTTTGGTATTTGCTCGTGAAAGGGATGTTGTTGAGTTATGGAACTTGGATAGATTTTGGTCATTTAGGTAGGATGTCGATGTAAATGAATAATGTAAAGAAAATAGTATAGGACGATGATTTAGATTAATTAGTATTAATCAGACAGTAAAGAGATAATCATAACGGCAGACACAGGTTAAGACTAATTTCATATATATTATGTAAAATCTCACAGATAGACAGATCACAAATTAGATTAAGAGCACACTTGCTCTTGACTACCTTCTGGATTTAGGTCTCCAATTGACCTGTCTAGAACAGATGTTAAGTTAATTGATTCCTAACAAGATAATTAAACTTAGTGCAAATTCTTCTTTATAAAGTTGAACTGAATTAATAATGATGATGCATGTTATGTAATAGGAGGAGTAATTAAATTGTAATGATGGTAATAGAAGTGTTTGATGAAAGTGATGAAGAGGTGGTGGTTGACGCATTGATGAGTAGCTACCTCAGAAATTCATATGAGAGAGCCCCACTATTGATGCGCATGCTTACCCTCTTTGTCCCCAACAAACAACAAAAGGAACTAAAATTAAGTATTCCCTCAATTTTTCTATCTATCTATCTTTCTCACCGTCATTTTCCTAACCACAAATTCTATCTATTTCTTTATTTAAACTGCAGGTAAAGAAAAGAGAGATAGCGAAATGAAGATTAGTTCTTTGTCAGTATTCATCCCATTCATTCCGATTCCTTCTTCTGATAAATCACCGTCACAAATTCAAAAAGTAACTAAATCACATGTCAGTTTTAATCTATGGGCTCATAAAATATCTAAACTGCAACTTTAACTTTAGAGCTACCACGTGTCAATGATTCAATAAAATAAAAAACACGTAATAGTTTGGAACCCAAATCACTAGATATTTCAAAAACAATTATTTAATTTAACAATAATCAATAACCCGAAATTATGTGTTATGTATAAATTATTAAAGGCCATGTTATTCTCATGTAATAGCTTTTTGAGGGTATTTGTCACTACATTTTTTTCTTGCATTTCTATATTTATTCAAATATTTAAATTATTCTAGATAGTTTTAGGTGATTCTAGAATAGGGATATTTTATAAGAAAAGTGCTTTTGAAATAAGAAATCGAAAAAAATCATTTTAAAATATGTTTTTTGGAATATATTTTTTTATTTCTGGAAAGGTAAATCGAAAATTCATTAAATGTATTTGGAAAAGTATGTTCCAAAAATATTTTAAAATCAATAATCCAAAAATTATTTTTAAAAGGGTAAAAGAGATTTTAAGAAAATGATGGGTGGAGGAAGAGTTTTATTGGCGTGAAGGAAGAAACACCTCTCTTCTGAATGTGATATTGTAATCTGAAAGATTCTATGGGCTTACCAGCCCAACTAATGTGCAATAGTTAGTTTTTGACTTTGGAAATTGCTTCCTGCATCCGATTAATTAGGACTGGCATCGGACGAATTTTTAAAATTCCTATTGTGTTCTTCTCTTCTTCATTTTGAAAAATAGTGTATAGTGAGGTAGAGGAAGTTCATTGTTGTGGTGAAGCTTTGCTTTCAGCTGCAGAAGAGGAGGTTTACATTCATTGTTGTGAACGGACGTTCAGTGTAAGGTGTGATTGCCAAGTTAATGAGGTAAGTAGTCATTTGAACTCATTTTTGGTGTTTCATTCGAATTGAGCTGGTTCCGGATATCGGCATTCGAAAGTCTGATTTTTGCATTATGGATATCAAAATCTAGAAGCCTGGTTTGTTGCTTCCGGACGCCCATGTCCGTAGCTGAAAATTGGCTTACGGATGTACATATCCGGGATTGTTTTATGCAATCCGAATGTACATATCCAGAAGCTAAGTGTTGATTTTTTTTGTCTTATGGATTTATTTATCCGGAAACTAAGTATTAATTTTTTTTTCAGCAACCCAATGGATACAGCAGAGTCATACATGGGAGTTTTAGAGGAGATTGATGTCTGGGATGAATTAGATGATATTGATCTTGAGCAGTCAATAAGTTATAACACATTAGATCATGAACATAAGGCACATGAGTGTATCGAGGCATTTTCTACAAATGAGGTATGGTCAATGTTAGGGTTGTAAATGCTTTTTTTATGAATTGTTTTAAAATTTGGCATATGTTATTGTAGGTATTTCGTGATCGAGATGAGCTGTTAGAGTGGGCGAGAAGTGTTGGGTATAGTTCTGGACTCCAAAATAACATTCAATCCAACATATATAAAAATTATAACACATATAGTATAAAAGAACAAATGAAAATTTCCATAGGAGCCAAGTGCCCTAACTACCTAACACTAATACGGATATTAATATCCGCAGAACAACAAATTCCAAATAAAAATTTCCGCTAGTCAAAAGTCCATTACGGATAAAAATATCCACAAGTCAAAAGTTCATTACGGATAAAAATATCCACAAGTCGAAAGTCCATTATGGATAAAAATATCTGGAAGCCACTAATCAACTACGGATAAAAATATCCGGAAGGCAATAATGAACTACGGATAAAAATATCTGGAAGGCAAAAATGAACTACGGATAAAAATATCTGGAAGGCATGTCAGTGTACCTTGACTTCTTCGACAATGGTTCTTTCTTCGACTTCCGAAGCTGACAGTGGCGACTGCTGCTCTGCCTGCGATGATGAAGGTAACTAACGGTGAAGCAAACAAACGGAGACGAAGGTGGCTGACGGTGATGGTTGCGCCTGCGGCTGCTGGTTCACGAATAAATGAAGAAGAAGAATAGGGTTGGGTGCATGACATTGGTTGCAGGTCACACTTAAGGTATTTTCAAATTCATTAAGGGTAGTTTAGTATTTTTTATATGCGATTGGGTGCCAGTTCAAAATGATCGGATGCAAAAAGAATCAGCCTTTGACTTTTGCTTCTTGCACTATATAATTTGTTTGAAAACTGTTTCTTCCTGCACCTTCATATGTTCTTCTCTCACCTCCATAAATTTTTGTATTTTTAAAAATATCCTTATGTAATATTTCGGATTATGTAATCTGAAAGTTTTTTTTTTTCAAATTCATAATTAATTTCTGAATTACATAATTCGAAAGCCTTTTTTCAAATGCATGATTAATTTATGGATTATGTAATCCGAAAGTCATATATTTTAACTTCCAGATTATATAATTCGAAAGTTTTTTTTCAAAAGCATGTCTAGATTACATAATCCGGAACTACTCTATGGAGGTAAAAGAAGAAGAAAAAAGGTATTTTATGTTTTATATGGAATGGTAGAAGAACATAAAACACTCTTGTTTGAAATGTCCAAATTGTTTTTGGAATTTTTATTTGAAAAGGAGTGTGAAGGTAGGTATTAGGTGTTGGTGAACTGCAATGGAGGTGAAATAAGGTTGAAGTCCGAGAAGGTGTATTGGAAGGAGTGATTGTAATTGAAAGTTTGAGTTAAGTGATTTAAGTAAGAATATATGAATAAATATGGATGAAATGGTGAAGGTAGTGCCTTCCATAAATCAGATTTCGGAAAAGACTTTATAAAGAAGTAATTTGTAGGTATTTTTTAGTTCAAGAAAAAATTATTCCGGAAATCATACTCCGAAAGAAGGTTATCCAGAGATGATGGTGGTGGAAAATCTATTTTGAAATACTAATTATAAATTTTGAAATGCCTAAATCCAGATTTCAGAAACTTATTCCTAAATATTAATACAGAAGCGTGGGAAAACTGCAAATCAAATTCCGAAAGTCAATAAAAACTAAACATCACCTTTCTTTTCTCCACAAAATGAGAGGAACCATTTGAATTTTTTTTGTAAATACACCTATGAACGAAGAACAAGTCTCAGGATCCAGTAATATAGTGCAAGTAGCAAATAATGTAGTGATCTAATACGGAAGCAAAAGCCTTAATTTTCTGTTGTGGGCCTCTTGCTGTCTTTGGAATAAAAAAATGAGAAAAACTCTAAATATGTGCGCCACTGTACTCTCATTACTTTTCAAAAAGAGTCAACCACTCTGTTGACATCTCAGAATACGTGACGTAATTGCATGCCATTAAGTCTAGTTGCTGCACATTCAAAGAAAAATGTTTTTGCCAATGGCATCATCATATCATCATTTCAGTATCAAAATGAACACATTTACTCAATTTCTCCCTGCTTACATTATTTTGTCAATTTCATTATATCCTTTTGAAGTTAGGGTATTTATTAGTCCTATAAAGAAGGTGTCTTCCCTTATATATATACCTTTTGATAATTGAATTAACTGCACATTTTTATAGAAAGCTGCATACATTACTTAAATTTGAATACAAACAGGGTACTAGAATTTATTATACATTTGTAAAAGCAAATCTGCAAAGGTTTTCAAAAGGCAAGAGCAATAAGATATTCAGTTCAGAGCCCTGCAGTTTGCCCTTATTTGGCCTTGTTGTCCTGTAAGGGCACCTATGCGTCCCATTTTCTCCATAGATACTGCAAAGTCTCTAAAGAACAGAAGAGGCCACTTGCTATAGTTGTTGACCAATGAAGCAGTTGTATTATCACCCAAAAGAGCCTGGTCTGACTGAAGTAACCCCGAGTTGTTCACAATATTTTTGTAGTAAGTGTTATCAAATGTGTTAGTAGTCACAGGATCCAAGGGAGCCAAATTGGTGTCAGAATCAGCTTGGTTTGGACACACTTTTTGTAAACTCTGCAGAACTGAGTCATCTAGTGCCGGATCAGATTTACCTGACCCACCAAAGTTGAAGAGTCTTGGCTTGAATGTGAAGCATTGAGCAAACCCAAAAGTGTGTGCACCTGCATTCATTACATATATAAACATCAATATTCTAACTAAAAAGGTTTCTTTTGTTAATTTTTTTCATTTGTGTTTAACATCTATGCAATGTCAGCGTAAAAAGTTTTACACTGATTTGACATAATGGTTGGTAAAATTTTGAAGGAGACAAACCTGAGAGTACTGCAACATCCTTCTTTTCTAAACCCTTGGATATAAACTTGGTCGTGATGTCTTCTATAGGTTCAAAGGGCGATGGCAAGTTATTTGCCTCGCTCTCACTTGCTGTTGTACCATCTCTACGACCCAGAGGCACAGACCAAAATGGACCTCTGCTCTGAAAAAATTACCAAACTCTTTAATTTCAATACGTTTGATGTATATATACACACATTCTATAACAGGTTAATGTTCATGCATGACTGAATCATCTTACTCCGGATCTAAGAAAAAGTTTTTAGCCATAAGTTAAGAGTTATTAAATTGATAAAAACATTCATCTCTTCACGGATAGTTTATTTATTATGATCAAATAAGTAATTGTGAAGTGTAATATAGTTTATTATGTTAAACATTATATTCCAAATAGTGAAAATTTGGTCTCTTACAAGATAAACAGCCTCTCTTGCTGCTAGAGTTAGTATATCAGCACATGACACAGTGGAGGGACAAGCCTTCTCCAAGTTAGCCTTGATTGTGTCAATGACTTCAAATCCTCTGAGTGAATTTTTATTAGGCAGTGCATTTTTCTCTCCCTTTAGAGTATCCGTGTCATCTAGTAGCACCGATGCATCACATCCCTGGGTGACCAAAAAGAAAGAAACAGCACATGTGGGGTCAGTTTGAATGAGAACGTAAAAAATTCTTTGAAACATTTTCCAACTGAAACTGAGACAAATTACTTACAAGAACGAAACAATCATGAAAATGAAGGCGTAAGAGAGAAGCAGCAATCCTTGCGTCCTTGGCCATAGCTGACCACACGTTGTATCGAACAATGCCGGTCAGATTTGGACAAGTTGACTCATAAAAGTTATAGTAAAGTTGAGAGCACACCAGAGGACTGAGAAACACAAGCCAAAACATTGAAACAAAAGGAAGCTTATTAGAGGCAAATGACTCCATAAGTTGACACCAGAATATGACAACAGTAGAAATTAGTTAATTCAACTAGAATTGCTTGTGACATTAAGCTGCAAACTACAACCATTTATAGGAAAAAAACACACTCACTAGCTTAGTTTTTATGGAGAGTGGCATAACCACTATCCTTGTCTCTATCACTAAAGTTTGGTACAAGTCCAAATTGTCTGCTCCTTTTGTTTTGGTATAACAATTGAGTCCGCATTTGGTTAATGGAGAGAATTTGCAGAGACCTACCTCATAGTTAACAATTGCTCTAAGTGGCTTGATGATGTAATGTGATAATGCATGTATCTCTGATAAAAAAATTACCAGCTTCGAAGAGTACACAAAGAAGAAAGTAAACTACATTCCACACCTCACGTCTCCAAGGCTTGTTTTCCTTTTATCTTAGTTGTCTTTAGTTAAATATTACAAACAGTTATTTCAAAAACACATTTTATATCATTTATAAAACTTACGGTACCGTTTTAAGAGAGTGTCCAAAAATATCCCTAAACCCTAAATCCTAAACCCAAAAATCTCCCTTAACTCAGTTTAGAGATTTATCATAATCTTATAAATAATCACGACAACCAAAATAAAGTTATGTATTAAACAATATTTATTGCACTCAATTTTTTCATATCAAACGCAGACTTATATATCAAAGTACATGTACACCACTTATATCGATTGAAGATCACACTACATTCTCAACCAAAATTAGAACCCGGTTAAGAAGTTTAAGAGATTCAACCCTTTTGTAAGTAAAAAAATATTAACTTCTTGTCATTCTTTCTTCTCTCATTCATGCTTTCTATTCTCTATTATGATTTTAACCCTTATTTTCAATAATATTTGATGGTGTTGTATATATATAGAAAAAAATAGTAGATTTAGTGACCAATATAAATGTATGTGCTCAATTTATATAAACTCCCATAATATTGTCTTGATAATTCAAAAATCATTAATCACGTACCAAATCATTGAAAAAATATTTTATAATAAATTGAATCGGTATTTTAAAAGATAAATTTATTATAAAATAGAACAAAGATAAACAAAAGAGAACAAAGATGAAAGAAGGAAGGCAAATGATATGAAAATGAATATCTATTCTATTATTTCATTAAAATCAAAAGAAATAGTATGAATATATACAAGCAGTACACTAGAATCAATCAATAAATACTATAATCACAATAGATAAAGAAAAAATAAAGGTTATTCACCTCTATAAAGAGAAACAACTAAGAATTAGAAAATACATAATTAATATTAACATCCTTCTATATGTGGGTGTTGGAAATCTCACATCGACTAAAGATAGAAAACTTCATAGTATATGTGGGTGCAAACTTCAACTTATAAGCCGATTTTATGAGATTGAGTTAAGCTTAAAGTCGACTTTTTAATATGGTATCAGAGTCATTTCGAGTATATTCTAGCGAAAGTTTGTTAGACTTATAAAGTCACCCGTTATCAAGCCGTTTTCGGACTACCCAAAATATGTTGTTCCACGTACGAGCTGTCACTCTCAACGAAATTTTTTTTTAAAATAGATATATATACCTTTTACACAAATTGTCAAATAAAATAAAAATTAATTCAAAGCTATTTGTAAAATGTTTTGGTAACATGAAAAGATTGCCCTTTTGAGGATAAAGTCGTAGGCATTGTGGGAGTAGGAGAATTTTGAAAGCAGAAGAGAATGTTATAATATATACCGAAAGTGCCTTACATTTGACTATGTTCTTTGGATATGTGATAGGGTGGACTATGAGTGTACAGTCATGATAAGAGCTAACAAAATAGGAGATAATAACCACTCATTTTGTGATCAACTTCATGTTACCATACCATGCTATAATCTAAAATACTATATATATTTTAGTTTACACAAACTACTCTAACTTAACCTTTTTTATTAGACCACTTGTTGGATTTAATATTTTGTTTCCTTCACAAATTTGTAATAGATGATTGTGTGATTTGACACTTGCTTGTAGAAGCAACACTCTCTCTAAACACTCCTTTAACAACAAAACTCTTCTGAAAAAATAAAGTAATCTTTAAATGATAATGTTATTTAGTAATCGCCTATGTAAAATAGCTCTCATAAAATTCATAACCAAACATCTAATTCATATCTTAGAACTGTTTTTGGAAAAATAATTAAATTTATGAAACGTTATAGTATACAGATTATAAATAACAGTTTTAAATCTGAAAGCATATTTTTGTTGCATAAATTAGTTTTTTTTTATGAAAACCACATCACTCCAAATATTCAATGCACTTGCATGGAAAGAGGTAGGAGTCAAATTCAAAAACACAATTAAATTACAATAAATTCAGGTCAGTTAATCCATACATTCAATGATATTACAGAAACTTGTCTAACATTTATGAAAGTTGCTTTTAAAAAATTGCTAAAAATAAGTTAATACTCTTTAAGAAGCTAATTAAAAATAATAACCTAAGAAAAAAATTCCTAGAAACTTAATCCCATTATCTCTTTTTTTTAAGTAAAAATAATGCGCCAAATAAACAAATGGAAGGATATGAATATTCCCTTTAAAGGATCTTCACACCTTAAGGTTGATGGTTATATAAAGACAGGTCTCATCTGGTGACTCAGATTCTATCACATTTTACTGTCCCAGAAAAATTAAATATGTTAAATATTAATTACTTTTATTTTAATTTGTTTAATATTGTAACTGTTTTAAATTAAATAAATCAATTTAAATTAACTCACAAAAAAGTTTTTTAAACAATAATTATGTTTTTCAAAAAAATTATTATTGATGTTAATTTCTAGTTAAGGTTGTTCTTTTATTAACATCGATTGAAATTTAGGTCTCTTAATGAATAAGTATTGTATGTTGTCAAGTGTTAAATAGTGCTGAGCAAAAAAAAAAAACGTGATAAATAGTGCTGAGAAAAAAAAAGTGATAAATAGTATTGAGAATAAAAACTTCAATAATTTATATGCCAAAAAGAAATTTATCATAAAATATTTTAAATTTTTTATTAAAATAAATTACCAACTAAAAATTCTCCATCCAATATTAGTGTGCAGAGTCTCAAAAAGTTTTTTTCGCATTTTCATTACCAATAATTTGAATTCCTCTTTATCTTTTAATTATGCATCAAATGCGCATTATTCATTAATGTGACAGCAGAAAATTGATTAGTTTGAATTTAAAACAAATTTGTGGTTGGAGTTACATTACTTAATCCCATTACCACCATGCTCAGTTGTTAGTATAGTATGATTATCATAAGATTTGCCAGAAAAACGTGTTGTGATTCTCTTGCAGTAAAGGAATTGCTTCTGCAGACCCACACCACTTTATGGTAACAGGATCCTCTGCTAGTAAAAAAACAAAGAAAATCCCAAACCATTTGCATAGTATAATAAACTCAGATTCTAGGATTATTCTAATTTTAGTGTGATGTTTGTAACAAAAATCTGAAACTCAGTTGGCAAAGGCATCCGAAAAGACACAGAAAGGAAGAATGTTGTATCAGTATATGATTAAAAAGCAGAGTTTTTTCTTAGTTAATTCAGATCATACATCAATCAGCTGATAAAGGGGTAGAGAAAAGGAAGATCTTGATGGTCCCCATGAATTACATATTATCTAATAGTATGAAATAACAGTATTCCAAGACTTTTAACAAAAGTTACAGCACAAGAAATCGAAGAGACCCTGTGTGCAGTCATAGCAGCAAGAACAACTACGTACACCCAGAAAACATAGCAAAACAGTAGTTAGATTATTCAAGAATCAAAGATGTTGTCTATTTAGAAATTTACAAGGCGATTGAAGAAAGAAAAGAGGATTACCACTCGTTGATGACCTTGTCTTGTGCATCGTCCCCAGCAATCTGAATGGATTGTGATGGAGGAGGTTCCATGGCGTGTTCACCTACTCCCTCTAGGAATAGGAATAGGAATAAGAATAGGAACAGGAATATGAAGATGAATATGAGGAATAAGGTTAAGCACTGAAAGTGAAATAAATAATTGCACGTGAATGATCCTAGTGGTCACCAAGTCACGCCGTTACAAAAGACGAAAGAATCAAATGAGATGCCCAGGCCCAAATCCATTGTCACACTCACGCTTTGTTACTCCTTTTTCTTTCAACATTAACACCCTATGAATTTCATACTCTTATTTTAAATGATGTGTCGGTGTCGGATACTCATATCACACACCGACATTCGTATGACACTTGTAGAACACGTATCTGTAAAAATGTCTAACTCAAAAAATATTTGTTGAATTTCTTACAATTATAATACGGTTCTAACACAATTTTAAATATGAAAAATATATTAATTTTTTAAAAACTTAAATTTATTGTATAAATTATTATTAAAGATTATAAAAATAAGAAACAAATCATTTTGAATCCTGACAAAACATTTTTCTACTTCACAAAATAAAATAACCTGAAACATAACTTGCGCACATAAATATTTATTATTAATTTATATAATTCATAATTATATAATATATAAATTTGTGTTCCGTATCTATATTTTTGTGTCTTAATAATGTCTGTGTTCGTGTGTATGACACCTCCTGTTTTCACAAAATGTTTATCCCTCTCTTAATTGAAGATTTTATTTCAACTACCAGAGTGTGGATACTTTAGTGATTGATCATTGAAGAATTTTTTTAGAATTTTTTTTTTCGAAATAAAATCTGAAATCAAAATCTCATTACAGAAAAGTAATTTTGGAATAAAAAAATACATTCTAAAAAATTAATTCTAAAAGATAAAATACAGAAATGCATTTTAGAAAAAAATTCTGAAAATCAGAAAAATGTTTAAAAATTCAAATCTAAAATCGAATCCAGAAAGAAAATCCTAAATATATTTGTATTCACTCTCTCGTCTTAGACATCTTTATCATTTTACGTGAACATTATCGGGTGTAGGACGTAACTCCCTTTAGTTAACATATTAGTTTTTTTAATGAAAATATAAACGTTAACGTCATTAGTTAAATGCGACCGTTATAAACTGTTTGTGGGTTATTGAAAAAGTTTGTTTTAATATTTAAGTTTTTTTATTAAAATATTGACTTTTTTTCAACAATATTTCATTCATTTAGACTTTTAATTGGGTCCTTAAATTTTTTTTATTAATATTTAATATATTTTTTTTTGTCAAAACATTAGTTTTCATTTCAATAATCTATTAACATAACCGTCTTTGACTAGAGGATTTGGATTTCTATCTCATTTACTGCCCCCTCAATTCTGGATCAAAGAAGTTCAATTTCCAATTGAACTGGAAGACCTTTTAATGTGATGGTCGAGTGAGAAACCATGGAAAAGTCTCAAAGACTTGTTCTCATACAAGTCATTAGTATTAGCAACTGTTATGTGAAAAAGCCTCAAAATTTAGCGTATCATCCATCGTGTAGTGAATGAATAAATATTTTTTATTTGTGTTTTTTTTATTTGTTTATGTGAATGGTTATTAATTAATATTTATATGTTATTTAATAATTATTACTTATGGATATGTACCATGACAATTGTGTTAGTCAAGAAAGATGTATCATAACTAGAACATGTAGTTGAGCCTCCTAATCACAAGCATAAACTAT